>NW_027099016.1:3027500-3390138 GCF_037042795.1 Molothrus aeneus
AGAGAGTGAGGTTCCCGTTACAATACAATAAATCTTCTTCTGTGTTGAATATTCTATTTCTCACTAACCAATCTAGTACAAGATACAAATCCTATAGCATTTACATACAGCCTGTAAGAATCATTACATCACCATACTGTGTTACATTTTAAACCCTAAAAACTCCTCTTTGGACCCCTTCTGCTGAGCTAGTGGGGTCTGCTCTGACCCTTGGATCTATTTGCAAGGA
This sequence comes from Molothrus aeneus, assembly GCF_037042795.1. Classification (NCBI taxonomy): domain Eukaryota; kingdom Metazoa; phylum Chordata; class Aves; order Passeriformes; family Icteridae; genus Molothrus; species Molothrus aeneus. The sequence goes on from NW_027099016.1 coordinate 3,027,730, forward strand.
GAGGGAATTGTTTCATCAAAAGGGGATTACCTTCAGCCAGCCACACCATTGTTTTCCAGTTGTTCACTAACTAAGCTGTCTCAAAGCTTACTTTCATTTCAATCTTCCTTATACTTTCTATATTCTCCAAATCTTTTGCCAGACAATCATATTTATAAGGCTTTCCTGTTTCATCTTCCCCGACACACATTGAATTTGAAGGTCCCTCTGCCCGACTCCATCTCTACAAGTCAGCGGCCATCTGGGCTCCAGAAAAACCTCCCAAACACCAAGATTCAGCCCTGAAAAAGCCTCCCAGGAGTTCCCTGTCCCTGGTCCCTCCCCTCTGGTGTTCTGGGGTTCCCCCCTGTCCCAGCTGCTGGGGTCACGCTTGGATTGGGGGTCCCCCTTCTCCTCGGTGCCCGCCCTGCCCAGGCTGCGGGCAGTCCCAGCAATGCCAAAAGCTCCCCCCGCTTCGCTCTCCCCATTTCGGGATGCCGGGGCTGTTTGGGCTCCCGGGCTCCCTTCTCCCCTCATTCTCTGCTCTGGGCTGCAGCAGCTCCAAGGAGTCCCCCCTGCCCCTCTCCAGGCTCTTGGGGCTCCCGCCAATGGCGGCGCTCCCCCCTCTCTGGGCTCCCCACTTTGGGCTCCTGAGGCACACAGGGCTCTGCTCCTCCAGGCTGCCTCTGCCGGCAGCCGCCACCGCCACCCCCCGATGTCCCCCCAAGGGGCCTTTTCCGCTCAGCCTTGGACTTCTTCATTCTCCAAACATCCCCCCAAAAACCCAACCCAGGGACCCCCCGGGATATCCGGGCCGAGCTCCCCCTCCCCGCTCACCGGCGCGATGGGGAGGGGGCGATGATCCCACAGGTGGGGGCTGCGAATTCAGGCAGGGATCGACGGCCTGGCTCCCTCAGTTCAGCCTCCATCCGCCTTTATCCCTCCTCTTCCTCTTCCTTCAGCTCCTCCTCCTCCATTCCCCCTTCTCCTCCTGGCCCTCTTTCTTATCTCCACCTCCTTCTCTTCTTCCATCCCTCCCCCTCCTCCTCCTCGCTAACCCCACCTCCTTCTCCTCCTTCCATCGCAGCTCTCTCTCTGCCTTCATCCCTCCTCTTCCATCCCTCCTCCCCCTGCTCCTCCCCCCTAACCCCACCTCCTCCTCCTCCCCCTTCATCCCTGCCCTTCCCTGCCTCCTCCTCCTCCCCCAGCAGCAGCCACACCCTCGGTGCCCGTTCCCGCAGCCCTCGCAGCCCGCGGCAGGAGCGGCGATGGAGCCGGGACAGGTCGGCATGGGCAGCGCGGGGCTCTCGGCTGCTCCCAGCCGCTGCGGGCGGGGGGAACCCGGCCCGGGCCAAAGGAGAGGCAAACTGGGCAAACTGGGGCCACATCACAAAGCTAAGGATGCAGCAGAAAATGGAGCTGGAAGAGTTATGTTAATATTAACTCCAAACCAGGAAAAACTGGAAATTCCAAAGTTTAGGAATGCCGAGAAAAAAGAATTAAACAAGATAGGAAGTGAACAAGATAAATCAGGGAAATGGAAACTTCTTGATGGAAGACAATAACTTAATAAAATGTGCTTCTAGGAAAATATTAGAAGACATGCATCAAAAAACCCACTGGGGTACTCAAGCTTTGTGTGATCATTTTTTAAGGAACTATGGGTGCACTGGGATTTTTAGAGCAGCAAAGCAAGTTACTGAAAGATGCTTAATTTGACAAAGGATAAATAAAAAGGTGGTGAGAAAAACAACATTAGGAGGTTGTGAGTTAGCTCATTGACCATTTCAAAGTATCCAAGCAGAAGTTTAGATTTGTTAGGCTCTGGATTTATTTGTAAAAACACCCATTTAATCTAGAAAAAAGAGAATATGCCATAGGTTAGACAGGAGATTTTAGGAGAATAAAAATCTTTGAAGTTTCAGAAACACCCAAGAAAAAAAAAAAGAAAAAGGAGAAATGAAAGGGAAGGGAACAAGAGGAAGAATCAGAAAGAGAGTGGGATCCTCTGCAGCTCTTGCCCCCTCCGTTCGCGGCCGAGGCGCCTGTCCCGGGTCCCGGCTCGCTGCCCGCCTCAGCTCCGCCTGCCCCGGTTTCCATCCCAGGTGCGGGCTCACTGCCCAGGGCAGCTCCACCTGCCCCGGCGCTGGCGGTGAATTTGTGTGCCCTGCTCCCAATGCCCGGCCCGCGGCCGCTCTGCCGGCCATGCTGGGGAAGATGGGGGTTGCTCTGTCCTGCCGCGTGGGCCGAGGTCACCGCGCCGACCGCACCGAGGGCGGGTCCCAGCCATCCCATCCCCGGCTGCCCTGCCCGGGCCAGCTGCGCTGGGCACCGCCGCTGCTGCTGCCGGGGTCTCCCACCTGCCTTTTCTCTGCCGGGAGCTGCCGGATCAGCCGCCATAAGCCATGTGGGGGCTGCCCACGCTCCGGCTCGGTCTCCACGGGAAGATCCCCCTCTGCCGATTCCGGCAGCAGACCCTGCCCACACTCCCACCGAGCCTCGGCGGGATATCCTCCCCTGAACCCGGCCTGCTCCGAGTTACATCCCCTTGGTAACCACAGCTCCGGCTGTTCAGGAAAACTCTCTCTCTACAGGAAGCACCTTATCTAAACACTAGGAGCTCAGTTAAAAGGCAGCCCTCTCCAAATTCCTTCTAAAAACACAGGAGAAAGGCCATAGAAGGTAAAAAAGTGAAAGAGTTAGATGAAGGGATTGCTCTATTTCCGTTAAGAGAGGTTCCCATGGCAGGGATGCGCTGCCCTGCCCCGCGGGAGCCACCAGCGCCCCTGCCGGCCGTGCCCGGAACTGCACCCAAGGGGAAAGCGCCGCAGCCGAAAGGCCGGGACTGGCTCCGGGCTCTGTTTGTTGTCACTGCCGGAGCTGTGGTTGTTTGTTTGCTTTATTATACACACTAGTAAAGAACTGCTGTTCCTATTCCCATAGCTTTGCCTGAGAGACCCTTGATTTCACTATTGTAAAAATTAAGAGGGAGGGGGTTTGCATTCTCCATTCCAAGAGAGGCTTTTTCTGCCTTCCCGAGCAGACACCTGTCTTGTAAAGCAAGACAAACTCCCACAGGCACTGAGGGGGGCTGCAGGAGGGGCAGAAGAAGGCCCTGCAGCAGCTGGGCACAAAGGCACAGCAGGTGAATGCAAGAAGGGAGCAGCAAAAGGCCAAGCTGAAGGCAAAGGCCAGGGCAGAGTTCCTACAGCCCCTGAGGGATCAGCCCCAGGGCCCAAGGGGGCCCCAGCACCCAGGGCACGGGCTCGGCCACAAGCACCCGGCAGAGGCATTGCCCTCCTCGGCAGGGGACAGCCCACCCAAACAGCCCCTGGCAAGGAATCAGGGCTCCAGCTGCAGGGCACAAGGACACTGCAAGCACAGACAGCAGCACCCTCAGGACCAGCAAGTCCACCCCTTGATGGACATGGATTGGCAGGGCTGTCACAGCTCCCATCACACCAGGGACCCTCCACACTGGAGCCCTTGAGAACATTCAGGTGGGTCTGCATTGAGAGAAGGCCTCTCCTGATGGACACAGGGGCCTCTCAATTCACTCGGAATCTTTGACTTACGGGGGGGAAAATGCTAAAAATTTGTTTGATTAGTGATGGGATAAGTGGGAAAGATGTATGGTTTTATTCAATGACTGTTAGCAGATTTGGGAGAGGGATTTGAAATGCATGAAGTTTTATTTGCTCCTAATTGTTATCATGATTTACTGGGAAGGGATTTGATCGCTAAACTCAGAACACAAATTAATATTATAAAAGGTGATACAGAGGCCAGTTCTGTTGTACCTCTGTGTCAAATGTCTGGCCAGGCCTATGCTGAAGTGAACCCAAAAGTGTGGGCAGCCCCAGGGAAAAGGGGAAAATCAGATATGGAGCCTCTCCAAAGTACTCTGAAGCAACCAGGACAAGTGGTGTCTAAAAGCAACAGCCTGTTCCAGGGGAGGGAAGGAAGGGGAATCAGACAAAGCGCAGGTCACCACCCCATGCTCAGCTCAACCCAAGGAGCTGTGGGTGCTTGTAAGAGCCTGGCACTGAAATGCCCTGGGCAGGAAGGCTTCAATATCTTCTGCTGACACCATGGCACCTAACAGGGGGGCAAAAGCAATTCTGACTGCTTCAGCAAGCACTGGATCAGAGATCAAGGTATATTCTCCCACAGGAAGCTGGGCTGGCACAGAGCCTGCCCTGGCACTTTGCTGTTGCCAACACCCAGCCAAGACATCGGCTCCTGCCTAAGGAGTGCAAAGCAGCACCACTGGTGGCCAAGGGGCCCATGCCAAGTGTCCCTGAGGCCAGAAACAGCCGCCAGCACAGCTGAACACGGGGGACCCCTCAGCCTGGCCTCAGGGGCTCTGAAGCCCCGGAGATTTGCACTTCCCGCCTGCAGCAGGACCATGGGAGCCGCCACTGAGCCTGCCCTGAAGGCAACGCAGCAGCAGCCAGGGCTCCACAGCGGGCCAAGCCCCTGGGCCTGCCCACAGATCCTCTGCTCAAACCCTCGGAAATCCTGGCCACCCTCCTCTGGCACCTCCAGCCACTGCGGCCAAGCCTTGCTGCCACTGCTGCAGCTTCAGCGCTGGCTGGGCCTGCACTGCCACAGCTGCTGGGGAGCACCACGGCACAATTCCACTCTGGGGCTCACTCACACCCACACTCTGGGCTGACTGCGACTGCATTGCTGCAAAATGTACCAAGTTCATTTCTTCTAAATCTTATTTCTCTGCTCAGAAAGGTTTCTCTACTCAAAACGTTTGCCTTTGGGAAGGAAATGTTAAAGGTTTTATTTAGGAGATGTTATACCACTCAAGGGAGATGAGTTCAACATCTCCACAGACTGGGAATAGCCCAAAAGACACCCACAGAGATAACGACCAGCAACGAAACATCAACGCCCTGCAGCAAACAGCAACCAACAGCTACCCCAGACACTGCCCCCGGCACAGCTGGAGACACCTGGTCTGGAAAAGGCTGAGAAGGAAATCCAGGAGGGTGGACCGAATTCACAGCAGAGGGGAAGAAATCCGGGTCCAACAAGAAACCAAATACTTAAAACTTACACAACTTGGAAGCAATGAACATTAAACCAGTGGATTTAGATTGGTTCTGACTACATAAAGTTTAGGAAAAATCTAGTACAACTCACATGCCAAGGAATGATTTTCTCTGCACAGCCAGGCTATTTGTGAAAGAAATTATTTCTGTTGCACATCCTGGCCAGAAGCAAGTAATGTCTTGACTCTCTAACACTAAAGAGATTCTTGGAGAGTTTTTGTTTTCCCTGCAGTTTCAGTGACAAAATTACAACATGAGAAAAATTTTTTATAATAATCCTACTTTATATTGTCAGGTAGGTTTGGGACAGAAGTGTGAGAATCAGTTTTTGGTATGGGTTGTTCGATGTTCACCTTTAGGCAGCATTCTGAAAAAATTACAAGAGCTTTAAAGGTGACCATTTAATTAATAACAGTTAATAGCTTGTTTAAAAATTGTGTAAAGAAACTAACAACTCCTGATAACCAAAAAAAAAACCAAAAAACCCTAACCAAAGAAAAGGAAAAAAACAAACAGAGAAGCAGATTCTGGGGGGGCCACATGTGACTCACCAGATGGCTGCCCTGGAAGAGAAGCTTCATTCCAGGCAGCCTGCAGAGGAGCTTTAGAAATGCAAATGAACACTGCTGGGCAAAGCCTGGACAATGTACCTGGGTCTCTTGCCTGGGGCAGGAATTGGGCCGATTCCCTCTGCCCCTCACCCCAAGTTCTGCCTGCTTGCACTGATGGAATTTGCACAGCTCAAAGCAGAGCCCAGGGTGAGGATATCTGACCCTGCAACAGAAACGGGTGAAGCTGCAAAGGGAAACAGCAAATGGAGAATGTTGGGAAAACTTCACTATAAATAAATGGGGGGGAATCATCCCTCTGCCCACTCCAACATGTGCTGTCACTGTCTGTGTTATATAAGGTGGATGAGAGCACTGAGATGTTCTTGCTACCACAAGTTCTGGGAAATCAGTCAGGAATCCAAGTATTTGATGATTAAATTAGAGAAAAGCAGTCAATTGATGCAGCCCTGGCTGGAGAGAACGGCCAAAAATGGGGAAAAGATGAACGGCCAGCAGAACAAATCCTACAACATCATGGACCAGCCCCTGGGAACCCAAACCAATTCATATCAGGAGCCACAGAACCCATTTCTCATTTCAATGGCATCATTAGATTACAAGCTGCCCTCGGAATAACCATCCAGACAGCTCCAGCTCCTGACCTTCCTGCTGAGCAATCCACTGAAATGAGGAACACAACATTTCACCATGGGATGGGATCAGATTACCTTCCAGCAGAAAAAGGAGGAGTTTGTGGAAAATTCAATGACTCAAACTGCTGTTGGCAAATAGATGACAAAGGAAAAGTGGTGAAAAAAAACCAAAAAACAATGGAAACAAAAAAGCAGCTCATGTATTGGTCCCAACGTGGAAAGGATGGGCATGCGACACGGTTTTGTGGCTCCCTGTCAGTCCATGGGTTAAACGAATGCTGTTTCTCCTCTCCTGTGCTACAGCAACTCTCACCTTTTTACCGTGCTCCACACCTTGAGAGTGCAGCTCATTCAGCAGCTGAGCGAGGGGCCAGGGACTTGTAGATCAGGAAGTAACGGGCGAAACCACCAGCTTCAATAATTGTTACTAATTAACATGGACTGCTGATCGCAGAAAGTCCCGCTAATTTCCTCAACTTCCAGCAGAACAAAGACTTAACAGAGCCATGAATATCGGCTGTTATACAAAAGTGGGGGTGCACATTAACGAGGACATGCAGTTGGCGGATCGGGAAGTCTGAACCTTCCAAGTACCTCAGCCAGTGGGCAAAAGGAGAGGGAGATGAGGCCGGGAAAATGAGGATAAAAAGGAGGCTGCGAACTACAACAATGGCAGAGAGCGCACGGCAAATGCGCCACGGCCTCTCCCTCTGCTCAGCAATAAAGTCACTTGTACAGGACTCCTCTGTCTCCTCGGGGCACAGAAACCTCCGGCCACGTCAATTTCCCCGCACAGCCCCGGGCACGGGGCAGCCGCCTCTGTCCCAGCCACAGCAACCGGGCCGAGCCAGCGCTGCTCCGGCAGCGGCTCCTGCCGAGGCAGCGGCCGCAAGGAGACCGCGGGCAGCCGCTCCCGTAGCGCCCTCACGCCAGCGGCAACACGCGCCGGACACGGCACAACGAACCCGCCTGAGCCCCCTGCCGCCCCCGAGGCCCGCAGCGAGCCCCGAGCCCCCGCACAACCCAGCGCGGCTCCCACCTGCGCTGCGACCGCCTCCCAGCTCCGCCGCCGCCTCACCGCGCTCCCGCCGCTGCCGCCGCTCCCGGGCCCGCACAGACGCTCCGCCAATGGCGCCGCTGCCGAGCCACGGCCGCCCTCAGGCCGCCACCGGGGCCCTGCTCCGCCCCGCTCCCACCAATCAGCGCGCCAGAACCACGACTGACGGCAACATCGGCCAATTGCAGCCAGGGGCGGGCTCTGCACACGGCACAGCCTCGCTCCGCGCTCTCAAGGTCCCCCGGGCTGCGTGAGGGCAGAGCCGGAGATGAGGAACAGCCCTGGAACGGGCCCGGGCCCGGGGGGATTGAGCTGAAAACACAAACAAACTTCTCCACACCTCCCTCCACGGCTTTCCCGGAACTGCGGCTTCGGTGGCTCCGGTGGCTCCCGCTCAGCGGGAAGCCCTGGAGCCTCACTTCTCCTACCCCTCATTAGGACCATCAGGGCATCGCTTTGATTTCCCTCAAAAAGGGAAAACCGCCCCAAACCCCTGTGGATGAGTGGGGGAGGGGAGAGATTTCTGACAGAAAACTCCAAAACCTCAGAGCAGGATAATGAGGAGTAAGTGAAGAGCCTTAAATCCAGCCTTCCCCCACGCCTCCCTCCTTCCAGCTGCACCTCCTACCCCGGCAGTGCCGGAGACAGGGAATGGGGCCGTGCTCACTTCATGCCCCGGGGCTTCTCCCTCTGCTCAGGGACAGGAGTCGTTCCCCTGCTGCACCCTGGGCTCTCTCCCACCGGAGACTTCTCCAGGAACTTCTCCAAGCTGAGTCCATCCCACGGGGCACAGCCCCCCTCCAAGTGCTGCAGCGTGGGTCACTGTGCCCCGGGGTCAGTCCTGCCAGGACAGGCTGCTCCAGCGGGGCCCCTCTGGCCACAGGGGCACAGCCTCCTCTGAGGCATACCCGTGCTCCAGCGTGGCTGCTCCGGGGGCTGCAGGGGGATCTCTGCATCCCCATGGATCTGCAGGGGGATCTCTGCATCCCCATGGATCTGCGGGGAGATCTCTGCAGCCCCATGGATCTGCAGGGGGATCTGTGCATCCCCATGGATCTGCAGGGGGATCTCTGCAGCCCCATGGATCTCTGCATCTGGCACTGCCGTTTTTGGAGGCGCCAGGAACAGGCTGAGCTCTGCCTGAAGCTCTTCTCACATTCCCCACACCCTTCCCGGCACAGGGAGGCTTTTACCTCCTGACAGTTCCCCAGGCTGGGTTTGCAGCCCCTCCTCGTGTGGGATCTCTGGGGGCTTTTCCTCCCCGTTGGATTCCTGCCCTGTGGAGCTGTTCCAAATGGCCTCTTCCACGATGTTCTGTGGCAGGGATTTGTTCTCCCTGGTCTCTGTCTGCAGCTCACTGCCTGGGGGAGGAAGGACAAGGAGAGGAAGAGACTTGTCAGTGAGGACAGAATCAGATGGAGAGACATTCCTGCCAGGCTGCCTAGCCCTTGGAATCTGCACAGTCTAAAGGGGAAGGAGACACCTGCGAGAAAGGAGAGACCTTGGATGGCAAGCAGGTGAAAAATGCAGTTTAGCAACAGCCCAGATCAATGTGAAACCACAACACTTGGCCCCAGCTGGTTCAGCTTCTGAACTCATCAGTTCCACCATTCCCTCCAGAACAAGGCAACACAACTGCCAGGGTTATCCAGGGGAGGAGGCTGTGCAGCACTTGGGACAAAAGCAGTCAGAAACCCTTTCAGAAAATCTCTTCAGAAACAGGCAAGGCCAGTGAAAAATGGGCAAATGAGGCATTTCTGGAAACAAGAACCCGATCTTCCTGGCATCTGTAGCAACGGAAAAGGGCTGGGAAGAAGAAGCCAAGGGAAATAATTTCTGCTGTGGTTTATCAGCACTTGCTGGGAGACACAGCAAACAGGGTCAACTTGAAGGAAAACCCAAAGCAAAGCAACAAAAGCACATGGAGGGAGTGAACTGCCAGGCTGTTGGTTTGGGAAGATGTGGCTGGGTCAGGCATTTTCAAAACAGGCTACAGACTCCGGATGCCAGGAAAGGTTAACGCAGGGCCTGGGCTCGGGATCAGAGCTGAATCACTCACCTGTCCAAAGAGTTGACAATGTTGGGGTGCTTCTTGTCCTTTAGGAGCAGGATCTCATTCACAGCTCGTTCCCTGTTCTGCCCTCTGAGACTCATTTTCTTGATGGCCACCTGAAGGGACATTGCAGCCTTTAACTGGAGGAGTCTGTGGCAGGAGGCCACAGCAAACACGGAGAGAGTCTTTGTGGAGCGAAGGAGCCGGGCTGTGCCAAACTGCCTTGGGATGGGACACAGAGCTCAGCAAGGGCCATTCCCACAGCCCATTGCTCTGCCAGCTGGGGGCTGCTTACAGGACACATGGCCAGGGACATTTGGCCCTGCAAGCTCTGCAAAAATGGGGGCGGGAGGCGCTGGGACGGGGGGGGGGAGAAGGGGGAAAAGGCGGCGAAGGGGGAAGCCCGGAATGGAGGGGGAGGAGGAGGGGACCCCCCAAAGGGAGAGCGGGAGGGGCTGAGGGGTGGGGGGAGGGGAGGGAGGGGTGGGAGAGGGTGGGGAAGGGGGGAAAAGGGGAGGGGGGACCCCAAAACTGAGCCCGAGGGGGCTGGAGATCGGGGGATTTGTGGGAAAATGGGGAAAATGGGACCCCAAAAGTGATTTGAGAGCGGCCGGAGGTGGGAGGGGAGAGGATGTGGAAGGGGAAGTGGGCGAAGGGCGGCAAAGAGGAAGCGGCAGCGCGGGCAGGAGGGTCTCGTGGCGGCCGTGGGGCACAGGGAGTGCGGAGTAGGGATCCGGGGTGGGCCCCGGAGCTCTGGGGGTGCTGGGGGGGCAGCCCCGGTCCTGAGTTCTGCGGTCACAGGGGTGTTCCAGTACATGTTAAAGTCCGAATGTCACTTCATTAACGGCACAGAGAAGGTGAGGTTCATGGAGAGGTCTGTCTACAACCGGGTGCAGTTCGCGATGTTGGACAACGACGTGCGGCGCTACGTGGGGCTCACCCGCTATGGGGAGAAACAGGTCCGGTACAAGAATAGCAAACCGGAGTGGATGGAGTACATGCGGGCTTCGTTGGACGCGTACTGTCGGTAAAACTACGAGTATCCCACCCCGTTCCTCACGGAGCGCCGAGATGAGCGCGGGGCAGAGCGTGTCCCCTGGGCCCTGCCCTGTCAATGACCCTGGAGCCTCTCAAAACCTCCCTGGGAATCGTCCCAGAGCCCTCAGCCCTCCTTGGGCCCATCTACGGGGCCTCCTGTCCATTCCAGTGACCTCCCAGTCCATCCCAGTGCCCCGCCGCGCGTCCATTTCAGCGACGCGTAAAGCTGACGCTTTGTAGCCAATCAGAGCGCGTCTCTCTGATGACTCATCTGTTGCCAGGCAGACGCGCAGGGCCGAGTGCCTCGCCCCGGACTCGGCCTCCCAGTGCCGCGCACTTCATTCCCAGTTCCTCCCAGTGCCACCAAAATCCCTCCCATTACCTCTCAGCCTCTCCCGGTCTTTCACAGTCCCATCCAGCTCCGCCAAGTCAACTGCCAGTCCATTCCAAGTTCAGTCCCAGTTCACTCCCAGACCTCCATTCTCTCTCCCAGTGCCCGTCCATCCCCTCCCACCTATCTCAGTGCCACCCCTGTCCCAGTCCATTCTCAGTCCATTCCAAGTCCCTCCCAGTCTATTCCCAGTCACTCCCAGTCCTACCCCAGCCTATCCCAGCCCTCCCCTCTCTCTCCCAGGGCCCCCCAGCTGATCCCAGTGTGTCCTCTCTCTCTCTCTCTCTCTCTCTCTCTCTCTTCCCCAGTGCCCCCCAGCGTGTCCATCTTGCTGGTGCCCCCCTCGAGCTCCCAGCCCGGCCCCGGCCGCCTGCTCTGCTCCGTGATGGATTTCTACCCTGCTGCCATCCAGGTGAGGTGGTTCCAGGGCCAGCAGGAGCTCTCGGAGCACGTGGTGGCCACCGACGTGGTCCCCAACGGGGACTGGACCTACCAGCTGCTGGTGCTGCTGGAAACCCCGCCCCGGCGCGGGCTCGCCTACAGCTGCCAGGTGGAGCACGTCAGCCTGGAGCAGCCCCTGAGCCGGCACTGGGGTACGGGGGAGCCCCTGGGGGCGCTGGCAGAGCCACTGGGTTGTGCTGGGAGCCACTGGGAGGGAGCTGGAGAGAGCCGGGCTGGGACTGGGAGAGGCCCTGGGGGATGGGCAAGGGCTGGGAAGGGGTTTGGGGGATGCTGGGGAGGGTGGGATGGGGTTGGGGGGTTCCTGGTGGGCACTGGGAGGGAGTTTGGGGATGCTGGGTGTGACTGGGAGGGAGATTGGGGGTGCTGGATGGTTTCATTTTAAACCCTAAAAACTCCTCTTTGGGCCCCTTCTGCCAAGCTGGTAGGGTCTGCTCTGATCCTTGGACCTGTCTGCAAGCAGAGGGAATTGTTTCATCAAAAGGGGATTACCTTCAGCCAGCCACACCATTGTTTTCCAGTTGTTCAGTAACTAAGGGATCTCAAAGCTTGCTTTCATTTCAATCTTCCTTATACTTTCTATATTCTCCAAATCTTTTGCCAGACAATCATATTCATAAAGCTTTCCTGTTTCATCTTCCCCAACACTTGGGCATTTTTTTATCCCTCAATCCACCTGTGTTGTCCAATCCCAATGCTCTTGAGCATATTCTCAATCCGGCAGAATTTTGCTTAACCCTGAATGCTTTTGGAATATTAATCCCTCAACCCAGCAGTTTTTAATTCTGGATGCTCTTGGGCACTCTTATCCCTCAACCCAGCAGGTTTTTAGGAGCCCCTTTTGTCCCGTTTCCCAGTGGATTGGGCTAGGAAACTCCTCTGCTCCCTTCCTCCAAGGGGTCCAGCCCCTCTCTGAGACCCAGTCCCAGTTACCCCGGGGGATTCTCTCACTCCTTTTAACATTCACTTTGTCTCTTTACTGGCCACTTACCGCGGAAAGTCAGAAACGCAGCATGGGAGACTCCAGCACTCACTTGGCAGGTCTGGCACAACCAGCCTGCCTCTCATTCACTCACATTCATCCCCCCCGAGAAATACTTACCAATCCCTTTTCCTTCCCGAGTTCTTCGTGTACATTACTACTCTTAGGGGGCCAATTGCCGCGGTTGTAGGGAGCCTTTTTCCCTTGTCTTTGTTTTATTGTCTCCTTTTGTCCACCATAACCTGCGTCTGTCGGTCACCCCAGGGCAAACAGAGCGAGGCTGCTGAAGAGGGCAGGGGGCACCTTCCCCACTCTGACTCTCCTAAAGCACCGGCAGCGAGGTGTTGGTAACCATCCTCTGCTACCATAATTGTGAAAAACGCCAATCACTTGTTTTTAAAATTTTAAAAGTTTAATAGTAATAAAATGGTTATAAAAAATAGTAATACAATTAGACTAATAAAAATTTGGACAATTTGAATTAGGACAATATGAGACAACAAATACAAAGTGTTATGGAGTTCGGGTACCTTTTTCTGGGCAGCACAAGCCCTGAAAAGGACACCCGTTAACAAAGGATTAACCTTTAAAAGCAACAGCCTGTTGCATATTCATACACTTCATACATGATGTATAAATTCCATTTAAACACGGGATTCTGGTCAGTGCCACCTTCTTCCTCTGAATCCTAACAGCGCCTTCGAGGCGGGAAGAAGTTCATTTGTTCTAAAAAGAGAGCAATAAATTATTTTTCTCTGAAAGATTTAGGTGTCCTGTGGCTGCTATCTCACTGCAAGTCCTTTATTTAAAGTCTCTTACCAAGCACAGTTTCTATTTTAACATGTTTTTAATAACCTAAAACTATATTTAACCCACTACTTAAGAGGATTAATACAGCATTACTTTCTAACACAAGACCTATATTATTAATTTTAATATTTGCGAAAAGCCAATCACAAAATATGCATTTTTCACAAGTATAATCCCACTTACTTCCAATCTCTCCCAGCATGGTCCCAGCTGCCGCCAGCATGGTTCCAGTTGCTTCCTCAATCAACTCAGTGAGTCCCAGTATGATGCCATTTGCTCCCAGTTGCTCCCAGTCAGGCCCAGTGTGGGGGATGCTGTGCAGGGTGTGCTCACTGTGACACTCAGTCACTCCCAGTATTAGTCCAGTCACTCCCAGTATGATCCAAAGATGAACCCAGTATGCTCCCAGTCTCTGCCAGAATAAACCAGTTTTGCTCTACATGGTTCCAGTTGCTCTCTTTCACCCTCACTTTCCTTCCACTCACTCCCAGTATATCCCAGTGTACCCCAGTTATCTCCAGCATCTTTCCAGTTCCTTCCAGTATGATCCCATTTGCTCACAAGCACTCCCAGTGAGCCTCAGTGTAGTGGCACTCACTGCCAGTATGATCCTAGCCATCCTCAGCACCAACCCAGTTCATCCCAGTATATCCCATTTATCCTGTCTCCTCCTGCACTATTGGATTCACACAGAGGAGAGGCCCTTCCAATGCCCTGACTGTGGGAACGGATTCAAGCACAACTCCACCCTTGTCACCCACCGGCGCATCCACACAGGGGAGAGGCCCTACGAGTGTCCCCAGTGTGGGAAGAGCTTCTCCAGGAGCTCTCACTTGACCAGACACCAACAGAGGCACCGGTAAGGGAAGCCCTGCGAGTGCCCCGAGTGCGGGCAGAGCTTCGTGCGCTGCTCCAGCTCCATCCCCCACTGGAGGAGGCACTTTGGGCACAGCCCTGGTCACTCACATTCCCTGTGATCCATGTTGGGAGCACACCTGGCTGCTTCTACTTTTCGTTTTGCATTAATTTTTTTATCCTCTCCCTCTTTCTGCAGTCCAAAAGCCAAGGGGGATGGATTTGTCACCTCAAATCCCAGTGAAAACAGCTCAATCTTACCCCAAAAGGGCTCAAACCCACCTCAAAAAACTCAATCCCATGCCAAACTCACTCGATTCCTCAGCCACCAGGCTGAGATGGGGTTGGGAGGAGATTTAGAGTTGTGGGATCTCAATTAGAGTGGTGGGATAAGGATTGTGTGGGGCTGGGTGTGTGGGATGTATTTGATAGCAAATAAAACTCTCAGACTTACTGATTTCTTTCCCATTCATGTTCAGTCCATTGCAGTTCTGTTTGCAGAGTGCCGCCTTCTCAACTCATTGTCTTTGTGTCCCCTTTTCTCTCCTGCCTCTCTTTGCCTGTTTTGTTTCTCTCTCAGTGTCTCCCTTGACCCATGGACCACCAGAGACCCTCTCCTGATTTAATTGACCCAGGCACCACCAGAGACCCTCCCTATATTTAATTGCCTCAGGGACCACCAAATACCCTCCTTTGATTTTTTTACCCCAGTGACCACCAAAGACCCTCCCCTGATTTAATTGACCCCATCCCTGATTTAATTGACCTCTGCCCTCTTTTAATTGACCCCTCTGCCACCAGAGATCTTCCCCTGATTTAATTGACCCCTGCCCTGATTTAATTGACCCTTCCCCTGATTTAATTGACCCCTGCCCTGATTTAATTGACCCTTCTCCTGATTTAATTGACCCTTTCCCTCTTTTAATTGTTCCCTCCCCTGATTTAATTGACCCTGCCCTGATTTAATTGACCCCTCTGTCCCCACAGACCCTCCCCTGATTATTTATTATTTTATTTCCCAATTTTTATTTTAATTCCCAGTCCCAGGAGCTGACGTCCTGAAGGCTGGCAGGGAAATGTCTCTGTAGGATTTTGCTCCATTTGCCTTCACAGGCGGGAACATCTTTTCCTGGCTGGGAGCTGGAATTCCAGACTTTTGGAATGTGTCCAGGGCAATACGGACTGGGATCAAATATGGACTGGGATCAAATAGGGGTTGGGATCAAATACGGACTAGGATCAAACAGAGAGTGGGATCAAATAGGGACTGGGATCAAATATTCACTGGGATTAAATATGGACTGGGATCAGATAGGAACTCAGATCAAACATGGACTGGGATCAAATATTGACTGGGATTGTACAGATTGGGATAAACTGGACTGAGATTATTTAGACTCGGATCAAATATGGACTGGGATAAAATGTGGACTGGGATGAAATATGGACTGGGATTAAATAGGGGCTGGGATCAAATATGTACTGGGATCATCCTGACTGAGATAAACTGGACTGAGATTATATAGACCGGGGTCAAATAGGGACTGGGATCAAATATGAATTGGGACAAAAAATGGACTGGGATCAAATATGGACTAAGATCAACTATGGACTAAGATCAACTATGGACTGAGATAAACTGGACTGGGATCAAATCAGGACTGGGATCAACTTTGGACTGGTGTAGTAAACCCCATGGACTTAGGAAAGCTCCATGGAGAATCTGAACAATAGGAATGCTGAGACAGCAACAGAAGTCCCTCTCTCTCTGACCCCCACCCCACAGCTTATCTCTGTAACCCTATAGGCTATGTCACTTAACCCTTACTATTGGTCAAATCTGGATCCCTCCAAACCCTATAAAAGGGGCCTACTTTAGCCCATTTGACAGAAGAAGAGCTGTCGCTGGGACCCTTGACAGACTCCCCCAATAAAGCCATCTCTGTGGAACCGCCAGCGCCTCTCCTTCTCCTCTCTCTCCATCTGCTGCAGCCTCCACCAAGGGCAAATTTACCTGGCAAGCAAGAGCTGAAATCCTAAGAGCTTGCGATCACTATAGAGCTGATCACTACTGAGCTTGCTATGGGGGTTGGCCCATGGCATCGGCCTGAGCTAGCTTAGCTTTTGGGCACGCAATCTCTCTGGGGACTGAGCTCCCGAGCTATCTTGCACTGCTTGATGATAAGGCCAGAACAGAGGCTTTACTACACAGTTCTCACTTAAAATTAGGTCTCTTTGTCGTACACAAGGGGTTTCCCCATTCTTCTGCATTACCCACCAAGTGTAACCAGGTCCTTGAGCAAAAACCTTTGTGCCTCACATTGGGCGCCAAAATTATGTTCTGGTTTGAAAGCAAAACCAGTGAGAGACTCCATGTCAGAAATACAATTTATTAGGAAAAGGGGGAAAAACCCAAAATACATGCAATAGTATAATATAAAACCACTGACAGAGTCAGAACACAACCTGATATCCTGCTAGTTAGGGCAGTGGTAGCAATCCAGATGAAATGGTTTCGTTGAAGTGTTGGTCCTTTAGAAAAGATCTGGTAGCACTTCTTCTCTGGAAACCAGTGGGTAAGGGCTGCCTGTTCTGTGCCAAAGCCCAGATTATATTCAGGTGGGGGTACTTAGCTCCTCTCCCTGGGTGGGGCATCTCACAATGAGCTGATATGGTTCTGAGTCATGATTGCTCCTTGATTGCCCATTAAACAGAAGTGGCTCCTGGAGGGAGTCATCTCTGAGTCATGTGGCAAGGCATTGATGGGCCCATTAACAGGAGATAAGGAAAAAACAACACCCCTCCTGGTTTAAACAGCTCTTGAGGATGAGAATAGAAAACATCTTTATGTTGTAACCTAGGACATAATCCACCCCTTATTCTATTACCATCTGTACCCAAATCAATACAACCAATACCCTCTTACACATATATATGTTTAAAATACAGAATGAAACTTCACACACAGATCTCAGCTAAAATTAGGTCTCCTTGTGGTACACAACGGGTTTCCCCGTCCTTCTGCTTTACCCACCCAGTGTAACCAGGTCCTTGAGCAAAGACCTTGCTGTTCTACACTGGGCACCAAAATTATATTCTGATTTGAAAGCAAAACCAGTGAGAGACTCCAAGTCAGAAACACAATCTATTAGGAAAAGGGAAAAACCCAAAATACATGCAACAATACAAAATAAAACCACTGACAGAGTCAGAACACATCCTGACACCCTGCTAGTTAGGGTGGTGGTAGCAGTCCAGATGAAATGGTCTTGTTGAAGTGGTGATCCCATAGAAAGGATCCGGTAGTTCTTGTCCCCTGGAAACCAGTGGGTAAGGGCTGCCTGTTCTGTCTCAAAGCCCAGATTATATCCAGGTGGGGATGCTGAGCTCCTCCCCCCTAGGCAGAGCATCTCCCAATGGGCTGATATGGTTCTGAGTCATGATTGCTCCTTGATTGTCCATTAAACAAAAATGGCTCCTGGAGGGAGTTATCTCTGAGTCATGATTTCAATTAATTAAGCCTCACTAAGAGCTTCCTTTGCAGCTGTCTCTGAAAAATTAGTGAGTAGAAGAGCTGGATGATTTTAGTTTTATTTTGGAAAACATTGCTGCTGTTTTGATAATTATTTTTTTCCTTTCCTCCCTGCTTCACTTGCTCATCTGCTCTGATTTGCTCTGAAAATCAATATTGTGTTTACGTAGTAACAGTGCAGGATAAGTTGTTCTCAGCTGTCAAACAGGAAACTACAATTTGTGTGTGACCTGGAAAGATTTCACAGTAATGTCTTTTTCGGTGTCAGATTGGAAGGTTGGGGAAGCTGGGAGCAATCCGTGAGGTTTTAAACGAGAGCTGCTGCTCAGTGCATGGAATTGATGGGTTCATGTAGGGGGATAGAATATAAGTAAATAAAGGTAATAGAGTGTCCTAGGGTGACGTTATGATGCTTGTATCCCCATTCATGTGTTCTGTTAATGTTGGATATTATGTTCTGTACCTTTAAGACCGGCTCTGAAGAGGGAAAGTTTTGTTTTGGTTTTCTTATCAGCCTGGCGGGACACAGAGACTGCAGCTTTTGCTTTTGCTTTTTTTTTTTTTTTTGCTTTTGCTCTCTCGCTCTTGCTTGCTTCGCTTCTGCTTGCTTTTGCTCATTAGCTAGTTTAGCTAAACTGTCCAATTTCTTCCTGGACGGTTTCTCCTTTCCTTTTTCTGATCATTTCGAACCTGCTCCGGACTGGAACCTGGGAAACACCAAGATTCTGCACCTTCTGGCCTGCAGCAGCAGCCCCAGCACCGGAGGGACTGAGAACAGAGGGACCACCCCCAGAGAGACTTTCTGAATTTGTCATCTTTTTCAGAGCGGTGTCATCCGGTATTGTTCATTCTGTGTGCTGGGGGGTGCTGTGCTTGTTAAATAAACAGGTTCTTTCCACTTCTCTCCGAGAAATCCTTCCCGAACCGGTTGGGGGGAGGGGCTGTGTGGGCTTGTTTACTGGAGGAGCCCTAATTTGGAAATTCTGCTTCAAATTTCCCCTAAACCACGACATAGAGAAAGTAATCTTATCCCCTAAAGAGTTGCAGCTGAGCCAATTATTAAGGATTAGGAGCAGGCCTGATGTTAACAGGCCACAGCTGTAGCCAATAAGAAGAGCGTTATAGAAGAGTAGATTGGTTGGTTGAGGGGAACTGGAGTCAGTTGGCTGCTGCGAGGACAAGGAAGAGTCAGTGCCTGGAGGAGCTGCCTACAAGAAACATCAAGGAGGTATGAAACTCCAGCGATATGGAACCCTTGCAGTGTAATGACAACAGAACTCTTGCTCTATAATGACAGCAGGTTCATTAACAGGATATCGGGAAAAACCATAAACCAATGCCCCTCCTGGTGTCAACAGCTCTTGGGGATGGGGATAGAATACATTTGATATTGGAACCTAGGACAGGGCCATTAATTAATAATTATCTGCTGCTAATGGGTTATTAATTATTGATTACCTGCTGTTCGTGGGCTATTAATATTAATTCTCTGCTGTTAATGGGCCATTGAGCAGCACTGCATGGCTGACGGGATGACATCATCCCATTGGGAGATGCTCCGCCCAGGGGGAGGAGCCAAGCATTCCTACCTGCATAGACTCTGAGGTTGGAACACCACAGCTGCCTTTGCCACTGCATTCCCAGAAAAACAGCTTTCTTCTTACTTTATTTTTACTTTATTTTTATTTTTGTCTTTTTTTCATTATTGTTATTTTGATTATTGACTTTATTTTTATTATTTTTATTCTTCTTTATATATTATTATTTTGTTTTTATATTATTTCTATTCTTTTTAATTTTTATTATTTTATTTTTATTTTTAATTTTATTTTTATCTTATTTATATTTTTATTTCTATCTTTAGATTATGTATTATTTTAATTTTGGATTTTATTTAAATCTTATTTTTATTTCTCTCTTTTTAATCTTTGTTATTTTACTTTTAATATTCTATCTTTTATTTACTTTTATTCTTAATTTTATTTTTATCTTATTATTATTCCTATTTTTATTTTTATTATTTTATTTTTATTTATGATTTTATTTTTATTCTTATTGCTATTTTTATTCTTATTTTATTTCTATGTTTATTTTAATTACTTTATTTTATTTCCCAAATAAAGAACTCTTATTCCTGCTCCCATATCTTTGCCTGAGAGCCTTTTAATTTCAAATTTAAAACAATTCAGAGGGAGGGGGTTCACATTTTCCATTTCGGGGGTCTCCTGCCTTCCTCAGCACACACCTGTCTGTTCAAACCAAGATACACAAAAATACCCTAAAATTACATCCAAATACCATGACAGATCCTGAAATTACCCCAGATCACCCCCAAAATTGCACCAAAATACCCTGAAATCCCATCAGGGACCCCAAAATACCATCAGAGACCCCTCCAAAATTACCCCAAATCACACCAAAATCCAATCAGGGGCCCCGAAATTATCCCAAATCACACCAAAATCCAATCAGGGACCCCGAAATTATCCCAAATCACACCAAAATCCAAACAGGGACCCTGAAATTACCCCAAAATTACCCCAAAATCCAGTCACAGACTCCCTGAAATCCCATCAGGGGCCCTGAAATTGCACTAAATCACCCCCAAATCCCATCAGGGACCCCCAAAATTCCATCAGGGACCCCGAAATTATCCCAAATACTCCAAAATTCCACCCCCAAATCCCATCAGTGACACACATAATCTGGTCAGGGACCCCAAAATTACACCAAAATACCCCAAAATCCACTCAGGGGCCCCCGAAATCGTCAGGGACCATGAAATTACCCTGAATCTCCCCAAAACTCTGGTCAGAAACTACCCAAAAATACCCTGAAATTACTGCAAATCCCCCCAAAATCCAGTCAGGGACCCCAAAATGATCCCAAATCCCCCCAAAATCACCCCAAACCTGGTCGGGGACCCCCAAAATCAGCCCACACCCCCAAAAATTCAGTAACAAACCCCCAAATCCAGTCAAGAACCCTCCAAAATCCCCCAGGACTCCCTCAAATTCCCCCCCAAATCCCCTCACGACCCCAATTCTCCCTCAGGACCCGCCCAAATCCCTCTCAAGCCCCCCCCCCCAATCCTGTCAGGGTCCCAAACCCCCTCAGGAGCCCCAATTCTCCCTCACAACCACCCAAAATCCACCCAAAGCCCCTCAAGACCCCTCCCAGATCCCCTCAGGACCCTCAATTCACCCTCCGAACCCCACAAAATCCACCTCAAACCCCTTCCGGACCCCCCAATTCTCCCTCAGATCCCCCCAAACCCCCTCACATCCCCTCAGCGCCCTCATACTCTCTCACATCCCCTCATGACCCCCAAATCTTCTCACAACCCCCGAAACTCCCTCAGAATCCCCCAAAATCACCCACAAATCCCCTCAAGACGCCCTCAGATCCACTCAGATACCCCCAATTCTCTCTCAGAACCCCCAGTTCTCCCTCACGAACCTCAAATCCCCTCACAACCCCTGAGCGCCCCCAGTTCTCCCTCAGGACCCCCCAAATCCCCTCAGGATCCCCTAAACCCTCTGACGTTCCCTCAGGATCCCCAAACCCCCTCAGGATTCTCCACATCCCCTCAGAACCCCCTAGATCTCCTTAGGATCCCCCATTCTCCCTCAGGAGCCCCCAGAACCCATCAGGACCCTCAGTTCGCCTTCACGACCTCCAATTCTCCCTCAGGACCCCCCACATCCCCTCAGGACCACTCATATTCCCTCAGGGTTCCCCCCAAACCCCCTCCCAACCGCCCCCACCCCGCTTCTCGCCAGAGGTCTCGCGAGGGAAGCAGCGCCGCCATCTTGGTTGAGGGCAGTTCCGCCCGCTCCTCAGAGCGCTCCGCGTTCCCTCATAAATCCAGCCGGGAACGGCGGAATTAATCTGCCTGGAAATGGCGGGAGGGAGCCTAAATCCACTGGGATTCAGCCTAAAAAGCTCCCAAATCCAGTCTGGTGCTTCCCATTGATTAGGGCGGTACAGGTGGGGGGAGGGACAGTGACGTCACTCGACCTGGCCCCGCCCCGCCTGGCGCTCCACTTGGCACCTTTTCGGCGCCTCCCGATCCCGCTCGGGCATTTCCGCCAGCGCCTTTCCCTGGGCCGGTTCTGGGCCGGGACCGGCGCCTCTCCGGGGCTCCTTCGCCACCGGAGCGTCCCCGCCGGCTCCCCAATGAGCATGGAGAACCAAAAGGTGCGACGGGGGGCGGGGGGAAGGGAGGAGGGGAAAGAAGGACACGGTGGGGAGAGGGGGCGGTGGGGGATGGGGGCACACAGGGTGTGTCGGGGGGGGGGGAAGAGGGGACGAGGGGGTGACAAAGGAGCATAGCGGACCCCGGGAAGGCATAGGGGCCACTGCAGGCAGCCACAAGTGCCTCGAGGTCCCTGACACCTCCCCTGTCCCCTCCCCAGCTGCTGAAGGCGCTGGTAGCCGTGGTGGCCACCCTGGGCAAGGTGGCGGCTGCAGTGACCGGGTCACACAGGGATGTGCGGCGGCGCGTGTCCCCAAAGTTCCTGCACGCCGCCCTGAGGAGATTCACCCAGAGCCTCCGTGAGACCCTGGACCACGGCGATGTCACCTCCCTGGGCCACCGCGGTGTCCCCTCCCTGGGCCAGGCCCTGGCTGCCCTCGGGGCCACCCCTGGGACCACCTGGGCCGATGTGAGAGCCACGGCCAAGGCCTGGCGGGAGTTGGTGGCCGCGCTCAGGGAGAGATGGGACCAGCTGCACGAGGAGGCTGATGAGCTGTGCAAGACCAGCTGGGACGCGACCCCCTCCTGGGCCAAGCACATGTGGTTAAAGGCCACCTTCAGGGAGAGACCTGGGGACAACCTGGTGGCCACACCCTGGTGGCTGCCGGTGACCCTGGATAGGGTCGAAGAGGACTCTGCAGGGGCCACGCATGATGCTCAGGTGGCAGCGGCCACCAGTGAGGAAGAGGAACCCACCAGCGAGGCCATGGATGAGGCTGTGGTGGCCACCAGCCAGGTGAGGGCAGCTACCTGGAGGGGACATTGGGCAGTGGTGGCCCTGGGGCCGCTGAAGCGTTTGATGGACGCGTGTGACAAAGCCATGGAGTTCACCTGGGACATGCAGTGCCAGCTCGAGGAGATTGAGGACACCCTGAAGTGGACAGAGATGTTCCCCAATGTCCTTGAGGCCTTGGTGGCCGATGTGGCTGAGTTTGAGCGGCTGTGGGAGGCCAGCACCCGCCTGGCCTCGCATCACCTGCTGCCGACACTGTGGGATATCCACAATCTCCTCTTGAGTCCCTATGCTGGCCCAGGTGGCCCTGGTGGCCTGGGTGGCCCTGTCAGCCGTGCAGTGGCCAAGCGGTGCCGAAAAGCCATCAAGGACATCCCAAGGCTGCTACAGGGACAGTGATGTCATTGGTGCAGTGTCACCACTGTGATGTCATTGGTGCAGTGATGTCACTGGAGAGACTTGTGGACAGTCGAGTGCCACCAGCTCCTTGAGTGCCACAGCGCTGCGTGTCACCAAGAGCCCCTCGAGTGCCACCAGTGCCTTGTGTCACCAAGAGCCCCTAAACTGCCACCAGTTCCTCAAGTGCCACCAGCTTCTCCTGTCACCAGGACCTCATGCAGGAGAACCTGGGGGGGTCCTTGTGCCACCAAGAGCCCCCCGAGTGTCACCAGGACTGGCCCAGCCCCCATACACAGGTCCCTGGTGTCACCGGGGTCTCTCTCTGTGTCACACGCCACCCTTGGGCACCCACTGGGACCCCCCTGAGCACCGGGAACCCCAAAATTTACCGTCCTCGTGCACTGGGACCCCTCCCCCTCAGGCATCAGGACCCTCGAGTTTCCCCTCCCCCCTCCTTGTTCACTGAGACCACCAGAGACCCCCCCCCCCCACCCATCAATCAGTGCCGTCACCGAGCACCGGGACCCCCCTCGAGCATTGACCCCCCCATCGTGCACCGGGACCACCAGAGACCCCCCCACTGTCGCAATCCGTCCTAGTGAATGGGTAACGCGGTGATTTTAAGGTGCAAAATACCCGACAAAGACACAGGGGATTTGCACGCACCTGCGCTTACTCTGGGCAGCTTTCCCGCCCCCCACTGCACACCTCCCCCGAGCTGGGGAGGGGTTCAGTCCCAGTCTCTGGAAGAAGGTGTGAGGGGGGTTTTCTTGGAAGAGGGGTTTCTTGGAAGAGGGTGATGAAGAGGCCTACATCTCTGCTTGTCTGTCACGATGGTTGAGGGCTGACGAGAGGGGTCTTCTCTTGGAAGAGGGACCACCCCAAAGCTCAAACCAGCCAGGCTAGGAGGTGGGGAGAAAGTCCAGGTCCATTGTTCAGAGAAAGGGCAGGGTGCCCCTTCAAGTTCAGCATGGCGTGTAGCAAACAACACCTCTGGAAACAGTGAGCTAAGAGGCACATGGCTCCCCCCCTTCACTGGCTCAACAGTTTTTAACTTTTCGGTGATCTTTTCTTCACGACAATCGTGAGGCAAAAATGAAGGATATTTTGGAGAGACTCTCACACTCCGAATCATGCCTTTTACAAAAATGCATCAGCTTGGTGCAAATACACCAAGACAACAACCAAAGCATCGCTCTAGGTTCCAGCACAATTGCCATAGGGGATCTTTTTCATTTGTGGGGACAGAATTTGGCCTGGCATCCCTGCAAATGTTAAAGGTGGTCCATGCAGCATTGGAAGAATGTCATTGTTGTCACCTGATTCGAAATCATTGAAAGAACAAAAGCGTAAAGTGAAAAGATCATTGGAACAGTATAGTCCAAATTGTGATGATGAGGTAAACACTTGGGACAAGGCTCAGAGAATTGCCATTGCAATTTTCTCACCTCAAACAGCGTTGGGGGTGGCCTTGACTCAATTGGACCACATGGGCTGCTGGCTGAGCAAACATGCTCGAGCTGCTTCTCTTGCAGTGAGTGACCTGTTAATAGACATTGACAGCGTGAGACGAGCAACTCTTCAAAACAGAGCAGCAATTGATTCTCCGCTGCTGGCACATGGACATGGATGTGAGGAATTTGAGGGAATGTGCTGCATGAACCTGTCAGATCATTCAAAGTCAATTCATGAGAACATCAAAAAGATAGAGGAAAGTATAAAAAATCTTGGGGAGATCACTGGATCTTGGATTGATGATGTGGTTGGATTTTTCAATCTTTCTCCATTGTGGAAAGAGCTTTTAGAAATAGAGTTTTATATTTTAGTAGGACTTTTGGTTCTCATGCTCATTGTGCCATGCATCCTTTTGTGTGTGCGACGGGTCATGAATCGAGTTGCCAAAGAGGTGTTTTTGGTGCAAACAGAAGGGGGAGATGTCAGAACTCAGAACATCCCTCCAGGTGTCCAGAGTTGCCGAGGACCCTGCCGGGGGGCTCGGAGACCCTGGCACGCAGCCCAGAACACCTGGGGATTTGATTTTGACCCCTGGAGCAAGTTACCAGCTTTGTATGAGGACCTGAAAGTCGCAGAGGTTTGAATAGTATAATAATAAAATTATCACAGGGTGAAAATGTAGATTTTAGGATTTTTGGTATGGGGGTTATGGGGACAAGATGGAGGAACTTGGGCGTGTCTAGCCTTTCTTCTTCTTGTTCTCCATTTTCTGCAGTGATGTTGGCACTTTGGGATTGGTTTAGAGTAGAAATGCACTGTCTAACATAGGTGATAGGTATTGGGAATTAGGTGTAAATATGTTATACATAGTTTGTAGTATAAAAAGACAACACCACTTTGGGGGCGGTCAGAGTGCCTGTGGCTGCCCTGCTGAGCAGATCTCAGCTGGTCAGAAAGAAAATTTTATAGATAAGAATTAATAAACAACCTCAAGACCGAAAACTGGAGTCCACACTCGTTCTTCAGTTGTGCAGGCCAAAGCAGAGACATCCTATGCATCTCGGGGCAGCAATTATCAATCAGCTACCCGAGAATGAACGAGATTCCCGCTGTCCCTGCCTACTATCCAGCGAAACCACAGCCAAGGGAATGGGCTTGGCAGAATCAGCAGTATTGGAAACCCGAATCACCCTAGAATTTTGTCAATAATTACAAACTGGCCAGATGGTGAAAACTTTGGTCTCGCTGACAAAGAAGAACAAGAACAAGTGACATGGGCTGAAGAAGCTCCACCCTACAAGCAACTGCCAGCAGAAGAAACACGCTATGTTCTTCTTACTGATGGTTCATGTTGCATCGTAGGGATGAACAAGAACTGGAAAGCGTTCATATGTGAATCATGATTTTAAAAATTTAAGATTTTAGCTGAGGATTAGAACCAATTCACATTGAAGTCAGATACACCAAAAATAGGGTAATGATTATTAGATGCCTAAGCTAAAGCTAATTGATATATTATGAGCTCATTTGTAGAAAGAAGTGGAGCAAGTGAACCATTAGAGGAACACATTGAAACCAGTAGAACAATGCCCAGCACCTGGACTCTGTGTTAATCCATCACAAAGCAGGGGGCCTTGGATCATGCCGGAGGGTCACAGAGACCTGATGAAGACCTTCCTGACTTCATCCCTGGGACCACTGACCCAATTTGAGACCACTGACCCAATTCAAGATAAGAACTGCGCACACGTGAAGGACTAATAACCTCATTTTAATACAAAGCGGGCGGGGTTGGGAGGTGCTGGGGTTATGCATATGTATTATTTTGGGAAATAAACAGAAGGCAAAAATCCTTATGCAGTGCTATCACGCATTTTGAGAATGACTCCCCCATGCTGCCCACCCACATTATAAACATACAACATTCTAACTTTAACTAGTTAAGAGTCTTTGTCCATGATCTTCAGTTTTAATGATTGAATTGAGCCAGGCAGGAGGAGACTCTGCTGGGCTGTGAGACCAGCTCAGGTCATGGACCCCCTTGGGGCACCCCTGGGATATTCCTGGAAGAGTGGGCTCTGCTGCCCGGACTGTTCATCCAGCAGCAGACAAGAACCCCTGACTACTAAAACTCCAGACAAAACGGTATGTTTAAAAATTAAAACAGTTTAAAACAGTGACCGGTAAGGCGTGGTCAGGAAAGGCCCTTTGGTAAGTCCTGGGAGATGTCCCATGTGCAATTTGTGCCTCTAGAGTGTGCTTGCAAGCTGAAGTTGCAGTTGAAATCTGGTTGCCAGCAGAAAGAGTTGTTGAACTGTTGTACTGAGCTCGGGCTTTTGATGCTGCCATTTGTTTCACCATAGAGAGCTCAGTTTGCTACCAACTGGGGCTAGCAGTTGTAAGGGCAAATCCTGGTCTAAGGTTGTTATAACTGAGTTTGTGTGTGTGGAAAGAAATACCCCTTTCACAGTGAGTTTGTGTGTGTGAACTTTCTAGTTGTGGGGAACAGCATTCGCTGTGACACCTGGTGCTGGAGTATAACCAGTCTCTTGTAAGGCTTTGTGTTCAGGTGTTAACCAATCCTTTGCCTGTGGGACCTGGGAGGCAAGGGTCGAACAAGGGTCGTAAGACATTGCCTTTGTGGTCCCTCTCCTTGTGGAGTTTGCAAAGTTGCAACTTTGGATTCATCTGGTGTAGTGTGAGATTTTGCTGACTATTGTGTAAAAGTTATAATTGTAACAAACTGGTAATTTTTGTTGTGTGTCATCTGAGTTGTTAAGCTGTGTATTAAGCTTGAGCCTGAGTCAAAAGGGTTAAGCCACCCTTCTAGAAGGGTTTTAACTTGAACCGGTGTTTGTGGGCTGTCAGAGCTGTAATAGAGACAGCTTGTTATAAGTTGATTCCCAAGACTTGAGGTACAGTAGTGTGTTTTTTTCCCCTGCATTGTAGTAATTTGATTCTTGGGACTGTATAGTTCTGTTTGTGAGATTTTAAGATTTTGTTTGCAACAAGTGCAGCATTTTATGTGGAAAAAAACTAGTGTGGTGATTTATGTGCATTAAAGCAAATTAAAAGAAATCCACAAATTCCCCACCCTGTCCCCATTTGTGGTGTTTGTGGGCATACCAGATTTTTTGCTGTAAGGGACAACCTTTTTATTTATTGTAATCGTGGTTAGGTAGATTAGAGGAATCCCTTTACTCTGGTAGTGTGAAAAGTGCATATTATATGTCTCTATGCAGATATAAAATATTATATGTATTTTCTTGTATTGCTTAGTAGTGCTGTATCAACATACTGGTGCAAGTACGGTAAATGTAGTTTTGTAGTTAAAATAGGAGCTATGTATGTGGGATATTTTTTAAAGAAAGGAATGAGGTACTTGCACCAGATACAAGCCACAGGACACCTAAATCTTTCAGAGAAAGAGAATTTATTGCTCTCTTATGAGAAGAAACCAACTTCTTCCCGCCTTGCTCAGCCATGAAGACGCTGTTTAGGATGAGGAGGAAGAAGCTGACACTGACCAGACAGAATCCTTTCTTTGAATGGAATTTATGTATCATGGATGAGGTGTATGAATATGCAACAGGCTATTGCTATTAAGTGTTAATCCTCTGTTAACGGGTGTCCTTTTTTGGGCTTATTTTGCCCAGAAAAGGTACCCGGTCCTCCGTAACTTTCTTCTTATTGTCTCGTACTGTCCTAATCTCAATTGTTCAAATTTTTATTACTCTAATTATATTGCTATTTTTATGACCATTTTATTACTGTTAAACTTTAATTTTTTTTTAACGGATGGGCGTTTTTCACGATGGAGCATGGGGGAAAGGTGGATTTAAGGGTTTTCACTTACTTCTCATTATCCTGCTCTGCGATTTTGGAGTTTTCTGTCAGAAATCTCTCCCTTCCCCCACTCATCCACAGAGTTTTGGGCGGTTTTCCTTTATTGCGGTAAATCAAAGAGATGCACTGATGCTCCTAATTAGGGGTAGAAAAACTGACGGCTTCCCGCTGAGCCGGAGCCACCGGAGCCACCGAAGTCGCAGTGCCGGGAAAGCCGTGGCGGGAGGTGCGGAGAAGTTTGTTTGTGTTTTCAGCTCAATCCCCTCGGGCCCGGGCCCGTTCCAGGGCTGTTCCTCATCTCCGGCTCTGCCCTCACGCAGCCCGGGGGACCCTGAGAGCGCGGGGCGAGGCTGTGCCGTGTGCAGAGCCCGCCCCCGGCTGCGATTGGGTGACGGTGCCGTCAGTCGTGGTTCTGGCGCGCTGATTGGTGGGAGCGGGGCGGAGCAGGGCCCCGGTGGCGGCCTGAGGGCGGCCGTGGCTCGGCAGCGGCGCCATTGGCGGAGCGTCTGTGCGGGCCCGGGAGCGGCGGCAGCGGCCGGAGCGCGGTGAGGCGGCGGCGGAGCTGGGAGGCGGCCGCAGCGCAGGTGGGAGCCGCGCTGGGTTGTGCGGGGGCTCGGGGCTCGCTGCGGGCCTCGGGGGCGGCAGGGGGCTCAGGCGGGTTCGTTGTGCCGTGTCCGGCGCGTGTTGCCGCTGGCGTGAGGGCGCTGCGGGAGCGGCTGCCCGCGGTCTCCTTGCGGCCGCTGCCTCGGCAGGAGCCGCTGCCGGAGCAGCGCTGGCTCGGCCCGGTTCCTGCTGCTGGGACAGAGGCGGCTGCCCCGTGCCCGGGGCTGTGCGGGGAAATTGACGTGGCCGGAGGTTTCTGTGCCCAGAGGAGACAGAGGAGTCCTGTACAAGTGACTTTATTGCTGAGCAGAGGGAGAGGCCGTGGCGCATTTGCCCTGCGCTCTCTGCCATTGTTGTAGTTCGCAGCCTCCTTTTTATCCTCATTTTCCCGGCTCATCTCCCTCTCCCTTTGCCCACTGGCTGAGGTACTTGGAAGGTTCAGACTTCCCGATCCACCAACTTCATGTCCTCGATAATGTGCACCCCCACTTTTGTAGAACAGCCGATATTCACGGCTCTGTTAAGTCTTTGTTCTGCTGGAAGTTCAGGAAATTAGCGGGACTTTCTGCGATCAGCAGTCCATGTTAATTAGTAACAATTATTGAAGCTGGTGGTTTCGCCCGTTACTTCCTGATCTACAAGTCTCTGGCCCCTCGCTCAGCTGCTGAATGAGCTGCACTCTCAAGGTGTGGAGCACGGTAAAAAGGTGAGAGTTGCTGTAGCACATCAGAGGAGAAACAGCATTCGTTTAACCCATGGACTGACAGGGAGCCACAAAACCGTGTCGCATGCCCATCCTTTCCACGTTGGGACCAATACATGAGCTGCTTTTTTGTTTCCATTGTTTTTTGGTTTTTTCACCACTTTTCCATTGTCATCTATTTGCCAACAGCAGTTTGAGTCATTGAATTTTCCACAAACTCCTCTTTCTTCTGCTAAAAGGTAATCTGACCCCATCCCATGGTGAAATGTTGTGTTCCTCATTTCAGTGGATTGCTCAGCAGGAAGGTCAGGAGCTGGAGCTGTCTGGTTGGTTGTTCCGAGGACAGCTTGTAATCTAATGATGCCATTGAAATGAGAAATGGGTTCTGTGGCTCCTGATATGAATTGGTTTGGGTTCCCAGGGGCTGGTCCATGGTGTTGTAGGATTTGTTCTGCTGGCCGTTCATCTTTTCCCCATTTTTGGCCGTTCTCTCCAGCCAGGGCTGCATCAATTGACTGCTTTTCTCTAATTTAATCATCAAATACTTGGATTCCCGACTGATTTCCCAGAACTTGTGGTAGCAAGAACATCTCAGTGCTCTAATCCACTTTATATAACGCAGACGGTGACAGCACATGTTGGAGTGGGCAGAGGGATGATTCCCCCCCATTTATTTATAGTGAAGTTTTCCCAACATTCTCCATTTGCTGTTTCCCTTTGCAGCTTCACCCGTTTCTGTTGCAGGGTCAGATATCCTCACCCTGGGCTCTGCTTTGAGCTGTGCAAATTCCATCAGGGCAAGCAGGCAGAGCTTGGGGTGAGGGGCAGAGGGAATCAGCCCAATTCCTGCCCCAGGCAAGAGACCCAGGTACATTGTCCAGGCTTTGCCCAGCAGTGTTCATTTGCATTTCTAAAGCTCCTCTGCAGGCTGCCTGGAATGAAGCTTCTCTTCCAGGGCAGCCACCTCGTGAGTCACCTGTGGCCCCCCCAGAATCTGCTTTTTTCAAAAAAAGTATCAACTATTTACAAGTTAAAAGTGTTACAGTTGAA
Organism: Molothrus aeneus; assembly: GCF_037042795.1. Taxonomy (NCBI): domain Eukaryota; kingdom Metazoa; phylum Chordata; class Aves; order Passeriformes; family Icteridae; genus Molothrus; species Molothrus aeneus. Next base: position 3,058,203 of record NW_027099016.1, read on the forward strand.
GCTGTTCAATTTTTCAAAATGCAACATAACGGCGAACACAGAAAAACCCAGACCAAAAACTGATTCTCACACTTCTGTCCCAACCCTACCTGACAATATAAAATGAGAATATTATGAAAAATTTTTCTCGTGTTGTAATTTTGTCACTGGAACTGCAGGGAAAACAAAAACTCTCCAAGAATCTCTCTAGTGTTAGAGAGTTAAGGCATTGCTTGGTTCTGGCCAGGATGTGCAACAGAAATAATTTCTTTCACAAATAGCCCGGCTGTGCAGAGAAAATCATTCCATGGCATCTGAGTTTTACTCGATTGTTCCTAAACTTTATGTAGAATCAATCTAAATCCAGTGCTTTAATGTTCATTGCTTCCAAGTTGTGTAAGTTTTTAGTATTTGGTTTCCTGTTGGACCCGGATTTCTTCCCCTCTGATGTGAATTCGGTCCACACTCCTGGATTTCCTTCTCAGCCTTTTCCAGACCAGGTGTCTCCAGCTGTGCCGGGGGCAGTGTCTGGGGTAGCTGTTGGTTGCTGTTTGCTGCAGGGCGTTGATGTTTTGTTGCTGGTCGTTATCTCTGTGGGTGTCTTTTGGGCTATTCCCAGTCTGTGGAGATGTTGAACTCATCTCCCTTGAGTGGTGTAACACCCCTTAAATAAAACCTTTAAAATTCCTTTCCCAAAGGCAAAGACAAACCAAGCCTGAGGAGAGAAAGAAGATTTAAAAGAACCAAACTGGGTACATTTTGCAGCAATGCAGTCGCAGTCAGCCCAGAGTGTGGGTGTGAGTGAGCCCCAGAGTGGAATTGTGCCGTGGTGCTCCCCAGCAGCTGTGGCAGTGCAGGCCCAGCCAGCGCTGAAGCTGCAGCAGTGGCAGCAAGGCTTGGCCGCAGTGGCTGGAGGTGCCAGAGGAGGGTGGCCAGGATTTCCGAGGGTTTGAGCAGAGGATCTGTGGGCAGGCCCAGGGGCTTGGCCCGCTGTGGAGCCCTGGCTGCTGCTGCGTTGCCTTCAGGGCAGGCTCAGTGGCGGCTCCCATGGTCCTGCTGCAGGTGGGAAGTGCAAATCTCCGGGGCTTCAGAGCCCTTGAGGCCAGGCTGAGGGGTCCCCCCGTGTTCAGCTGTGCTGGCGGCTGTTTCTGGCCTCAGGGACACTTGGCATGGGCCCCTTGGCCACCAGTGGTGCTGCTTTGCACTCCTTAGGCAGGAGCCGATGTCCTGGCTGGGTGTTGGCAACAGCAAAGTTCCAGGGCAGGCTCTGTGCCAGCCCAGCTTCCTGTGGGAGAATATACCTTGATCTCTGATCCAGTGCTTGCTGAAGCAGTCAGAATTGCTTTTGCCCCCCTGTTAGGTGCCATGGTGTCAGCAGAAGATATTGAAGCCTTCCTGCCCAGGGCATTTCAGTGCCAGGCTCTTACAAGCACCCAGAGTTCTGCGGGTTGAGCTGAGCATGGGGCGGTGACCTGCGCTTTGTCTGATTCCCCTTCCTTCCCTCCCCTGGAACAGGCTGTTGCTTTTAGACACCACTTGTCCTGGTTGCTTCAGAGTACTTTGGAGAGGCTCCATATCTAATTTTCCCTATTTCCCTGGGGCTGTCCACACTTCAGGGTTCACTTCAGCATAGGCCTTGCCAGACATTTGACTCAGAGGTACAACGGAACTGGTCTCTGTATCACCTTTTATAATATTAATTTGTGTTCTGTGTTTAGCGATCAAGTCTCTTCCCAGTAAATCACAATAACAATTAGGAGCAAATAAAACTTCATGCATTTCCAATCCATCTCCCAGATCTACTAATAGTGGTTGAATAAGACCATACATCTTTCCCACTTATCCCATCACTAATCAAACAAATTTTTAGCATTTTCTCCCCGTAAGTCGAAGATTCCGAGTGAATTGAGAGGCTCCTGTGTCCATCAGGAGAGGCCTCCTCTCAATGCAGACCCACCTGAATGTTCTCAAGGGCTCCAGTGTGGAGGGTCCCTGGTGTGATGGGAGCTGTGACAGCCCTGCCAATCCATGTCCATCAAGGGGTGGACTTGCTGGTCCTGAGGGTGCTGCTGTCTGTGCTTGCAGTGTCCTTGTGCCCTGCAGCTGGAGCCCTGATTCCTTGCCAGGGGCTGTTTGGGTGGGCTGTCCCCTGCCGAGGCGGGCAATGCCTCTGCCGGGTGCTTGTGGCCGAGCCCATGCCCTGGGTGCTGGGGCCCTCTTGGGCCCTGGGGCTGATCCCTCAGGGGCTGTAGGAGCTCTGCCCTGGCCTTTGCCTTCAGCTTGGCCTTTTGCTGCTCCCTTCTTGCATTCACCTGCTGGGCCTTTGTGCCCAAGTGCTGCAGGGCCTTCTTCTGTCCCTCCTGCAGCCCCCCTCAGTGCCTGTGGGTGCTTGTCTTGCTTTACAAGACAGGTGTCTGCTTGGGAAGGCAGAAAAAGCCTCTCTTGGAATGGAGAATGCAAAGCCCCTCCTTCTTAATTTTTAGAATAGTGAAATCAAGGGTCTCTCAGGCAAAGCTATGGGAATAGGAATACCAGTTCTTTACTAGTGTGTAAATAAAGCAAACAAAGAACACCAGCTCCGGCAGTGACAACAAACAGAGCCCGGAGCCAGTCCCGGCCTTTCGGCTGCGGCGCTTTCCCCTTGGGTGCAGTTCCGGGCACGGCCGGCAGGGGCGCTGGTGGCTCCCGCGGGGCAGGGCAGCGCATCCCTGCCATGGGAACCTCTCTTAACGGAAATAGAGCAATCCCTTCATCTAACTCTTTCACTTTTTTTTACCTTCTATGGCCTTTCTCCTTTGTTTTGGGAAAGACTTTGGGGAGGGCTGCCTTTTAACTGAGCTTCTTGTGTTTAGATAAGGTGCCTCCTGTAGAGAGAGAGAGAGTTTCCCTGAAGAGCCGGAGCTGTGGTTACCAAGGGGATGTAACTCAGAGCAGGACGGGGTCAGGGGAGGATATCCCGCCGAGGCTCGGTGGGAGTGTGGGCAGGGTCTGCTGCCGGAATCGGCAGAGGGGGATCTTCCCGTGGAGGCTGAGCTGGAGCGCGGGCAGCCCCCACATGGCTTATGGCGGCTGATCCGGCAGCTCCCGGCAGAGAAAAGGCAGGTGGGAGACCCCGGCAGCAGCGGCGGTGCCCAGCGCAGCTGGCACGGGCAGGGCAGCCGGGGATGGGATGGCTGGGACCCGCCCTCGGTGCGGTCGGCGCGGTGACCTCGGCCCACGCGGCAGGACAGAGCAACCCCATCTTCCCCAGCATGGCCGGCAGAGCGGCCGCGGGCCGGGCAGTGGGAGCAGGGCACACAAATTCACCGCCAGCGCCGGGGCAGGTGGAGCTGCCCTGGGCAGTGAGCCCGCACCTGGGATGGAAACCGGGGCAGGCGGAGCTGAGGCGGGCAGCGAGCCGGGACCCGGGACAGGCGCCTCGGCCGCGAACGGAGGGGGCAAGAGCTGCAATGGATCCCACTCTCTTTCTGATTTTTCCTCTTGTTCCCTTTCATTTCCCCTTTTTCTTTTCCAGTTTTGTCTCAGGTGTTGCTGATACTTTAAAGATTTTTATTCTCCTAAAAATCTCCTGTCTAACCTATGGCATATTCTCTTTCTTCTAGATTAAACGGGTGTTTTTACAAATAAATCCAGAGCCTAACAAATCTAAACTTCTGCTTGGATACTTTGAAATGGTCAATGAGCTAACTCACAACCTACTAATGTTGTTTTTCTCATCACCTTTTTATTTATCCTTTGGCAAATTAAGCATCTTTCAGTAACTTGCTTTGCTGCTCTAAAAATCCCAGTGCACCCATAGTTCCTTAAAAAATGATCACACAAAGCTTGAGTACCCTAGTGGGTTTTCTGATGCATGTCTTCTAATATTTTCCTAGAAGCACATTTTATTAAGTAATTGTCTTCCATCAAGAAATTTCCATTCCCCTGATTTATCTTGTCCACTTCCTGTCTTGTTTAATTCTTTTTTCTCATCTTCCGTAATCTTTGGAATTTCCAGTTTTTCCTGGTTTGGAGTTAATATTAACAAAACTCTTTCAGCTCCATTTTCATCTATATCCTTAGATTTGTGATCTGCCAAATTATTTCCTCCTATTTCTGGGGTATTTCCCTTTTGGATTTCCTTAATATGTACTATAGGTATCTCTTTTAGCTAATTGTAATGCCTCTAAAACCTCTAAAATAAGTTCCTCATGTACTAATCCTTTTCTTCTTGAATTAAGTAATCTTTTTCCTTTCCAACATTTTTAAAGGTATGTACTACCCTAAAGGCATACCTTCAATCAGTATATATATATAGTTCCTTTATTTTGTGTTAAATATTCTAGTGCTCTTTTTAAAGTATCTAATTCACAAGTTTGAGCTTACTAGTTTAATGTTAATTTCCCTTTTTCCATAGTTTGCATGTTTTTCCCATCAACTACTACATACCCTGTACTTTCTCCTTTTGCAAGGAGTTGTATCTCTGTTAGCTAACATAACTCCCAAAGCACCATTTTTTTTTCTTTTTTTTTCCCTGTATCCAACTTACTGGTTTTCTGTCTCATTTTTCAAGATCTTATCTATTCATCTTCTGCCTCTGTTTTTCACTTTCACTAACAACATAAATACCACTTTTCTTTCAACTACACACTTAAAAATAAAAAACCTTTTTCTCACACTACTTTCAGTGCAATACAGCCCCCTCCAAGGAGATATAGTGAAGCTTAAAATACACAATCTACATTACATATACTTTCATTTGTCTACATTCACTCACTTTTATTTCTCATTCGCTTCCACGCATTCTTTCACACGCTCAGGACACAAAGTGGATCCCTGTTGACAGAGAATCGCGGGTCCCTGTGGCCCCCTCCCCTTGGCGTTGGCCTCTGGGTCTCAGTATCTCCCGGCCTCCTGGGAGGGCCCTGACTCTGCTGCCTCCGGTGCCCGTTCACCGGTGAGGCTGATTTGTGTCACTCACACTCTTCAGCTACGGCCCCCTCACAGGCCCGGGGGGACAATGGCCCGTTTGCAGTCACACACATGCTCTGTCACAGCCCCCACCCACCCAAGGGACAATGGCTTATTTGTGGGTCACACACACCTCTTTCCACAGCCCCCCCTTCCCACCTGCCCGGGAAGCTGAGGCTGATTTTGTGTGTGACTCACTCTGACACACAAACAAGACAACAATAAGGTACCTTCTAGATTCACATCACCTATTATAATTTTAGGTGTTTCTGGCCAGTCCCGGTGCTATTGGATTTTCCTCAACCCAGCTGTGTTGTCCAACCCCAGATGCTCTTGGGTGCTCTTGAGTGTCAGGGGGTAGGACGGTCGGGATGGACGGAGACGAGAGATCTCTGCAGCCAGGCCCTGGAACTTGCGGTTTATTGCAAAGGGCCTGGGTGCAGGGCCCTGCTTGGAGCTGCCAGGCACAGCTTGGAGCAGGCCCGAGAGAAGAGAGGGGTAGAGAGGATGAGAGGGTAAGAGAGTAAAAGCGTAAGAGAGTAAGGTTCCTGTTACAATACAATAAATCTTCTGTGTTGAATATTCTATTTCTCACTAACCAATCTAGTACAAAATACAAATCCTATAGCATTTACATACAGCCTATAATAATCATTACATTACCACACTGCGTTACATTTTAAACCCTAAAAACTCCTCTTTGGACCCCTTCTGCCAAGCTGGCAGGATCTGCTCTGACCCTTGGATCTGTCTGCAAGCAGAGGGAATTGTTCCATCAAAAGGGGATTACCTTCAGTTGGGCCACACCATTGTTTTCCAGTTGTTCAGTAACTAAGGGATCTCAAAGCTTGCTTTCATTTCAATCTTCCTTATACTTTCTATATTCTCCAAATCTTTTGCCAGACAATCATATTTATAAGGCCTTCCTGTTTCATCTTCCCCAACACTTGGGCATTTTTTTATTTCTCAATCCACCTGTGTTGTCCAATCCCAGATGCTCTTGAGCATATCCTCAATCCAGCAGAATTTTGCTTAATCTTGAATGCTCTTAAAATATTAATCCTTCAACCCAGCAGGTTTCAATTCTGGATGATCTTGGGCACTCTTATCCCTCAACCCAGCAGGTTTTTAGGAGCCCCTTTTGTCCCATTTCCTAGTGGATTGGGCTAGGAAACTCCTCTGCTCCCTTCCTCCGAGGGGTCCAGCCCCTCTCTGAGACCCAGTCCCAGTTACCCCGGGGGATTCTCTCACTCCTTTTAACATTCACTTTGTCTCTTTACTGGCCACTTACCGCGGAAAGTCAGAAACGCAGCATGGGAGACTCCAGCACTCACTTGGCAGGTCTGGCACAACCAGCCCGCCTCTCATTCACTCACATTCATCCCCCCCTGAGAAATACTTACCAATCCCTTTTCCTTCCCGAGTTCTTCGTGTACATTACTACTCTTAGGGGGCCAATTGCCGCGGTTGTAGGGAGCCTTTTTCCCTTGTCTTTGTTTTATTGTCTCCTTTTGTCCACCATAACCTGTGTCTGTCGGTCACCCCAGGGCAAACAGAGCGAGGCTGCTGAAGAGGGCAGGGGGCACCTTCCCCACTCTGACTCTCCTAAAGCACCGGCAGCGAGGTGTTGGTAACCATCCTCTGCTACCATAATTGTGAAAAACGCCAATCACTTGTTTTTAAAATTTTAAAAGTTTAATAGTAATAAAATAGTTATCAAAATAGTAATACAATTAGACTAATAAAAATTTGGACAATTTGAATTAGGACAATATGAGACAACAAATACAAAGAGTTATGGAGTCCGGGTACCTTTTTCTGGGCAGCATGAGCCCTGAAAAGGACACCTGTTAACAAAGGATTAACCTTTAAAAGCAATAGCCTGTTGCATATTCATACACTTCATACATGATGTATAAATTCCACTCAAACACGGGATTCTGGTCAGTGCCACCTTCCTCCTCTGAATCCTAACAGCACCTTCGAGGTGGGAAGAAGTTCATTTGTTCTAAAAAGAGAGCAATAAATTATTTTTCTCTGAAAGATTTAGGTGTCTTGTGGCTGCTATCTCACTGCAAGTCCTTTCTTTATTTAAAGTCTCTTACCAAGCATAGTTTCTATTTTAACATGTTTTTAATAACCTAAAACTATATTTAACCCACTACTTAAGAGAATTAATACAGCATTAGTTTCTAACACAAGACATAATATTCATTTTAATATTTGCGAAAAGCCAATCACAAAATATGCACTTTTCACAAGTATAATCTCAATTACTTCCAATCTCTCCCAGCATGGTCCCAGCTGCTGCCAGCATGGTTCCAGTTGCTTCCTCAATCAACTCAGTGAGTCCCAGTATGATGCCATTTGCTCCCAGTTGCTCCCAGTCAGGCCCAGTATGGGGGATGCTGTGCAGGGTGTGCTCACTGTGACACTCAGTCACTCCCAGTATTAGTCCAGTCACTCCCAGTATGATCCAAAGATGAGCCCAGTGTGCTCCCAGTGACTGCCAGAATAAACCAGTTTTGCTCTACATGGTTCCAGTTGCTCTCTTTCACCCTCACTTTCCTTCCAGTCACTCCCAGTATATCCCAGTGTACCCCAGTTCCCTCCAGCATCTTTCCAGTTCCTTCCAGTATGATCCCATTTGCTCACAAGCACTCCCAGTCAGCATCTGTGTAGTGGCACTCACTGCCAGTATGATCCTAGCCAACCTCAGCACCATCCCAGTTCATCCCAGTATATCCCATTTACCCCTGACATGGTCTCCATTGCCCCCCCAGGCTCCTACTCACTCCCAGTGTGATCTCAGCATGATCCCAGTATGATCGCACAATGGAGTCAGTACAAACTCAGTACAATCCCAGTATGATGCCAATAGGATGTCAACACAAAGCCAGTAAAGTCCCAGTCACTCCCAGTATGATCCCAGTATGATCCCAGTGTCCATCAGCGCGATCACAGTCTGCTCTGGCATGGCAATATGATCCCAAAATAATGCCAATACAAACCCAGTACAGTCCAGTCCCATCATGATCCCATTATAATCCCAGTATGATGTCACTACAAAGCCAGTACAGCCCCAGTCACTCCCAGTACAATCCCAGTATGATCCCAGTATGATGTCAGTACAAGCCCAGTACAGCCCCAGTCACTCCCAGTACGATCCCAGTGCAGCCCAGTCCCTGGCAGTGCTGCCACTGCTGGGATCCCCCAGCCCTGTGTGCGTTCCCCCCTGGCGGATGTGCCGAGAGGAGCCCCAAGGGCTGGCAGTGCCCAGGCAGGGTCCCCAGCAAGGCCCAGTTTGGATGTGCAGCCCCCAGTTTGCCCAGTTTGCCTCTCCTTTGGCCCGGGCCGGGTTCCCCCCGCCCGCAGCGGCTGGGAGCAGCCGAGAGCCCCGCGCTGCCCATGCCGACCTGTCCCGGCTCCATCCCCGCTCCAGCCGCGGGCTGCGAGGGCTGCGGGAACGGGGCACCGAGGGTGTGGCTGCTGCTGGGGGAGGAGGAGGAGGCAGGGAAGGGCAGGGATGAAGGGGGAGGAGGAGGTGGGGTTAGGGAGGAGGAGGAGGAGAAGGGATGAAGAGGAGGGATAGAAGAGGAGAAGGAGGTGGAGATAAGACAGAGGAGGAGCGGGAGAAGGGGGAATGGAAGGGGAGGAGCAGGAGGAAGAGGAAGAGGAGGGACAAAGGCGGATGGAGGCTGAGCTGAGGGAGCCAGGCTGTCGATCCCTGCCTGAATTCGCAGCCCCCACCTGTGGGATCATCGCCCCCCCCATGGCTCCGGTGAGCGGGGAGGGGGAGCTCGGCCCGGATATCCCGGGGGAGTCCCTGGGTTGGGGTTTTGGGGGGATGTTTGGAGAATGAAGAAGTCCAAGGCTGAGCGGAAAAGGCCCCTTGGGGGGACATCGGGGGGTGGCGGTGGCGGCTGCCGGCAGAGGCAGCCTGGAGGAGCAGAGCCCTGTGTGCCCCAGGAGCCCAAAGTGGGGAGCCCAGAGAGGGGGGAGCGCCGCCATTGGCGGGAGCCTCAAGAGCCTGGAGAGGGCAGGGGGGACTCCTTGGAGCCGCTGCAGCCCAGAGCAGAGAATGAGGGGAGAAGGGAGCCCGGGAGCCCAAACAGCCCCGGCATCCCGAAATGGGGAGAGCGAAGCGGGGGGAGCTTTTGGCATTGCTGGGACTGCCAGCAGCCTGGGCAGGGTGGGCACCGAGGAGAAGGGGGACCCCCAATCCAAGCGTGACCCCAGCAGCTGGGACAGGGGGGGACCCCAGAACTCGAGAGGGGAGGGACCAGGGACGGGGAACTCCTGGGAGGCTTTTTCAGGGCTGAATCTTGGTGTTTGGGAGGTTTTTCTGGAGCCCAGATGGCCGGTGACTTGTAGAGATGGACTCGGGCAGAGGGACCTTCAAATTCAATGTGCTCATCCCTTGTTTTCCCCAAACCAGGATTTCCCATTGCCAACTCCTGGGAGGCTGCGAGGAAGAGGAAGATGCCCTGGGACACTGAGGGAGGTGAGGAGGAAGTCAGTGTCTCTGGAATGCTTAAAATCAGAGGGTTTTGGGAAAGCTACAAAAGACAAGCCTCAGAGACAGTAGAACTGATTAGAGCTTTGCTGCAGCCATAAGATTGGTTAGTAGAAAAATTATATAAGAATTAGAAAGTAGGGAGAAATAGAACAATGGTCTGTGCATTAACACTTATCTAGAATAACTCCGTAACCTGCAGAAAAGTATATCTAGCAAGATATTAGGAAGTTCCAAGCTTAATAATGGAGCTCTGTGCATTGTGTTTTAAGGCTCACAAGCAGGTATTGTATTTGAAATAAGGGAGCATTGTTTTAACCGTGAATGTGCTTATAGTGCTTGGATAGAACTACTGTCAGTATGCCTTTGCTTTGTGTGATTGGTCAAAAACCTTTTAAAATAAGTTTTTTTCTGCTCCCTGCAATGTGAGCTACTGGCATCTTCCCATTGTCATAACCAAGTAATGAGACTGATGCTGGGAAATAAAACAGCTCAGGACACGTTCCTAGCAGTCCCGTCCTGTTTGTGATTTGTGCACAGCCCCGAGCTGGCGATGAGTGCCCCTTTCCACTCTGTGCTGCTCCATCTCCCAGCCCAGCACAGCCCCTGGCTGCAGCTCAGCCCTGGGGGGATCTCCTTGCCCTTGCCTGTGGCACAGAGGCAAATCCCATCCTGTCCTTGTCCTTCCTCCCCCAGAGCAGGAGCTGAGCATGGAGAGCAGGGAGGACAAATGCAGAGGCCGTTTTGAGCGGCTCCACGGTGCAGGAAGGCAACGGGGAGGAAAAGCCCCAGAGATGCCGCAGGAGGAGGGGCTGCAAATGCAGATGGCGGGGATGTGAGGGGGAAAGAGCCAGCCTGGGCCAGGAAGGAGGCCGGAGATGGAGCCAGAGCTCGGAGCTGGTGCTCCATGAGCAGCTCCATGATGGGGAGAAGCCCCACACATGCGTGGAGTGTGAGAAGAGCTTCAGGTGGAACTGCGACCTGATTGTGCACCAGAGGATCCACACTGGGGAACGGCCCTACGAGTGTGGGGAGTGTGGGAAGAGCTTCAGCCAGAGCTCCAGCCTGATCACGCACCAGAGGATCCACACTGGGGAGAGGCCCTACGAGTGTTCCAAGTGTCGGAAGAGGTTTCAGACCAGCTCCCATCTCCTCCGGCACTATCAGAGTCACACAGAGGAGAGGCCCTTCCAATGCCCTGAGTGTGGGAAGGGATTCAGGCAGAACTCCGCCCTCATTACCCACCAGCGCATCCACACTGGGGAGAGGCCCTACGAGTGTGATAAATGCAGGAAGAGGTTTAAGACCACCTCCAATCTCCTCCTGCACTTTTGGATTCACACAGAGGAGAGGCCCTTCCAGTGCCCCGAGTGTGGGAAGGGATTCAGGCAGAACTCCCACCTCATCACCCACCGGCGCATCCACACAGGGGAGAGGCCCTACGAGTGTCCCCAGTGTGGGAAGAGCTTCTCCAGCAGCTCTGACTTGACCAAACACCAACGGAGGCACCGGTAAGGGAAGCCCTGTGAGTGCCCCGAGTGCGGGCAGAGCTTCGTGCGCTGCTCCAGCTCCATCCCCCACTGGAGGAGGCACTTTGGGCACAGCCCTGGTAACTCACATTCCCTTTGATCCATGTTGGGAACACTCCTGGCTGGTTTTCCTTTTGGTTTGGCCTTAATTTTCCTCTGCTTCACCTTCATCCTTTAAAAACTCGCCAAACTGAGTTAAATGAAGGAAATTGATCGAATATATCTGAAGTTCCATAATTTCTCCGTTGTTTTAGAGGGAATTTTGGATTTGGGGACCTGGGCGTGCTGGTTGACAGTCGGCTGAACATGAGCCAGCAGTGTGCCCAGGTGGCCAAGAAGGCCAATGGCATCCTGGCCAGTATCATGAACGGTGTGGCCAGCAGGAGCAGGGAGGTCATTCTTCCCCTGTACTCAGCACTGGTGAGGCCACACCTTGAGTATTGTGTCCAGTTCTGGGCCCCTCAGTTTAGGAGGGACATCGAGATGCTTGAGCGTGTCCAAAGGAGAGCAACGAGGCTGCTGAGGGGCTTGGAACACAAGCCATATGAAGAACGACTGAGGGAGCTGGGGTTGTTCAGCCTGGAGAAAAGGAGACTCAGAGGTGACCTTATCACGCTCTTCAACTTCCTGAAGCGTGACTGTGCTGAGCTGGGGGTCGGTCTCTTTCTCTGGGCAATAACAGACAGAACAAGAGGACACAGTCTCAAGCTGCGCCAAGGGAGATACAGGCTGGAATTAAGGAGGAAGTTTTTCACAGAAAGAGTGGTAAAATACTGGAATCATCTACCCAGGGAGGTGGTGGAGTCACCATCCCTTGATGTGTTTAAAAAAAAGACCGGACGTGGCACTTGGTGCCATGATCTAGTTGAGGTATTAGAACATGGGTTGGACTCGATGATCTTGAAGGGCGCTTCCAACCTAGAAATTCTGTGATTCTGTGACACCTTCTGTGTGGAGTGCTGCTGTTGCTAAGAGGCAGGAATTTGATCTCACCCTTCTTGTGTTGCTAAGAACTCCTCCCCTCACCCAAACCCCAACTCCACCCTTGGGATACCCTATAAAAAATCCACGGCCCTGCCTTTGCCCTGTCTTTGGGGGTTAAGAAATGAATTCCCAAAGGATCAGCCATTTTTACCCACTGGATTCTAAAGGATCAGCCTCATTCTGCACTGGATTCCTAGAGGATCAGCCCTTTTCCCACCGGATTCCCAAAATTTCAGCTTATCCCACTGGATTCCCAAGGGATCAACCTTTTCCCAATGGCTTCCCAGAGGATAAATCTTTTCCTACTGGATTCCAAGATGGTCAACATTTTTCACTGTATTCCCAGAGGATTCTGACTGTCACTGTTTTTTTTTTTTTTTTGTACTACTGCATTTGTATTTTTAATTTTTCCAAATAAAGAACTGTTATTTCTACTCCCATATCTTTGCCTGAGAGCCCCTTAATTTCAAAATTTATTATTATTATTAATCAAAGGGAGGGGGTTTGCATTTTCCATTTCAGTGGAGGCTTCTGAAATGGGGAGACACACCCAAGGATGGGCCATGTAAAATAGTTCCTGAAATATGTAAATTAGTTTATGGGTATGCATGAGGGTCTATCAATATGCAACAGGCTGATGGAATTAAAACCTGATGAATTAAGGGGTGTCCCCGAAAATAACTGGGGAGGTCTTGGTGGCCATAACAACCTTTGCTCGATGGTACTTGTCTCCCATGACATCGGCCTGTTGCATATTCATAGACCCTCATGCATATCCATAAACTACTTTACATATTCCAGGAACAAAATTGGCTTCATCCTGTTTGGTGGTCCCACCCCCATCCCAGCTCAATTTTGGGTGTCCCATCCCCCTCCCAGTTCAGTTTTGGGATCCCATACCCCTCCCAGCTTAATTTTGGCATCCCATCCCCCTCCCAGCTCAATTTTGGGGTCCCAACCCCCTCTTTTCCCCATTCTACCTCCCCTTTCCGATCGTTCCCTCAGTTCCCTTCCCCGTGTTTGGTTTTGGGGGCTCCAGGCCCCTCCTGCTCCGTTTTGGGGTCCCGACCCCGTTTTGGATTAATTTGGGGTCCCCACTTCATCCCCAGGGTCACCTTCCCCCCCCCTCCCCAAATTGCGCTCCTGGCAACTGATGAGTCATCAGCGAGACACGCTCTGATTGGCTGGAAATTACCCCGCGCGGTCTGTGCATGTTTACCGCAGTGAGAGGCCTTGGTCTGTGCCTGGCAACTGATGAGTCAGAGTCGGCCCGGGCGCTGATTGGCTGAAAATCGCTGAGCGGGGCCAGTGCTCTGAGTGTCTGCCCAGCAAGTGGATCGTCATCAGTGCCGCGCGTTCTGATTGTTTGGGATCTGTTGTGGGGTGGGGACGGGAGGAACTGGGGTTACTTGGGGTTTTGTTGGGTTTATTTGGGGTTATTTATGGGCTATTTGGGGTTTATCTTGGGTTTTACTTGGATTATTTCTGGTTTTTTGGTGTTTTTTAGAACTATTTGGGTTTATTTGGAAGTATTTGGGTTTATTTGGGCTTATTTGGAATTATTTCAGGTTCGTTGGGTTTATTTAGGTGTATATGGGCTTTTTAGATGTACTTGAAATCATTTGGGGTTTTTTGGGTATAATTTGGGGTTTTTTGGGGTTTTTCTTCAGTTATTCGGATTTGTTTGGGGTTATTTGGGGGACTTTTAGGTATTGTTTTGGATTTTTTGGGGTTATTTAGGGTTTATTTTGAGTGTTTTGGGTTTATTTGTGTTATTTGGGGTCATGTGGGGTCAAAAAATCTGGGAATGTCTCTCCTGCAAAAAACAGGAGTTTTTCCTTAAAAATCTGAGAGTTTTTCCCCAAAAAAATGGGAATATTCACTTAAAAATCCTGGACTTTTCCCAGCCAATAGCGACGTGCCCTGCCCCAAACCATCCAATCACCGCGCTTCATCTCCCAAATTAAGGAATCACAGCGCACCCTGCCCCAAACCAACCAATCACCACAAGTCTCCCCTCAGGAACACCGGCCTCCCCGTGCACCAATCCAACCAATCACCACACGCTTCCTCTCAGACACGCCCACCTCTCACGCGCCGATCCAACCAATCACTGCGTGTCTCCCCTCAGCCACTCCTGCCTCTCTGGAGCTGAACCAACCAATCACCGCGTGCCTCCCCTCGGCAACGTCCGCCTCCCCTGCCCCTCTCCTGTCAATCACCGCGCCCTCTACGAAACCAACCCCTGACCCCAGCGTCAGGCATGGAGCCGGCGCCCCCTGAGCCCCCCCCCAGCCGCCCCCTCCCCCCCCGCCGCCCCCCAGGACCCCCTCAGGGACCCCCGGGAGCCGCCCCGGGCTCGGGCGGGTCCTGCGGGAGGCGCTGGAGAGAGCGGGGGAGGCGCTGGGAGAGGACGGGGGAGCTCCGGGAGCTGCTGAGGAGGCGCAGGAACAGGTGAGGGGACCTGGAGGAGTCGTAAGGGGAATTTGGGGAGGGGTCTTGAGGACGTTTTGGGGGGGATTTGGGAAGGGTCTGGGGGCAACTTGAGGGGGATTTGGCGGGGTCTGGGGGTGCTGGGGGAGCTTTGGGGGGGAATTTGAGGAGGAGTCCTCGGAGGGTGTCACAATCCGTCCTCACAGACGGGTTTCGTGATGGTTCGTGGATTTGATCTCAGGGTGCAAAAAGAACCGACACGGTACAAGGGGGTTTGCAATGATAATCGAAACAAATGCACCTTTATTGAATGTCCCCAGCAAAATGCGATAGAGGGATTAAGGGAGAGAAAAAGATAGAGGAAGAGAGAGACAAACGAGAGAGAGAGAGAAAGAGGGGGATAGAGCTACCAAACGTAGAGACGAAGTCCTTTGGTCCAGTCCAGTCGAGGATCTGCCTGTTATGTCGGGGAGATCTCGAAGTCTCTGGCTAACTCAGAGGTTTTTATTATGATAACTCTATTGGAAATTGCCGGGGAGGGGGGAAACAGATACAATAAGGAATAGATGTAACAGGTAGTCCATGCTCTCAGCAGTAAACGAGAGCCATTGTGTTCTTGGTCCAGCAGTCACAACCTGCAGGCAAACATCTCGCTTTGGTCAGCTTGCCTCCCCCACACACCTGCCCCGGGCTGGGGGTTTCAGTCCCAGTCCTTGGAAGGAGCAGAGGGGCCTTTTCACATGGGGGTTTCGTGTCTCACTCCTTGATGGAGAGGCTCCTTACATCTCAGTCTGTCTGTCACGGTGGTTGTAAAACAGGTGAGGGTCTTCTGTGGGGGGACCACCCAGAACTCAGGAGAATCCAGCCAGGCCGAGAGGTGGGACAGCTCCCAAGGCTGTTGTTGCACAAAGGGCACGGTGCTTCCTTCTTCTTCTCATTGGGCTCAGTGCAGCACACAGCAAACAACACCTGTGCAAACAATGGCTTGGCAATGCTCTCAGGTCTCAGGCACATGACTTTCTCCTTTGGAGCCAGAGATTTAAGACAGGGGGGGTCTTCTCTTCAGTGGTCCCCCAATGATGATCGTGAGGCAGATGAGGGAAAATTCGGACAGACTCTCACACAACCCCGTGACTCACGATTGTCTTGAGGGATCTTCATCAGCAGAACTCTGGAGTGTCGCTGATGGGTCTGCAGAACTCGCCGTACATTGGTAGTATAACCCGGAAAATAGGGACAACAGAAAGAGAAGAAAAATAGAGAGAGAGAGAAGGAAATGAAAGGATAGGAAAGGAGGGGAAAAAGGGAAACAATAAACAAACATAATTAATATTGATTATCATATCAAATTTCACAAATTGTTTAATAATTAAAACAATATTACTTTTATAACTTTTCAAATGGTTAAAACAAATCACAAATAATCAAAAGCAAACACAATTAACAAATCCTAATACAAGCATTAACTTTAAAAAATGATTTTCTAATACAATTTACTAAAAATGGAAAGTAATTCCCACAAAATCATAAATGGAAATTAAGGATTATTCCAAAACACATATGCTTCATTCATAATTGCCTTGTGTCAAAGGCTTGGGGATGTCCACAGTGCATGGGACATTAGCCAAGTTGTGTGCATTAACTATAGACGTCAATCTTGTCAGCTGTTTCATGCTCCAATTCATAACAAATGGGACTGCTGATAAAATAAAACCAAGCAGAATTGGTATCAAAAGGATAACAATGGGATGACACAGACTGCTCAGGACACCCGTGGCAGTAGGAGACCACCTAAAAGAGTATCCCACCCCCTGTGCTCGGCATCTTTCTCCACTCTTTCCATGACACGGGGTATCTGTCTCACATTGTGATGAGCAGTCACCAGGGCTTTCTGTGCGTTTTTCTCAATCTTCTCAAGGATTTCAACTAAGTGTCGATGGAGCAGCAGTTGTCTTACCAAAGTGAGATCCATCCCAATAGGAGTAGGCATCAGTTTGTGAATCACTGTGTAGTTGGATTGCAATAGGTAGTGAGAGGTAACTGGAGCTTCATAAGAGAAATCCCATCCTGTAATCTTGGTAAAGTTACAAGCACAAAAATTTGAATGATTTTTGGTATCTACTACAACATTGTCTACTAATACAAAATCACAAGCAGTTCTAAGCATGCACATCTATTGCCTATATATACAAGGACTGTTTCAGAAGTCTTGTTAGGACAAATTTCAAAATGACAGATATTTTGCTCTGTGTCTAAACAAATGTCTTGAGCTATGATTGCATTGCTTTCACAGATGAGCCCTTGTTGTTCTCGGACAATACAAGATTCTAAATTAACATTTTGCCATTTCTCACCAATTTGATGGGCCCATTCCCAATGCTCATAAGGATAGAGAACAGCTCCATCATCATCCAGCCCTAATGCAATCATAGGAAATATCAAACGCACTGAGGCATTACGTATGGTTAACACAAAAGCCATGGCTGTGTTTGTAATGGGATTGTAAGTAAAATTCACTAAGTTCCACCAGGATTGGAATTCTCTTTCAAAATCAGTGGCACTGTCCCAAATTATTTTCCCAATTTCAGTAGGAAAAGTGCCTTCTTCACCTTCTCTTATCATTGAGGCAGCAACTGACTGCATCCACAATTGTGCCTGGATACAGCTGAGAGCCAAAGAAATGTTGTTCTGTGTAGCACCGAGTGCATCATTTACCAATTTGTGGTCATTTACATTTACCTTTTCCCAATTTGGCAAAATGTTTGATAGCAGCCACTGGTGTGTTCCTAAAGCCAATGACTGCAGTGGTTGTTGTAATTTGGTCAAATCTCTAGTTGTAGCAGCCAATTTTATTCATTAATACTTCTGAATCAATACTCTTTAGAATTCCCAATCCTGTTTCCACAACACCGGTTATGTCTCTTAGTGTCCGTCTTTTAAAAGAGTTCCGCTTTTGCAACCAGGTCATCCAACCCTCAAAGGAAGTTTGCAAAAAAGGCGAACAGGCCGGCTGAATTTCTGAGACATTACTTTGCATCAGCAATTTGACTTGTTTAAGAGACCATGCCGGATTGAACAGTATTTGTTGTTGTCCTGTTTTCCTAATTATATCTGGTCCATTTTCAAAAATTCTTGGGCTAAGCATAAGTGGTGGTTGGGCTGGAGTGGTGGTGGTGTAAATTGTAACAAGTTGGGCTATAGCATTTACTATAAACTTAAAATTTTTTGGACCAAAGACAAACCACTTCTATGGTTTGTGCCAATGTAAAATTGTGCCAACAATCCTGTAAGCTTGGGTGCGTACAAACCTTTTCATGCTTATTTGTTTGATCTGTCAAAACACCGATTGAGGTTGCCTTACTATGGGTAGTTCTGTTATATCATTCGGATCCTATACTAATTTTTTTCCCCACTATCCCTTGAAGCTGCCAGGTTTTTTGGTTTTCCCATTCCTGCCCAGTGTATATCTGATTTTCATGCATAATGACAGTTGATAGGTTTAAATCCCTCACATTTCCTGTGGATCCGGAAAAATGAACAAAAGCCTGGGACCAAGGCCATTCAGTATCAAGTTGACTAAGGGTGCTCTCAGTCCCTTCTACCCACTGGGGTGTGACTACTGTACTCAATGTGGACTTTGTTATAGTGTTTATCTTAAGTTTGTAAACCAGGCCTTTTAAAATTAATGGATTTGTCAAGTTATTTTGCCAACGGCGTGTCACATAAGTTGGTTTGGCTAAAGTAAAATTATGCCAGCAAGCAGTAGATTCATTTCTACAATCCTTTGTAATTGCATTGTTGGTTCTGGGGCCTAAAGTGTAGTTACCAACGTACTCCTGCCGGCAGCACAGAGTGAGGGGAATTTGTTTGGTACACTCCCACTTTGTCGTAGGACACAGTTCTGTTGTAGGGATGTGCAAATAGTTTTTTCCATCTGGTTCTAAAAAATTTCCGGGAACTGTAATGGAGGTGGCTTTCTCATAGAGAGATCCTTCCACTTTTCTGCATGCTACCACAATCGACTCACCAATTGTTCCAGTTAGGGTTCTAGTCCAGTCCTTCTGATCCCATCCCCACTCACTTGGGCGATATATCTCAGAGTCATGCAGCACTATAGGCTCTAGGTTCAGGTGGCGACCCTTGGGATATGATCCTAGAACATTAGTGTGATGGATGGTAGCTTCAGACCACGACCACTCAGCAGGATTCTGTCCATGGAATTGTGGTAGGATGCAGAAAAGTATCACCAGTGTTATCATGGTTCAGATGATCCTCATGTCCCTCAGGGTTCTTCTGTAAAAGTAAACACGACAGAATCCTGCCACTAAGGCACAGAAAAAGTTAGAATGATGGAATTATCCAGTGTGTATTTATCCGATGCTCTCTCCCTAGAGCATCAGAGGCTACCCATGCATGTTTATTCAGAGGGGTTTTAGCACTAGTGGTACTTCCCCTACAGTAGGGAGGTCCACCAGAACAGGTTGTCCAGGGTAATGTGCTGGAATCTTGAAATCAGCTGGTCTCCCTAGAGAGGCAATTATGCTTGGAGCTATGGGGCAAAAGGCAGTGATTTTGGGACACCCATTTACCCCCCCATCTGTCATTCACACTTTTCACAGCTTCCCATAACCGAACATCCCAATTTCCCTCCTCTGGTTTCAAAAGTCATTCCAAAAGACCATTGGTCCTTTCCACGATCCCGTTAGCTTGAGGGTAGTAAGGGGTGTGAAAAGTCCATTTAATTCCTTCATTTTTTGCCAAATCCTGTACAATTCTAGCAGTGAAGTGGGACCCATTATCAGATTGAATTTCCTGTGGTTTTGGGAAAATTCCAAACCATCCCTGCAGTGCTTTTACAGTATTATCACCTGTAGCTCTTTTAAAAGCATTGGCCTGGACCATCCCAGATACAATTTCTACTCCTACCAGCACAAAGTGTTTAACTCCTGACTTCTTAAAGGGTCCAATATAGTCTACCTGCCACGCGTCCCATAAGCCTTTACCCTTTCTGAAATGCAGAGGGTCATCTTCCAAAGGATGTCTCTCCAGTCTCCAGTCTGCGATTGCTCACAGGCTGATACGCATGTTTTACACCTTTCCTTGGTGACAGGCCAACGCTGGGCCTGAGCTTCCTTGTACAAATCTTTCGCACCTGTGTGCTGTCTTTTTACATGCAGCTATTCTATAGTTGATCCCAGTCCTCTGTAATTTGTTCCTTTTCAGGGGACTTAGTCTTGCTAAATCATCAGCTTTATTGTTCCACTCTCCTGCTGGATTTCCATCTGTCTGATGAAAGGCTGCCCACCCCAACAAAGTTCCCTTGGCTTGCAATGTTCAAAATTTCTTGCCACTTTTCCTTTTGCCATACTGGAATTCTGTTAACTTCCCAATAATTTTGCTGCAAAAAGGAAGCCACTCAGTACATCCTTTATACACAGCATAGGAGTCCGTGTAGATGCAGACAGGAGAGGTATTCTGTACCTCATGTTGGAAAGCACTCCAAACAGCTCTCAGCTCCCCAACCTGAGCACTGCCTTCTCCCTCGGTAATGATTCGTTCAGCAGAGGAAATGTGGAGGGCTGCTGCCCTGTATCTCCACACCTTCCCCTCCCGTTTAGCAGAGGCATCAGGGAACCAAGAATTTGCTGATCGTTTGGGGGAGAAAGGAGGGGATGTTTTAATTACAGAGGCAGGTTTGTCATGGCTGCTGCCCAAATTCTCAGTTTCTTGGATCACTAAATTTTTTACAGCTCCTTCTGTTATTGAGAAAATGTTACAGTAATGTTCAATCTGAGCATACCAGTTTGCAACTGAGGCACTTTGGGCCACCGTGTTGGGGGCGGGGAGGGAGGTCCCAGTAGTGACTGTCTTAATAACTTTGAAAGGGCCTCTCAAGACAACTGGTTGTTGTTGTGCAATTTTTTCCACTTCTATGAGAGCTAAGCTAACCACAAACAATCCTTTTTCCCAGGTAGTGTATCTTTTCTCAGCATCTTTGAAACCACAGGAATAGAAACCAACAGGCCTCCTCAGTGTTGCCACCACTTGGGGCGTGGCGTCCCGGGTCGAGGACGGCTCGGTGGCAGCACCTTTGCCACACAGACCAAGTACACGCACTCACCAATGTGGTGGATGGTGAAATGGTAACTATTTCTAACTGGTTTTTAATAAACAATGCTAACTTCTTTGAAATATAAGGTCCAAGATCAATAATAGGGCCTAATAAGGTGGAACCAAGGGCAATCAGTCATGGGGGCTGACTGAACCATGACTTAGGATATCTTTGCAGGACTTCCTCAGTTTTTTGGCTGATAATTGTTAACACAGTTGACGATTTGAAATCATACATTTACCACAGCACCAAACTATCCTCCCAGAGTCTGCGACAGCTGACCTTAAAACAAGAGTGATGTTGAGAACTCATGTCTGGATTCACGTTTCTCCAAAACTCCCTTTGAACCTTTTGACGCAGAAAAACTCTGGGCTGATTGGCGATCATTCCATTCAAGTAGAGCCAGAACCTGGCCAGAGTTCGAACTCTACTTGATGGATACCACTTAAAAGAAGACTTTCAAAAACAACATTTATGTGAACCATGACTGATAACATTTTTGTTGAGCTTTTTTCCCCCAGTCCTTCTCTGTGCCGGCCTCTCCTTTAGTTTGGTCACTGAGTTTTTCACGACCCCGGTATGGTCTGCCATCGGGCTGCTTGATGATTCGTCACAGCCTTTAGGAAGCAGGGTATACGGGCCATGGGGGCGTCTGAGGATTTAGTCCTGCGAAACAAGCTTTACAAATTTCATTAGTTTTTGCCCTGAAGGTCCAGTTTTATCGACTTAAGCGGGCACCATTTAATTTTACTATTTTTCTTGATGGCTGTGTACCCTCGCCCTGTGAGTACCAGCCTCCAACCTGTTTCCCATTCTCCTAACTAATTTTTAATCATGACTTGTGGGCCTTCCTCTAGTGCCCGGGTGGCCCAGTGCCTCTGGGCAGGACTTTTTGTTTTGTCTCCCCTGGGGAACTGATTTAAAGCCAGCAGGGCAGTTGCTAGGATGCGCGCTTGATCTTTTGGAGTGATGGAATTGGTAAAACCCTCTGTCAGGCTTCAACCTCGCCCCTTTGTCTTAGCATTGGGCCGCTCCCTCCCTCTAGGCTTGCCCCGCCTCCTTCTGGGGGAGGCCAGTGCCTTGTAATGAGATTTCCAACCCATGCTTCAAGCGGCGTCAGCTCCCCCTCCGTGTCTTTTCCTTCCTTTTTGCCTGCGCGTGTCTGCGCTGTCCTGCAGACCTTCTCCGTCTCTGCCGATCACGCCCGTGTCCGCATCCCCCCCTTCTGGCGCCCACCACCCCGTGGCGCGTAAGGCGGAGGCCCCGCCCAGGCTCCCTCGGACTCTGAGTCAATGGCAGCGCCTCACGCCTCCGAGTTAATGGCAGCGCCCGGCGCCTCCGAGTTAATGGCAGCGCCCCGTGCGTCCGAGTCAATGGCAGCGCCCCGCTCCTCCGAGTTAATGGCGGTGCCCCACGCCTCCGAGTCAATGGCAGCGCCTCACACCTCCGAGTTAATGGCGGTGCTCCGCGCCTCCAAGTCAATGGCAGCGCCCCGTGCCTCTGAGTCAATGGCAGCGCCCCGTGCCTCTAAGTTAACGGCTGCACCTCGCGCTTCCTCTAGCAGCCCATCCCAAATGACCGCTTTTTCCCCGCAGCCAGCGTGCCTGAGCTTGGGAGCTGCGAAGAGCGTCCCCGCGGCTGTAAATCCCCACACTCGGCAGACTCACGATCACCCGCAGTCTGCGCGGCCGCCCCCACACCCAGCCAGGGCCCCGCCTGCACACAGTCCTGTGTGGTTTTCCACATTTCCTGCTCCTGTTGAACTTTTCACAGAGCCTGCGTGACTCTGTCCCATAATTTAAGATTTCGCCCCGAGCCTGAGGACAAAGCCTCCTCTGCTAGGGCCCCGGTACAACTATCCCACACTTCGAGGTGGAAAATATCCACCAGCTGCCCAATAACCCCAATCCACAGGAGTGTCGACACTACGAGGATAAAATCTCCTGGCTCGCAGTCTACGCCCCACTGCCTATGAATTTTAAAAATGACCTTTGGGAGGTACTCCATTTTCTCCTTCGCCGGTCCTCGGCGCCAGACTTCCTCCTTCACCAGTCCTAAGCGTGAGACTTTCCCCTCTCGCCGGTCCTCTGGGAGCATCCTCCCCGCCAGGGACAGTCCCGCTGCTCCGGCTGCCGTTCACTCGCCCAGGCGGTTCCCGCTTCCCAGATCGTCCCGGGTTTCGGCACCACTTGTTGCTGCCACTTGGGGCGTGGGGTCCCGGGTCGAGAACGGCTCGGTGGCAGCACATTTGCCACACGGACCAAGTACACGCACACACCAATGTGGTGGACGGTAAAATGGCCTTTATTAACAGTTGAACCAGGTCATTTATAACAGGGGTTAACGGTAAAAGGTAACAGTAAAAGGGGAGGGGTTCTGCCTGACCGTAACATCGCGATATCTTAACCTCCCACACATCGGACCCTCAGGACCCTGCTGCCGTAGCTGTACTGACAGCCCTGAGGAGGCAAATCCCCATTCCACCTGAAAGGGATCTGTGGGATGGACAGGGTCCAGTGCTTGATGAGCTGTTGCTTCAAAAAACAGCAATTGCAATGCTTCCTCCTGAGAAGGAGTCCAATCCCATTTCACCCCTTTGCTCAGCAAGTCATAAAGGGGCCTGGCAATTATTGAAAGATCTGGAATGTGTTTTCTCCAGAACACTAATAATCCTAGAGCTTGCTGGAGATCTTTCCTGGATTCAGGCATTTTGATCTGATCTAAAGAGGTTAGGATATCAGGTGGAATACATGTCATACCTCCTTTCCAGCAAATTCCCAAAAACTTCACTTCCTGAGAATGTTGTAGTGTGTTTTTATATTTTGTAATACTTTGAAGTAGTTTTGTTTTGTATTCCAATATTTTTCCCAAATGGTTTATCCCAGACTGTACTCCCCTCCCTTTATCTGTGTTGTCCCTCTCCTGGGATGAGAGCATTCCCTAAACCCCCACCCTGGCTCTCCGTCTATCACTCAGCATCCCAGCCCCCCATCCAGAAGTTTTGGTCCAAGTTGTCGAGTGATTTGCCAGAGGCCAGGGGTCAGCCCCCCAGGCCTAGTCCCATATGCTGTCCAATATGCCTGTCCCCCAGTATCTATCCCCCAGAGATACCTATTGGTCAGTAAATGTTATCTGCTTTTGGTTTCCTCCCCCCTTTAAATGTGAACTCCGGACATCCCCCCGGGGCTCTCGGCAGGAGGCCCCCTGAGGTGCAGGAGCTCCTTCGGGACTCCTAGAATAAAACCTTGGATTAACCCCTGCTGAGAGTCGGCCCCTTCTCTTCTACCGATGTCTCTGCTGTCTCTGCTGCAGCAAAGGCAACCAGCCTAAGTGCCCTCAATACCCTCGGGGCACAGAGAGTGTCTCCCTGCTGTCGGCCGTGTCGGGGCTGCCCTCCCCGGTGTCTGCCGACTCGGGACTGGCCCAGGGTTCCTGAGAGGCTCGCAGAGAGACTGAGACATGAGAAGACTTCTGAATTTTCTCTGGGGGCATCTGCAAATCAAGACTTTCTAAGTGAGAGATTATTTTCTGCTGATGTTTCCCTACTACCTCTATTTCACACACCCCCCCCCCCCCACCCCAGAATGTCATCAATGTATTGATAAACAGCTACAGGATCAGGTTTGGGTATTTTTTCTAATTCCTGGGCTAAAGTAGGATGGGCCAAAGTGGGGGAGTGTTTGTAGCCTTGGGGAAGCCTAGTGAAAGTGTATTGCTGTCCTTCCTATGTGAAGGCAAATAGGTCCATATCTTCTGGCTGTGTAGGTATCATAAAAAACATGTCTTTGACATCTATAGTTGCCATGATTGAGTGAGCTTTTTCTTGAATTGATGTCATTAATTCAGCCAAATTTGGGACCGCTGCTGTAAGAGGGTCTGTGTTGGCATTAAGCCTGCAGAAGTCTACTGTCAGCCTCCACTTCTCATTGGGTTTCCAAACTGGCCACACTGGCAAGTTGAAAAGAGAATGGGTATTGACTATCACTCCTTTGTCTCACAAGTCCTGTATAACCAGTTGATGTCCTCTTTGGCACCAGAATGTAGAGGGTATTGTTTTACATGAGTAATTTTGCTAGACAGTGAGGAGGATGCAGCTTGGAGCAGTCTAATGTTAAGACGTGGCACACCAAATGACCACAGGAATCCCTCAGAATCTTCCCACTGCCTCCCAGCAATAACATCCATCCCTAATAAATTGTTTGGAATATCCCCAATTACCATTTTGAGAACTAATTCATTCTCCTCTGTCGTTATAGAGCACGACACAGTACAATAATACACGACTCCATCAAAAGGGCGCAAGAGAGAAATTTATTAAACCAACATAGCTTTTATAGTTCTTCCAGATATTTACACCCATCTAACACATATACAGTGCCCATTGGCCATAAAAGAGAAACAAAGTTCCCAGCAGGCGACCAGGGAGCCGCGACACTCTGGGAGCCAGCCAGAGTCCATATCTCCCAACTTTCTCTCCTTCCTCTGGTCTCCATGGTAACGACCTTGGTGTTCCTTCAGGAGAGATATGGGGCTTCTCCTTATCTTCAGGAGGCCCTGACAGCTCACAAGGACAGCACAGAATGTCTTTCTCACACTCCTCTCCATGGAGCGTGAGTTTTATTAAGGCCACATTCATAGATTCTGTAGTTCCTAGGATGTTTAAAACACAACATTATTTCTTTCTTGGAACAATTCTACACTTCTGGGCATCCTTTTTGTTAGTGCAGAGATTTGTGCCCCAGTGTCAATCAGAAAGGTTACAAGTGCCTGTTTGAGGCCTGTGATAGCTGTGATCAGTATATCTCCTGATTTATGTTTAGTGAGCATTCTCAGATACATCCATGCTCCAGCCCTTTGCTCACCTATAAGGGATGGAGAGCCTAGTTTCTCTGGTTCTGTGTTTGCTTTGGCTCACATCCTAAATTCTGAGGGAGAGGCTGGGAGAGGGTTTCTTTTGGCTCACTGGCTGGATTCTGAGAAGGGAGGGGTGCACTGGGTTGAACTGATAAATTCGGTTTCTGATAGTGCCAATTAGTTATTATTTTCTGTAATTTATCAAGGGGCAAACCATCCATCACCTCTCTGGGGACCCCCCTTTTAACTTCCAACAACCACCAACGTTGGCACTTAGAGATCTGGTTTCCCTTCCCTAAATTTTCACCGTGAGGAGCCCTGATAAACCAAACACCGTTTGTTTTTTCTGATTTCTCTTCCAGTGTTTTTACAGGTCCGTATCATCTGTAATTAATCAAATCTACTGCAACCTCACTCCATGTCCAAACTTTACGGCTACTGGCAGGTGAATCAGATTGAGAAGCTGGGGGCTGTGAGGGGATGGAGTATGGAGTGAAACCAGGATCAGTAGATCCAGTTTGGTCAGTGGGGTTACCAAGGAATCTATCTAGTCTCTCTACGGGACCCAAGGCCATTATGGTTTTCTGTAAAGTAATTGCTGTAGGTTTAGGAAGCCCTCAAATTAAAGGAGTCATAATTTCAGGCTTTACAGGTAGTTGCATTGGTGACTGAAAACCAGGAATCAACCTTTTTCATGAATCATTTGCAGGCAGGTGGCTTTGTGGGCGCCTTCCAAAAGCTGGTCGGGGGCACTGACTATAGCTAAAGGGTCTCCCCTTTCCAAAGGATTAATTCCCCCGGCCCAGAAAGGCACACATTGTGTCAGGGACCACGTGTCACGCTCATCTCCTGTTGTTAGGAAAACTCCATGTCCCCAGTACCCACTGGCCACTTGTTCAGTTAATTTAATTTGATCTCCACCAGTGAGGGACACTTGGAAGACATATTCTGCCTCCGATTCTTGTGGGAGGCACCCAAATTCTTTCTTCAGCTTAGTCAATTTGGTAGTGCTGAATGGTATTTGTTTAGTTGTGATATGTGGTTCAAAATCTTCATCATTAATATAATTATATTCTGTTTTAACCAGGGGTCTCAAATGAGGGCAGCAGTTTTCTCCACAGTTTTTTTACTGCTTCTAGTTCCTTATGGGGATAAATCTGTTTAATGTGAGGAGTTTCTTTTCCTCTGCCTGTGTTGAGGAATCAGCATTCAGTGAATTCTTAACATGTTCCTCTCTAAGGGCAGCTCATAACAGATGGATCTCATTTCTTTCTTCATTTAATTGTTTTTCCCAAATTTCAACTAGGTTTTGAAGGGAGTCCATTATAGCTTTTTCCTCACTTCTTCACTTTAAGAGGGGTTTTATAGCTGCTGTGAGCAAGCTCCCAAAACTGAGCAGAGAATAGTTTTATTATTGCCCAGTTTAAATTTTGTTTCATTTTGTAAAGAACATACTCTATCAATAACATTTTCCAAATTAAATCAGTTACTTTGTGCCCGTTCTTCTCCTCCCAGAGAAGGTTTGGCATTGTGTTTGGCTAGTAGAGCATAAAATTCAGCTTTAACTTTTGCGCTGAGGTTTTCAGTCATTTTGTGAAGGGACCAAACCCATGACAGGGAGGTGTAGACTTAAGGTACACAACCACACAGCCTCTGCTGTGTTTCCCTTGCTTCCCTGGGTGGGTGAAGAGACTTAAAGTGCCTGGGAGGTTCTACTCAGTTACTTCAAGTAGTCCCTTCACTTCCCAGACAGTCCAGATTCACACATACACAAAAACAGTTTCCCTTTTTGCACTAAGAGATCTTTTGTGAAATTCTGAAGGCAGAGCCCTCAATTGAGTATGGGGGTGCTTTTCACCTCGGCATGTGCAGTTTGTGGGAAATTTGAGTCACTCCCTTTCCTTTTTAGACAACCGCTCACCCCTTTCAGGGTATCGGGCTCGGTGCGGCTGGAGTGAAACATCCTTCCCCTGTTACAGACTACACACAACCCTGCAAACCCCTCTGTCTGTCAGAATCCTGTTCATGATGGCAATTTAATGTCACGATCCACTCGTACAAGTGGGGTTGTGATGGTTTATTAACTGATCTCAGAGTGCAAAAACAACAGAGAGGGGATTTCAGTATTAATCAAAACAAATGCACCTTTTATTAAGTGCCCACAGCAGAAGCAATAGAAGGATTAGAAAGGAGATAAAGGATAGAGGGAGAGAGAAGAAGACAGGGGTGGGAATAGCTACCAATGGAGAGACAAAATCCTCATGGTCCAGCCAATAGATCCATCTTGTCACGTTGGGGAGAATCTCAAATTCTTTGGTTAACTCAGGGGTCTTTTATAGTCATCCACCAAGGGGAGAACAGATAAAAGACAATGGAGAATTAGTCTATTGAAAATGAGTAAGACAGTCCATGTTCCAAAACAGGACAAATCAATCTCAGCAGTGAGCGAGACCCATTGTTTTCAGGATTGGTGTCTATGAGAAACCAGTCTTGGTCCAGCAAACACACCTGCAGGCAACACTTGGCAAACATCCCACTTCAGTCAGGCCAGTGCCCCTGTGTTAGAATTTTAAGGGTCTCAGTCTCAGTCCTTGGGAGGAGGCTTCCCTTACAGCGCTTGTGAGGCAGATGAGGGATCTTCTATGGGGGGATCACCAGAGTTACCCCAGAAAGTTCATCTGGCCAAGAGGTGGGGAAATTCATGGGCCATTGTGATGAGCGGGGATCGTGAAGCAGGTGTAAGTGTACAGAGCAAGCCGCTCCCTGTCAGCCCCTGCTCGAAGCAGTTGTAACGTGGGGGCACAGCAAGCACAGCTGCAAACAATCACTTGGCGAGCATCCACCCCAACCAGGCCAGAACTCCAGCCAGGGTCTTCAGGGTCTTCCTCTCTGTCCTTGTGATGGTTGTGAGGCAAATGAGGGAAACTTTGGACCGTCTCTTACAGCAGTTTACTTTATCTCTTCCTCAACAATCCCCCTCTGGGACATATCTTCTGTTATTGGGCCCTTGAGTGTCACTGCATGACTGATAACAATTTCATCATCCCATTGTGAGATGCTCCGGCCAGAGGGAGGAGCCCAGCATTCCTACCTGGATATAATTTGACATTTGGAAGAAGAGAGACAGCCTTTTCCCACTGGATTCCCAGAGGAGCAGCTTTCTTTTCCACTGCATTCCCAGGGGAAGTCCAGGCCCATCTACGCCACCACTGGACCTTGAGAGGAAAACTCCACCCTTCTACAGGGTCACTGCTTCAACAAAACCCCACCTGTCACTGCAGGTCACTGCAGCCTCCATTTAATAGGACTGCTACCACCACTGTGACCCACAGGGTGTCAGGTCATATTCTGACTCTGCCAGTGGGATTTTTTTTGTTTGTACTATTGCATTTGTATTTTTAATTTTCCTAGCAAAGAACTGGTATTCTTATTCCCATATCTTTGCTGGAGAGCCTTTTAATTTCAAAATTATAATAATTCAGAGGAAGGGAATTTACATTTTCCATTTCACAGGAAGCTCCTGCCTTCCTTAGCAGACACCTGTCTTCAAACCAAGACAGAATGTCATCCATATAATGTAGGATAATGGCATCTGGGAGAGTCCTTTGGATGGGAGACAGGACAAGGGCCATGGACCACTGGCATAGAGGGTGAGTTTTTCTCAGTTTGGGGGAGGACTCGCCAGTGGTACCGCTTCAGATGTGCCTGTTCAGGGAGGGGATGGAAAAAGAATCTGGGAGCATCTCAAGGATAGAGAGAGATGTTAAAAAAGTTGCCTTTGATATCTATGACCACCAGTCTCCAATCATGGGGAAGCATGAAGGGAGAGAGGCCAGACTGCAATGACCTCGTTAATTTTACAAAGATCATGGAGGAGCGTCCACCTGTCCTTGCCAGGTTTTTTGAGAACAAAGACAGGGGAGTTCCAAGGGCTGTTGGTAGGTACAATGTGGCCCTTGGAGAGCAGCTCCTCCACAAGAAGCTCAAGGGTATGTAATTTCTCTGTTGAGAGTGGCCACTGATCCACCCACGGTGGGGCGTCAGTCTTCCAGGTGATTGTGGGGTGGTGCACTCTGCAGTGGCCCCAAATAGAAATCCCGGGACAGAGGTGGAATATCAAGTCAAGCTCCCCACTGGGACAACAGGTCCCTGGCCCACAGGGTGGTGGGTGCCCTGACTACAAATGGCCTGATGGTGGCAGTTTGGCCCTCCAGTCCCTCTGTTGTGATAATACGCTCGCTCCTCATGGAGATGGCGGCTCCTCCAATCACTGAGATGACTCCAGTGACAGGAGTCAGCTCCTGGTTCAGGGGCCATTGAGGTTGTGTAATGATAGTAACGTTGGCCCCTGTGTCCACCATCCCTTGTAGGTGGATGTCATTACCTTTATTCAACTGACTGCACTTTATAAGGGGCTTGTCTTGGCCCATGATTTCAACCCAGAATGCCATTGGATGCTCTGGGATATTGTCTATGCTTAATGGCAATAAAAAGGCTTGGGCGATCACAGTCTCTCTGTGCAGGAAGTGTGGTGGTTTTGTGCAGCAGAAAGTGACTGTGATTTCGTCAGCTGGCCCAACAGTTTGCACTTCCACTATAATATGTATTTCATTTGGTCCATGAATACATTACCTATTACCAGCACATCCCTCA
The DNA here is from genome assembly GCF_037042795.1 of Molothrus aeneus. Lineage (NCBI taxonomy): Eukaryota > Metazoa > Chordata > Aves > Passeriformes > Icteridae > Molothrus > Molothrus aeneus. The sequence goes on from NW_027099016.1 coordinate 3,088,213, forward strand.
GGCCCTCTAGGGGTCCATATTTTCTGGTGGGAATACGATAGAAAGAAGAGTCATCAAATTGTATAGACAAAGCACTCACCAGTTGGTGCCAGGTCCTGACCTGAACTTGCTGGAAAGCCTTGGTGACTCTGGTCTGTTGTTCGGAGTATGAAGAGCTCCGCAGGAATTTCCCACGTATTGGACCTCCAGAATAGTGGGGAGGGTACAGTGAAACAGCTTTCCATTTGCTGTCTTCACACGGGGCCACCCTGCAGTCTGTTGGAAGTTTTTTGGCTGATAATGGTGCTGGTGGTGGTGAGGATACTGGTGATAACAAAATTGAGAACAGTTGTTAGAATGTCTGTTGCAATCCATACAGTGTGATGAATGGCACCTCTTTGGTGGCTGCTGGTCTTTAGGCATTTTGTATTCTGGACAGTCCTTCAAAAAAAAGGCCCAGTTCCCCACAATTAAAACATTTTGCAGCGTCTTGGGATGTTAAAAAGGCCCTCTCCCTTAGAGATTGCCCTTGCCATGGTGTGTTCAGTGGAAGATAATTTGGTGCAGGCCTCGTCCATCTGGTTGATTGTAGGTTCTGTGTCCAAGGGGAGAGCTCTTAAATTGTTTTGCACTCATTGTTCACCTTTGGCAAGGCCATTTTGTTTAGCACTTCCTTCCTGGCCTCTGGGCTTTCTATTTGTCAGTCAAGTGCAACTTTAAGTCTGTCTACAAATTTTATGAAAATTTCACTTGCCCTTGTTTGATGTTAGTGAAACTCTGTGTAGGTAGGGTGTCATCGAGAGTGAGGAGCAGGGACGTCTTTGCAGCAGTGGTGATGTCACTGAGTGCAGCTTCTTGTAAATCCTTTGCTTGGTCTTGTGGCTTCTGGAAGTCACCTTTTCCTGCCATTTGTTCAAGGGTTAAATTTGGTTTGTTGGCATCTTTTGAATATGTGTCCGCCAGTGATTTGAGGTGCCTTTTTTACTGCCTCTCTCACAGCATGTACTCGACCGGGGTGTGAGACTCTGTCCAAAGTTTCTCTCATCTGCCTCACGATCGCCATTGGGGACCACTGAAGAAAAGACCCTTGTCTGAAGTTTCTGGCCCTGTTGGAGAAAGTTACGTGCCAACGGCTCCGAGACCTGAGCACAGTGCTAAGCTATTGTTCACAGGTGTTGTTTCCTGTATGCTACACTGAGCCCAATGAAAGAAGAAGGGGGCATCTTGCCTTTTTGCAGCAATAGCCTTGGGAGCTGTCCCACCTCTCAGCCTGGCTGGACTTCTTCTGAGTCTTGGGTGGTCCCCCCACAGAAGACCCTCACCTGTTTTACAACCACCGTGACAGACAGACTGAGATGTAAGGAGCCTCTCCATCAAGGAGTGAGACATGAAACCCCCATGTGAAAAGGCCCCTCTGCTCCTTCCAAGGACTGGGACTGAAACCCCCAGCCCGGGGCAGGTGTGTGGGGGAGGCAAGCTGACCAAAGCGAGATGTTTGCCTGCAGGTTGTGACCGCTGGACCAAGAACACAATGGCTCTCGTTTACTGCTGAGAACATGGACTACCTGTTACATCTATTCCTTATTGTATCTGTTTACCCCCCTCGCAATTTCCAATAGAGTTATCATAATAAAAACCTCTGAGTTAGCTAGAGATTTCAAAATCTCCCCAGATGTGACCTGGTGAGCTCCATTGGCTGGACATCAAAGGACTTGGCTGTTCTATGTTTGGTAGCTATATACCTTCCTTTCTCTTCCTCCCTCTTTTCCTTCATTTTCCTTTTCTTTCCCAATTCCTCCCCAATGCATTTGGTTATTCAATAAAGGTGCATTTGTTTTGATTATCACTGCAAACCCCGCGTGCCGTGTCGGTTTTTTGCACCTTGAGATCAAATCCACGAACAATCACGAAACCTGTTGTGGTTTGTGTTTGGTTTGTTCCGTTCTCCCCTCTCCTAGCTTGGCAAGTTGGTCTGGCTCAAACCCCCAGTTATGTCAATCACGGTTTTCCCCTCCTTCTTTTCCCTCATTATCCCTTATTTGTCCTTGTATCCCCTCCCCAGGCCTTCTGCCAGTCACCGGCACCCTGCCCCAAGTTCCAGAATCTTCCAGCTAGGGTGTCGAGTGATTGGCTGGTAGGCCTGGGCTCCTCCCCTGACCTATCCCCATTGATCCACACCACCCATCAGTCTTCAATGTATGCAAATTTTCGTTCTATGATTGGTTTCTTGTGTACCCACCCCTTCCCTGTAAAACCCGGTCCCCGGAGGGGCTCGGGGCTCCTCCTCCGCTCGCCACCTTTGGGTGGCCACCCTGCACTTCCCCTACCCTGGATTAAACCAAGTTAATTCACCCAGCAGAGGAGGGCCGTCTCTTTTCTTCACTCCTGCGGCGTGGTTGCTTTAATATCGGTGACTGTTTCCTCTCGCCCCACCCACAGTCGGCACATGCCACTGGCTTCGTGCCAGGGGAGTGCCGGTGTAACTGAAGGTGGCTGGACTCTCTAAATCCTTTCAGCCGGGCCCCCCTTAAAAACAGCCACAGCTTCAGTTGCTGGCGCCCACGTGGGGCCCCTCTGTATCGATTGCCTGCTCCTGGTCGGCCGGATTCGGGACCAGTAGAGCCTGGACTTACAATCTTCGCAAGGACCCTACGGATTTTGGACTCCGTCCTTTGGACGCAGCAGCACCCCGAGGTGAGCAGGCCCTCTGAGGCAGCGCTCCCCGGGGACCGGACGGGAACTCGAGCACCCCGAGCCGTCCGGCCGCAGGACCCGCTTCGCCGCGCTTTCCTTTGATCGCCCACCGGACACGTGAGTGTTTCGCCGCTCTCCCTGTCGTCCTCCCCAGTCCCCAGGGTGTTCTGCCGCCCTCCCTTGATTTTACAGGCAGGGGCCGGTGGGTGGTCACCTTTTAGTTTTCGTTTTTCCTTTTGCGTGGCAGATTGGGCTCGAAGTTCGTAGTAGTGGACATTTGACTTCGTGGGAAGTCTTTTAGAGCCATGGGTGCTAGGCTGTCTACTGCCCAAAAGAGACTCAAAACCCAAGTTGAGGGAATCCTTGTTGGGGGGGGAATTGTTTTTGAAAAACCTGTTGTTGAAAAATTAATAAAATGGGTCTCTTCTGAGTTCCCGGAGGTTTCGCCTGACCTGATCAAAGATCCTGCCTTTTGGCGGAGGGTCAAAACTCGACTCTCGGAGTTGATCAGGCCAGGCGACGCTTCCCTCATACAATTGGCCAGGCTTGTTGCCCAAATTAGAAAAATATTAAAAGAAGAAGGGAGCTCAGAACAGGCCACAGTTCGAGTTAAACGTTGCCCCAGTTCGGTTTCGCACCCCAGTTCGGTTTCCTCACCCTCTGTCCCGAATACCCCTTCCCGTACGCCCAAACTTAAAACCGGGATTCTGAAGGGGGCACCCCCCCAGACCAGCCAGGCGCAGGGCGTTCCATCATCCCCTGGCCCTCTCCAGAATACCCGGTCCCCCCGCCCCGAGAGTTCTGGCCAAACTCTCGGGGGCTCCTCGACTTGTTCTGCCTCCCCTGCTCCTGTCCCCAAACCCCAGAGTTATGTACCCCAGTTCGTTGAATCCCCAGTTTGCCCCGGGTCGCCTCTGGTTTCACAAGATGGCCGCGGCGCGGCCCAAAATGGAGGCGACCGCATGGTCGAGATGGCGGGAAAACCCCCATCCTCATCCCAGAATCCTTTTCTTCCAAGTTCCAACCCCTTCCTGCCTCTCGGCCACTCCCCTTTCCCCGCCCCTTCCCTCCCGACCTCCCCCCAGCTCCACCCTCTATCTGACCCCTCCCATCTCGTTTCCCCTCCTCCCTTTCCCATGATAGCTCCTCCCATCGTTCCTCCCACAATCCCGCCCCTTTCCCCGCCCACCGCTTGCCACTGTGCCCCGCCTCCTGCTCCCACCTCCGGGGAGGGCCCCTCGTCATCGGGCCACCCAGTCTCCCGCCACGCCCCCTCCTCCCCTTCTTCCGGTTCCCACGCCCCTCCCTCCGGTTCCCACGGTTCGGGGTCCGGGGCGGGGGGGGTCGAGGGCCGGGAACCAGAGCCGGCCATGGTACCATCGGCGGCTCCGGTTGTTTACCAGCCAGAAGCGGGTGGGGGAGTGCGTCGCCAATGGGTCCCATTGAGTCATTCACAAATTAAGGAACTGGTCAAAGCCCAAAAGGAGTACGGCCGGGAGAGTGAATACTTCCGGGGAGTCTTGGAAGCGACACTTTCCGAAGCAGAAATCACCCCCTTCGATGTCCGGCGGCTTTTCACTTGCCTGCTGAATCCATCCGAGCGGGTAATGTGGGAAGCCGCCTGGAAGAGGGGGGTGACTGAAGCCCTCCCGAGCCTGTGGAGTTGACCCCAATCGGGAGTTGACTTCACGGGTCGCCCTTTGGCCATCGACCAGCTCCTGGGGACCGGGGACTGGGAAGATGGGTACTCCCAGGCGAGTGCCCTTCCCCGGGAGGCTCTTAAAGCGTCGGCAGCTGCCGCAGAAAAAGCCTTTTTGTTGCTGCCGGGGGGCGCGCCCCCAACTGCCTTTTCTAGAATCTTTCAGGGTCCAGACGAGACCTTCCTTGACTTCGTGGAGAAGTTGAGGAAGGCCATTGAACATCAGGTGTCGGACGAAGGAGCTAGAAGCACTATCTTGCGGGAGGTGGCGTCCTCAAATGCCAACCAGGCATGCAGGGATGCCATCCTCAGCCTGCCCCTCCACCCGGCACCGCAGATGGCCGATATGTTGGAAGTGTGCGCGCGCAAGGTCCCGCTATTGACCACCAGGGACAGCGAAAAGAGGAGGACTCAACCTCCCCGGGTCGCCGCGGCAGAAGAGCCCTCCACCGAGCAGGGTGTTGCAGCAGCTGTTTCGTCGAAGTCCTCCGCACCTTGCCACTTGTGTGGGAGGACTGGACATTGGATGCCGGACTGCCCCCTACGGGCAGAATTTTACAAATTTAAAAGGGAGCAGGGACAGTTGGGGGCCAACCCCCCAAAAAACTGAAATCGGAGCGCAGTGCCCCCCTGCGCGCTGACAAAAATCAGGCGGGCCATTTATCATCATCGCGTAGGGGAAAGGGAGATCAGGGACCGCCGCCAACTAAATGTGACCAATACTTACCGGACTTGACTTCTGTTTTACCAATTCAAACAAGACCTGTGCTAACGACCGCTTCTACTTTTGCACCCTATAGGTTGCGGCTCTCGGAGGCTCTCCACCTGAGGACCTCCGACTTTCAACTCGTTGCTGTCGACCCGGAGTGCCCAGGTAACTGGGGACGGATTCGCTGCAAGTATGTTGTGGTCGGTGATACTAAGCACACACCACCGACGGTGAACATTATCCCGGGCCTCTTACCATCGGACCCGGGGGTGTTCGCCGTCGGCCTGCACTGTGTCCAGCCCCCCATCTTTTTGCCTAAGGGGCAGATTGTAGCTCAGGCAATCCCAGTGCCTGAAATAACCTGGGATTTACATCAAACACCAGGAAACTCCACGCCAACCATCGCTTGGGCCCAGGTTTTGGGGCACGAAAGACCTCGCCTCGACTGTTATATTACAAAAGGGGGGGAAGGCAAACAACTAAAAGGCCTGTTGGACACTGGGGCAGATGTCACGGTCATTCCTTCTCGGGAGTGGCCGTCGCATTGGGAGTTGCAAACCGCGCCTAGACACGTCCGTGGTGTTGGGGGTTTACAATTGGCCAGACAATCTAAGAGCATCGTGCAAATCACGGAGCCGGATGGGCAATTGGCTTCTATACGCCCATTCGTTTTGGATTACACAGAGCCCCTGTGGGGGAGAGACCTCTTAGCCCAGTGGGGAGCCCGAATTGACCTTCCAGCGGCTCCCCAGGTTTTTTGGGCGGCGGTCACTGATGAGCGCCCTACCTGGAAGCTCAATTGGAAATCAGATAAGCCTGTCCAGGTAGTGCAGTGGCTGCTTAATAAACAGAAATTGGCGGCGCTCAAGGAGCTCGTTGAGGAGCAACTACTTAAGGGCAATATCGTGGAGACCACGTCGCCGTGGAATTCTCCTGTGTTTGTCATCAAAAAGCCCAATAAGGACAAGTGGCGGCTCCTCCACGACCTCCGCCAAATCAACAACATTATAGAAGACATGGGGCCTCTCCAACCAGGGATGCCCTCCCCAACGATGCTCCCACAAAATTGGGAATTGGCTGTGATCGATATAAAGGATTGCTTTTTTCAAATTCCCCTCCACCCAGACGATGCCCCGCATTTTGCGTTAACGGTTCCTTCCATCAACCGTGAGTCCCCAAGCAAGCGCTACCATTGGCGGGTTCTCCCGCAAGGCATGAAGAACAGCCCGGTGATCTGCCAATGGTACGTTGCTTCCTTGCTGTCCCCAATACGTGCAGTGGTAAACGATGCCATCATTCACCATTACATGGATGACATCCTGGTGTGTGCCCCGACCGCTGACATACTTGGCCACGCCCTTGACCTGACAGTCGATGCGCTGGTTGCTGCAGGGTTCGAGCTCCAGCAGGAAAAAATTCAAAGGGTGCCGCCTTGGAAGTATCTGGGTCTGGAGATTACTAAGAGGACCATTGTTCCTCAGAAATTGGCTATTGTAACAACTATTAAAACCTTGGTGGATGTCCACCAGCTGTGTGGATCTTTGAATTGGGTAAGACCTTGGCTGGGCATACCAACGGAAGACCTGGCCCCCCTTTTCAATTTATTGAGAGGGGGAGAGGAGCTGAGTTCTCCCAGGACCCTTACCCCAGAGGCAAGGGTTGCACTGGAGAAAATCCAGAGACTCATTTCGGCCAGGCAGGCCCACCGTTGTCATCCGGGCCTGCCATTCAAGCTCATTATTTGCGGCAAACTGCCACACCTCCACGGGGTGATTTTTCAGTGGGACAACACCGTTAAAGGCAGGGACCGAGGCTCGAGTGACCCCCTCTTAATCATAGAGTGGGTGTTCCTCAGCCACCATTGGTCCAAGAGAATGACACAGCCCGCTGAACTGGTGGCAGAGTTGATCCGGAAAGCTAGGCTGAGGATCAGAGAGCTGGCAGGCGTTGATCTTGCGTGCATACACATTCCTCTTAAATTAAATTCGGGCCACCTAAAACAAAAGGTAATTGACAGCCTCCTGCAAACGAATACATCTTTGCAGTTTGCTCTGGACAGCTACCCCGGCCAAATTAGTGTTGATCGGCCGGCCCACAAATTATTCAATCAGGAATTTGTGTTATCTACGAAATCGATCCAGAGTAGAACCCCTCTAAAGGCAATGACCATTTTTACTGACGCGTCCGGAAGATCCCACAAGTCAGTCATGACTTGGAGGAATCCCCAAACTCGGGAGTGGGAGTCCGATGTCACCGAGGTTGAAGGTTCACCTCAAATTGCCGAGTTGGACGCAGTCGTCAGAGCCTTTGAGAGGTTCCCTGGACCTTTCAATCTAGTTACGGATTCGGCCTATGTAGCGGGTGTAGTGTCCAGAGCTGAAAATGCTGTGCTGCAGGAGGTGTCAAACCCAAAATTGTACGACTTGCTCTCCAAATTGGTTCAATTGGTCTCCCACCAAGAGCAACCCTTTTATGTCATGCACGTGAGATCACATACCGATTTGCCGGGGTTTGTAGCGGAGGGCAACCGGCATGCCGATGCCCTTGCCGCCCCTGTTCAAGTGGCCCCGCTCCCTGATCTCTTCAGTCAAGCCAAGATCAGCCACCAGTTGTTCCATCAGAATGCGCCTGGCCTAGTTCGGCAGTTCCATCTGACGCGCGAACAAGCCAAGGCCATTGTGGCTACATGTCCTCACTGCCAGTCCCACCAGCTCCCTTCCGTCCCTCTCGGAGCTAACCCCCGTGGTTTGTCCAGCTGCGAGGTGTGGCAGATGGACGTAACCCATTATCCATCATTCGGCTGCTTTAAGTTTGTACATGTCTCTGTGGACACTTTCTCTAGTGCTGTCTTTGCCTCTGCCCACACAGGTGAGAGGGCTGCAGATTGCAGGAAGCATATGCTTCAGGCATTCGCGGTCCTGGGCATCCCTAAGGTAATCAAAACAGATAACGGCCCAGCTTACAAATCCAAGGAACTGCGGAGCTTCCTGCAGCAATGGGGAATAGAACACAAGACCGGCATCCCCTATTCCCCGACAGGCCAAGCCGTGGTGGAGAGGACCCACCAGAGCCTTAAAAGGGTTTTGGAGCAACAGCATTCGGCAGTGAAGGTGGAGTCCCCTCACATCCGTCTCGCACGGGCGTTGTATACTATCAACTTTCTAAATTGCTCCTTTGAAAATCTCAACCCGCCCATAGTGCGACACTTCGGGAAGCACGAGGAGCTGCGACCTAGGGCCAGGCCCCCGGTCCTCATTAAGGATCCGGAGACCTGGAAAACGGAAGGGCCATTTGATCTCGTGACCTGGGGTAGGGGATACGCTTGCGTGTCCACTCCCTCAGGTCCGAGATGGATTCCATCAAAGTGGGTCAAGCCCTTCCGCCCTAAGCGGGGTGCAAAACCAGAACCGGTCCCACAGGTAGCAGAGGCGTGTTGGCGGCGGAAACGGAGGAACTGGTGGGTAAGCCACCATTGACCGCAGTCCTGACCCCCCCCCTCTCTCGAGCCAAACCTTCTCGACTTATATTTCTGTTTCCTTTTAGTTGATCTCCCGCCTGCATGAACCCGATGACCATCATTACCCTCCTGACAGTCCTCCTTATCGAGACTCTTCAAGGGCTGGGGACTGTCAGGATGGGCCGGGTCCATAGTTCGGTCCGTCTTATATTTTGTTTTAGTTATATTCGTGATTGTCATCGCCTGCTCCCTATTGTGGGGATTGGTTAAGAGACTTCTGCTGAATGCCTCAGCGGCCAACATAAACCATCTGGAGCTTTCAGATGTCGAGGAGGACCCTGCCTCGACTTCAGACTCTGAAAGCGTGAGCGGTGGAAGCCTGGACTTTAAAACAGCACAAGAGACAACTGCTGCCTGATTATAAGAGACTGTTTGTTTTCTCCCTTCCTTTTCTTTTTAAAACAAAAAAGGGGGAGATGTTGTGGTTTGTGTTTGGTTTGTTCCGTTCTCCCCTCTCCTAGCTTGGCAAGTTGGTCTGGCTCAAACCCCCAGTTATGTCAATCACGGTTTTCCCCTCCTTCTTTTCCCTCATTATCCCTTATTTGTCCTTGTATCCCCTCCCCAGGCCTTCTGCCAGTCACCGGCACCCCGCCCCAAGTTCCAGAATCTTCCAGCTAGGGTGTCGAGTGATAGGCCTGGGCTCCTCCCCTGACCTATCCCCATTGATCCACACCACCCATCAGTCTTCAATGTATGCAAATTTTCGTTCTATGATTGGTTTCTTGTGTACCCACCCCTTCCCTGTAAAACCCGGTCCCCGGAGGGGCTCGGGGCTCCTCCTCCGCTCGCCACCTTTGGGTGGCCACCCTGCACTTCCCCTACCCTGGATTAAACCAAGTTAATTCACCCAGCAGAGGAGGGCCGTCTCTTTTCTTCACTCCTGCGGCGCGGTTGCTTTAATATCGGTGACTGTTTCCTCTCGCCCCACCCACAGTCGGCACATGCCACTGGCTTCGTGCCAGGGGAGTGCCGGTGTAACTGAAGGTGGCTGGACTCTCTAAATCCTTTCAGCCGGGCCCCCCTTAAAAACAGCCACAGCTTCAGAAACCCGTTCGTAAGGATGGATTGTGACACAGGGAGAGTAGGCAGTTAATGATATTTTTATTTTCATGCACGACCAAGACATGGGAAGAGAAGGTGGCTTCCAGCAAGTTTTTTAAGAAATGCAATTCCCGACCATATTCCTTAGCCACTTTGCAGAGCTCCTTCAATTCCCCATAGGGGATCAGCTCCCAGGAATTGATTGCAGTCACTCTTCTGCTGTGTTTACATATAATTGGCAAGCCCACAATCTTTTTGGTGAGCTCTGAGCCCTCCCAGTGGCTTCTCTCTGCATCTTGGCCCAGTGATCCTCAGACTCAGGACCGGAATCCACGTCTGGGAATCCCTACTCTCATCCTCCGAGGAGGATGGAGGGCACTTGATGACTGCATGGGGCCTCTTGGGGCAGCCAGAATCTGCCTGTTTGTGGGCAGCTGTGGAAGCCAATATGGGCTCCTTCTGGTCGCTGTCATCACCACTTCTGACTCCAATGTTGTGGGAATGGGAATGGGAGGGACCATCAGGAGGAGTCAAGAGAGGAAGGGGTAGGGTTGGTGTGCACAATGGGGACGGATTCCCAATAGAGAGGGGAAGTCCCAACATGGACACACTTCCTGACACAGAAGGGAGGGGCAGGGCGTGATTACAGGAATAGAGAAACTGGGAGGAGGGTCAGAGGCGTCGTTTTTGGCAGAACAGGGAGGTGACAAAATGGCCATCGCCTTTGTGGGGTCAGCACCATTTTGTGGAGAAAGGGCAGGAAAACTTGGAGAGGGAGAAGACAAAATGGCGGGGCTGGCCACATTCCTGGCACCATCTGGGAGAACAACTGGGGGTAGTAGAACTGGGTACATGGGCATTGGTAAGAGGGTTAGGAGAGAGCCCAAGGCAGCATGGCCAGTGCTGCCCTGGAGAGGGGACAGGGGACACTGGGAGATGTCAGGGTGATGGCAGCAACCCTGTGCCTGCTGGCAGGATCCATCTCCTGATCCTCCCTGAGGCAGGGAAGAGAGTTTAGGGATGCGAGGGGAGGAACGGGGAGAAGGGGTGTTAAACTGGGGTCCCAAATGTTTCCCAACATTTTCTACAGACTTAACAATAAGGCCAAAGGATAAAATTTCCCCACTGAAAGATCCCCTTTAACTCAAAGAATGTAGAACCTTTTCCCTATATGGTCCCAGAACTCATTAGAACGGATTCCCTCATAACATCAGGAAAATGCTTGAACAACCAATGAAGAAAACATTTTAAATCTCCCTTTGAAAAATGAAAATTTTCCCCAACAAGGATTCCTTTAACTTGGGTATAAACTTCCCTGTGTGGGTGGGTCAGTTTGGCTCCCATCCCCACACTTCCTCCCAACATCCAAGAGGAAAAGAAGGCAAAGGAAAGACAAAAAAGGGTGACCCCCAAATATAGTACTCACATGACAGTGGGTCAACAAAACCTCTCCAGGTTGTCCGTCAGCTTCAACCGATCTTCTCGCCTCAAGAAGGTTGCCGGTCGCCTGTGTGATTCCCCCAATAAAACTTTGGAGTCTCCTCTGGGAATTGGCTGCTCCGAACATGGCTTAACTTCAGTAGCAAAAAAGCTACTGAACGCCTCCAGGAATGCTCCAAAGAGGTCCCTGTTCAGGCTGCCAGCTGTCACAAGCCGCAAGCCCGTTGGTGGTGGAGCAAGAGGCAGCGGAGCCGTGACCTTCCAGAAGTGTCTCCAGTAATGGAGCCGCTCGGTGGCACAGGCACACACACACACAATCACTGCAGCACACACTTCTCTCGTAGAATCACCAACGACAAAGAAATGGGAAGGGTCTTTGTATGGACGCCAGAGAAGGAGGTTTATTCCAGCCATACCCAAAGGGGCCCAGAGACAAAGATAAAAAGAACAGTGGAAAGTCCGGATTTAAATACAGGGGAAAAGAGGGGCGGAGCAGAGCATCAGGGCCAATGGGCTGAGGGCTCAGGGCAGTACAGAGAGGAGACAAGGGGTGGCAACCAATAGGGTAAAGGGGGTGGGACACTGAGGCAATATGGGGCCAATGGATAAGCAGGGAAGGGAGAACATTCAAGGACATATAAATATAAGGAAAAAGGGAAGGAGAGGCCAACAGTCCAACCAGGGAGGTAGAACTGGGTACATTTGCATATACAACAAAGCATCCTGGAAGAGGGTCTGCTCAGTTGCCCTGAACAGGGGAGATTTCTCCAACTTGGGGTCTGTCTGTCTGTCCAAAGGCCTATAATGGCCTTTGTTCTGCAGGCCCACTGGCCTCCACAGATGCTCAGTGGAAAAAGGGGTTTGAAGCTTTGCTTGTGAAATTTGTGGACATGCAAACCAGAATATTGCAGCCCTCATGATTGACCACCTGGCCGGAGAAGGAAGCCACTCAGACCCTGTTGGGCAAACCCACATTCCTAGTGAGGCCCTTGAGGGTATTACTGAAGCTGTGCATAGCACATTTTTAAAGGTTCCTGATGCTGTGATCCCCCCAAAAGTATTTATTATGTAAAGCAAGGACTGGCGGAGCCTTATATGCAATTCAATGGCTGCTTGAAACAAGCTCTTAAAAGACAAATTGAGAATGACATTGCCAGAGAGGTGTTGCTTTCAAAATTAGCTGTTGAAAATGCTAATGAGAATTGTAAAAAACTTCTGAAGTCCTTGTCTAAGGAGGACCCCACCCTGCTGTAAATGATAGAGGCATGTAACCACCTGTGTGCCTTCAGCATAGGGCAACCGTTACTAATGAACCTTACTGTGGGGGCTGGTATAGCAAATGCCTTTGTGTGGAAGGGGCCAACAGCGCGCCTGTTAGCTAAAGGAGTGAGAAGAAAGGTAAGAAGCAAGACGTTGATAAGGATTCTCTCCAAGGCTGTAACTAAGGAGAGCAAGAGAAGTGAGGAATTGAAGAAAGATATGAAGAGAACTTTGCTGCTGGACAAAGTATTTTTTAGAAAGTTAGTTGAAGACACTGTAACTTATCCCCAATGATGTTATGTTGATTTATTGTGGCCAATAGTTAGGGAAGAATTATGTTGATTTATTGTGGCCAATTGTTTATAGTTAGTATAAACAATTAGAAAGTGTATAAAAGGTCAGCCATGTTCGATAATAAAGAGTTGCCATCTGAGACTGCTTGTAGTCTCTGCCTTGTGTCATGACCACCTTGACAGGAACATCTGGTGACCCTGACGTGATTCAACACCCTTAAGAACATACTTGGTCTGGACCCATACAGGGTCCTAGCAACTGGCAGCCATGACTCACTGGGACGTAGTGGAGGAGGCAGAGTTGGTGCAGCTGAGAATGGTGGGTGGAAGCCACAGGGAAGTCCAGACCTGATTTTCTCCTATCAAGACACCTGGAAGTAGGTGAGCCGCCAACTAGTAATAATGGGAAATAATTTATCTAATGAAGAAGAGACTGTTTTGGCTACATGGAAAGTTTTGTTAAGAAATAAGGGAATTAATACTTCAGACTATGCCCTTCATAGTATATTGCTATGGGCTAAATCACAGGATTTTGGCACTGATCCTGACACAGCATTTAGTGTTAAAGCATGGGAAAAAGTCGGGGACAGACTGTGGGAAGTCATCTGAGCAGGAGATAAAACTGTTGTTGATCTAGCTGTTACCTGGGGATCGCTTTTTGAGGCATTAAAGGAATGGAAAACAGAGTGAGAACAAACAGAGCAGGACGCAGATGAAGAATCGGGATTGATAACAGAAACTGATGAGGGGGATGAGGCAGAGTGGGCCTCTGATGGGGAACTTGGTGAATCTATCCTTGAAGAAGGTGCAGGTGCCATGCAAGTTACCAGGCAGACTACCAAAGCTTCCAGGAAAGCTGCCAGAGCTTCTGGGCTGGATGCCAAAGCTTCTGGGAAAGCTGCCAAAGCTTCTGGGCAAACTGCCATAGTATCTCCTTCTCAGACTCCTCTTTATGTCACACCTGGGCAGCAGCTCGCCATGTTGCCTGTATATACTACACTGCTGCACCAGGTAGCTGAAATGTCTTTAGCAGAGAGACAAACCCAGTCTTCTGCCCCCCTGCTTCCCTCTGCTCTAGCCCAGCCATCTGCCCCCTCGGTCCCCTCTGAGCTGCATGAACAATCTCCAAGGTCGTGTCCTCCGTTACCTGACAGTGACAGTGACAGCAAATCAAGTGATGAGTCTCCCGCAGTAACACCTGAGTTGGGACAGGGAACTGATGACAGTTCACCTTCTAATAGCTCCAGCCTTATTGCCCCATGGACTTTGCCCCCATGTCAAGTAACTGGGCTTCCTCGACACCCTCAGGAGTTTTGGGAATTTGTTAGGAAGAAAGCAGCTGAAGAAAAGAATTGGGACATGATAGAAAGATTAGGTGCTCCAAGAGTACCTCAGGAGAACAGTGCTAATGCAAATGTTGCCTGTGATAACCCTATCTATGGCTTTTCCAGGTTTTAAAGCAGCTCCTGGAACAGGGCAGGATGACAGTCATCACGTCTTTGCCTGGAGGGTTGTGCAAGATCTCCAATCGAAAGTGGCTCAGTATGGTATTAATTCCTCAGAGGTAATGCAATTAATATGTGTAATTAATGCAGATATGCTTGCACCTTATGACATCATGCATATTGCTACTATTTCATTCCAGCCAGTACAATACGGTGTATTTCAAGACACTTGGAGGCGAGTGGCTGAGCGCACAGCTTTAACAAATATGCAGTTGCCTCAACACGACCCTCATCATGCTGTGGGTGTTGATGCCCTACTGGGCACTGGGCCTTTTGCTAACCCAGATTCACAGGCAAGGTGGGATCCTTCAATTTTGGCACAAGCTCAGCAAATTGGCATGAGTGCTTTAATTAAATCAATGGAAATGGCAGCTCCAAAACAGAGATATGATACTATACAACAAGGGATGAGAGAACCATTTTTGCAATTTGTGGAAGAGCTTGCTGCAGCTACTGAAAAACAGGTAGATGATGAATCTTTGCAACACAAATTCTGTATACATTTGGCTAAAGAAAATGCAAACTCAGACTGCAGAAAGATTATTGACACTTTACCTGGGGAACCAACATTGCCTGAAATGATTACTGCTTGCTCGAAAGTTGGTTCAGTAGACCATAAAATAGCAGCTCTTGCTGCAGTGCTAAGACCTTCATTGAAATGCTATAATTGTGGACAGCAAGGGCACGTAAGGGCACAGTGTAATACCCAGAAAAAACATCTAAGTCAAATGCAAACAGCAATGTTGTGTGCAATCGTGCTAAATTTGGGCACTATGCTAAACAATGCAGGAGTAAATATCATGCAAATGGTCAGCTGTTGCCAGGAAGCAAGAAGAAGAGCATTGTTTGATTTGCTCTCAGGCATCACTTCTTCTACTGATGAGAGGCAATTGACCCCAGCAGCAAAAAAGACCCTAGAAGAAATTGAATTAGCCTTAGCACACACATTTGTTAACAGGATAGATACCTCTGATGGTGTTCAGTTGTTTATTTTGAAGGACCATGAAATACCATGTGGAATGCTGTGTCAATGGAATGATAACTGGGAAGATCAACTGCATATTCTGGAATGGATATTATTATCTTTCAGATCTTGGAAAACAGCTCCAGGACTTTATGAGCTTTTTGCAGATATTATCATCAAGGGCCGCAGGTGTTGTCATGAGATTTTGGGACACGACCCTGTGACCATTGTGATACCTGTACAACAGTGGTATTTTGAATGGTGCTTTCAAAATATTAAAAGCTCATAATAATCATGAGCTTTTATGATTTTGATTATCATCAAAATGATAAATTATAATATATGATAAAATAAATGATAATTATAATAAATGATAATGATAATAATAAATAAATGATAATTTTGATTATATAAAATAATAATGAGTTACAATCTGCCTTATCTTGTTTTACAGGCCAAATAAAATGCCATTTGCCTTCTCATCCTGTTCTAAAACTGGCCAAAGAAATTCCTTTTGAAGGGAAACAAATTTGTTCTCCTGTTCCAGTGAAAGGTATAACAGTTTGTACAGATGGATCTGGGAAAATGGGAAAAGCAGCTGTGGCTTGGAGAAAGGATGATCACTGCTAATATGAGACAATTATTCAGCAAGGATCTCCTCAACTGGTTGAACTTTGTGCTGTTCTTTTGGCTTTTACTTTATTTCCTGATTCTGTAAATATAGTTACTGATTCCATTTATGTTGCCAATTTGGTTAAGCATTTAGATCAAGCAGTGTTGCATAATATTCAAGAGAAGCCATTGTTTATTATGTTAGTGAAGTCATGGACAGTTATCGGTGCTCGAAAGCATCCTTACTTCATCATGCACATTCATAGCCGTACATCATTACCAGGATTTTTTTTTAAGGCAATGCCTATGTAGATTCTCTAGTAGCTGCTGCTGCAATCAAAACTGTACCCAATGTGTTGCAGCAGGCAATTTTAATCTCATCAATTTTTTCACCAGAGTGCTCAAGCTTTACAGCAGCAATTCAAATTGTCTTCTGGTGAAACAAAATCAATTCTTTCTTCTTGTCCTGACTGTCACATGACTAATGTCACTCAGTATTATGGTACCAACCCTAGGGGTCTTTCTGCTTTAGAGGAATGGCAAACTGATGTTACTAAAATGCCAGAATTTGGTCACTTTAAGTATATTCATGTCACAGTTGATACCTTTTCTCATGCAATGGTTGCTTCAGCATTCACAGGAGAAAAAACTTGTGATGCTATTTGTCATTTTTATCATGCTTTTTCTGTCCTAGGTGTTCCGTGTCACGTAAAAACAGATAACAGCCCAGCATATGCTTCGCAGAAAATGCAAGCATTCTTTTGTGCTTGGGGCATTGAGCATTCAACAGGCATTCCCCATGTTCCCACAGGCCAAGCAATCATTGAAAGGGCTCACAGACTTCTTAAACGTCAGTTTCAGAAACAAAAAGGAGGAATGCAACAGGAGTCACCTCAAGTGAGATTAGATAAAGCTGTTTATGTGTTAAACTTTTTGCGTCCCCTACCTGACTCACAGTTATCTCCAATCTTTAACCATTTTCCCTCTTTGAATTCTAAGCAACCAGATTTCTGTAGAAATGTCAAGGTATGGGTCAAGGATTTAATTACTGGTATGTGGTCTGGTCCAGTGGAACTGATAACCTGGGGGAGGGGTTATGCTTGTGTTTTGACAGATAATGGTCCTTGATGGGTTCCTGCTCGCTGTGTTAAACCTTACCTGGAGTGTGGGAACTCAGCACATCCTTCCCGATGTCCAGAGATGCCAGGAGAACCCTTGGGGGTCTCGGAAATCCTGGAATGTTGCCAAGAGTATTTGGTGGCTTGATTTTGATCCATCCACAGAAGTGACAGCAGTTTGAGGACATGAGAATCACTTTAGAGTGAAGGGTGTAAAAGGGACACATTTATAGGGTGAAATATAAACTTTAAGGTTTTTGGTACAGGGGGGTTATGGAGACAAGATGGAGGGATCAGGGTGTGTCTCGTCCTTCTTCTTTCTTCTTCTTGTCTTCCATCTCCTGTGGTGATGTTGGCACTTGGGGATTGGTTTATGGTGAAGGTGCACTTGCTAACATGGGTGAAAAGTATTGGAAAATAAAAGTAAATATCATGTACGTAGATTTTAGTATAAAAAGACAAGACCGCCTCGTGGGTGGTCAGAGTGCCCTTGGCTGCCTTGCAGATCAGACCTCTGTTGGGCAGACAGAAAATTTTGTAGATAAGAAACAATAAACAATCTGAAGACCGAAAAGCTGAAGAGTCCAGACTCGTCCTTTGAAACACGTGCCACCCAAGAACCACCCTACCCGTGTCCGGGCAGAGACAGACAGCCGAACCCGACACTGGAGCTCACTGGAAGGGACAGGATGGATGGTTCCGCAGCTGAAGCAGAACGTGCAGATGACACTGGCTAAGGCCATATATCAGGACATATATTTCATCAGTTTTAATGTGCATTCATAGTAATTAAAGGGTGTGGTTTTGGTTTGCACTGATCAGGACAATGCAGGTTTTTGGAATCTTTGTTCTAGTATTCCTGCATCTCCTTTTGAGCACTTGGGGTGGTTATAGTTTAAGGTTTGAGTATTAGACATAAAACTTTATAGGATAAAGTAGTTAAGAAATTTAAAAGCACTTATAGATGAAGGACAGGGACAATTGTATTAAGAATGAGAATGTTAATTTTGTTGATGGTTGTGATTGTTGTTTTGTGCTTCCCGTCGGCTTGGATTTTTGCAAAGGGCCCTGCAAAAATCCATAGCAGCTGTATTTACAGTTCAAAAACAAAAAGGAGGAATTGTGAAAGGGGCTAACAGAAGGCCTGTTAGCTAAAGGAGTGAGAAGAAAGCTGAGAAGCAAGAAGAAGCTGATGAGGAGCTGTCTTCAAGGCTGTAACTAAGGAGAGCAAGAGAAGTGAGGAATTAAAGAAAGATAAGAAGAGAACTTTGCAGCTGGACAAAGTATTTTTTAGAAAGTTAGCTGAAGTCACTGTAACTTTTCACCAATGATGTTATGTTGATTTATTCTGGCCAATAGTTAGGGTTGAAGTAGTATAAACTATTAGAAAGGGTATAAAAGGTCAGCCATGTTTGAAAATAAAGAGTTGCTATATGAGACTGCTTGTGGTCTTTGCTTTGTGTCGTGACCACCTTGACAGTGACACCTTTGCAGCTTTGAAGACTATGCCGGGAGACCCCTGAACGTGCTTCAGGGTCAGGAAATCTGGGCATTTGAAAAAGGAGTGCTTTGGAAAGAGGGAGGCCAGATCCAAAGCTCCTAGTATTTGCCCTCGGTGCCGTAATGGAAGGCATTATGCTAATCAACAATGTTCCAAGTCATGGATTTTGAAGAGTATTTGATATTGGGAAACAGGAGCTGAAGCTCAGAGCAGCACTGCACACAGACGCAAATGCTCCATCCGATGCCGCAGAGCAGACCACAGCAAGCCCCAGCCCAGCCGCCACAAGCAGCCTTTGCCTGACCATCGCCAATTTACAACCATCCACACACCAGGGAGTGCCACACGGGACCTGGCAACCTCCATCACATTAACGTTACTTAAGTCATCAGTTCATTTGCTTCCCACAGGAGTTTTAGGACCATCCAGGCAGCGTATGCATGCATTGTTTTTAGGTCGGTCATCCACCTCTTTGATGGGAGTTTTTGTTCTCCCTGGCGTTATAGACTCTGACCCTGATAATGGGATTATGATCATGGCCTGGACACCCCGACTGCCTTTCACTGTTCCCCAAGGAACTTGAATAGCTCAATTGATTTTATTTCCCCAAACCATGAGCATACCTTTCACAGATGTAATGTGAAAAAGGGGGATTTGGGTCTACTGGAACACCCTAAGTATGCTGGGTAAAACCTATATTAGAACAATGCCCCACATGGTGTACCCTGACATTAAAAGGGCAAAAGATAACACTTGACAGCCTCATAGACACAGGGGTTGAAGTTACAGTTATCTCTCAAGCCAAATGGCCCTCACAGTGGTCCCTTGCTAAAAGTGCTCCAGGCACTTTCAGGCATTGGAGGAAGCAGCCGCAGCTGTCAAACCCACCACTGGATACAGATCAAAGGGCCCGAGGGACACCGTGCTCAATCATACTGTTTGTATTACCAGTACCAATGGTACCGTGGTGGGGGATGTTCTCTCCCAATGGGGCTTTAGGATTCAATCAGCTTTTTAAAGGGGGCCGTTGGAGAGCGACACTTTAAAACTAACCTGGAAAACAGGGAAAATGGTTTGGGTGGATCAATGGCCCCTACCATTGCAAAAACTTTGTGTATTAACAGAGTTGCTCCAACAACAACTCCAGAAAGGGCATTTTGTCCCTTGGAATTCTCCTGTGTTATCAAAAAACAAACTGGCAAATGGCGTTTGCTCCATGACCTTTGAAAAATTAATGTAGCTATGGAGGACACAGAGGCCTTACAGCCTGGTGTCCCATCTCCTACTGTGATTCCCTGAAATTGGCACTTGACTGTCATTGATTTAATAGATTGGTTTTTTTAAATTCCTTTGCATCCTGATGATGCTCCTAAATTTTCCTTTTCGGTTCCAAGCACAAACATGCAGGTGCCCTTAGAGCGATATCACTGGATAGTTTTACCTCAGGGCATGAAAAACAGCTGTACTATTTGCCAGTGGTGTATTGCTAGGTCCTCAATTCTGTTAATCAACCAATGTTCTTTTGTACCATTCTCTGGATGATATTGTTGCAGCTGAACAACAGGAAGTCATGGAGAAAGCCTTAGTTAGCCCTTGTCACCAAAGCTGTAAATCAGGCAGGGCTTTGCATAGCTCCCAAAAGGTACAAAAACATCCTTCGTGGAGGTGTTTGGGGTGGTGCATTGGAGTCTCTTCAATTTATCCCCAAGCTCTGCAAATTCAGACAAATATTTGCACCTTACATGATGCACAAAAATGTTTGGGAACAATCAACTGGGTGCACTCCTTGTTAGGGAATTCAAATACAAAGCTAAAAGTCCTTTGTTTGAATGATTAAAAGGAGATTCAGACCTTTTATCACCTAGACAACTTACATTTCAAGTTCAGCAGGCGCTGCAATGCCCAGCTGATGTCATAATAAACCAACAAGCTGCACACTGGGCACCTGAGCTGCTTTTCTTTTTAATAATCTTGCATCCAGCAAAACAGCCCCATGCCTTGATGTTTCAATGGGACCCCAATGCACCAGACTCTTTGTTTATCACTGAATGGATTTACTTACACCCCAAATTACTAAAACCATCAGTACCCAACATGAAATGATGGCCCAACTGGTTGTTAAGGCCTGACAGAGACGCGTTTCTCTTGCAGGAGGGGAATTTTCCACTATTTTCCTACCTTTAACCACCTTTTATTTGAATTGGATATTTCAGGAATCAGAGGCTCTTCAGCTGGCCTTTGCTGAATACAGTGGACAAATCTCAATACATCCTCCAAAACATGAGCTGTTTTAACAGCTTTTAAAAGCTTTTTTTAAGCTTTCATAATTTTTTTCAATTGACAGAGAAACCCAAGAGGAGTGAGGTTCCACTTCAAGCCTTAACAGTATTCACAGATGGTTCTGGTCACACTCAGAAATCCGTGGTAGTATGGAGAGACCCCTCTTCTAGTGCCTGGAGAGCAGATGTATCCACAGCTCAGGGGTCCCCCCAATTTGTTGAACTTGCTGCTGTTGTCAGAGCTTTTCAAAAATATTCTGTTCCTTTCAATCTGATTACAGATTCAGCTTATATTGCAGGAATAGTGATGAGAGCCGAAGCATCAGTTTTGAAAGAGGTTGAAAATTCACAGCATTTTTAATGGTTGCAGCTCCTTGTTTTTTCCTTAGAAAATAGAACATTTCCTTACTTTGTTATGCATATTTGTTCACATACAGATTTTTAGCTAATGGGGAACAGGCAAGCTGACCTTTTAACAATGCCTGTACAACAATCTGTTCTACCTAATAAGATAGAACAGCCTAAATTGATCCATTCATTTTTTCACCAAAAAGGTGTCACTTTGATTTGGCACTTTGGCATTAGTAAAGCCCAAGCTTCAAGAATTATTGCTGTTTGTCCTGGCTGCCAATGGTGCTGTTTTCTCCCTATTGCAGGAAGTATTAATCCCAGAGGGCTTCAGAGCCTTCAAGTCTGGCATCAGACGTTACCCATTTTTCTGAATTTGGTCATTTAAAATACATTCATTCCTCTATTGATACCTTTTCTGCTGCTCTTTTTGCATCTGCCCATTCAGGGAAAACAGCTTATGATGTCTCTAGACACTTCACTGCTGCTTTTGCCACTCTTGGTATACATCTGAAGTAAAGACAATGGCCCAGTTTATATTTCCCGTCGAGTTGCTAAATCTTTTGCCTTATGGGGAATTATGCACAAAACAGGTATTGCTCATTCCCCAACAGGCCAATCTGTCATGGGCTCATGGCTCCCTCAAACATCTCTTGGTACAACATAAGGGGGGCCAGAGATGGCAACCCTGCCAAGAGACTGCAGAAAGCCCTTTATGTGATCAACTTTTTGAATTGTTCTTTGATGGACCCCAACCCACTGATTGTTCGACATTTTAATCATGATTCACAATTGCAACAAAAGAAAAACCCCCTGCCTTAGTGAAGGATCCAGAATCTGGTAAGATATTGGGGCCTTATCCTTAGGCCACCTGGGGTAGAGGTTTTGCTTGTGTCTCCACAGAGAATGGTCCCGAGTGGATTCCAGCAAAGAATGTGAAGCCGTTTTTAAGAATCTTTGAGTGCACCACCTGAAGATTCACCTTGAACACCAACATTGGCGGAGAACCCTTGTGAACAGGACCTCACCACCACACCAGCGCCTGTTTAACCTCTAACAGACTTATGTCCTTGGGAAAATGGTTATGATTACCCAGTGGTATCAGGGTTTACAGGGCTAGGAAAACTTCTGGAGGACTGGAAACTTGGTGGATAGATAAGAAATTTATTTAAATTAGGCTTCTATGTATTAGGCATTGTATTATGTATTGTTATGGTTATTCCTTGTATTTACACTGTGTCAAAAAATTAATAGACAAATCACTCAAGAGAGTATTTTTGGTTGAACAGATAGGGGGAGGTATGGGGAATAAAAGACAGTACAGTGGAACTGATAAAGGGGCCTGATATCTGAGGCCTGATTGAGCGGAAACCATGGGAAAGACAGACACAGATCAGGGTTCCCTGGGCAAGAAGTGATCAAGAAACATGTTGTGAGACTTTGTGATGTTACCAGGTGACCTGATATCACGAAGAATGTGTAACTAATGGGAAATTGTTACCAAAAATGGAGCCCTATATAACTACCATACAAGTAAAACCCTATATAAACCCCTGGTATACTCAATAAAACTGGCTTCTGATCTAAAGTCAGATGTCCCTGTCATTAACCCCCCTAGGTGGGGGGAAGATGTTGGAGATTCCTTTCCTTTCTCTTTGTCCTGCTGTGATTTGGTTGGTAATAAATTCACTCCCTGTCTCAGGCTGGCTCTATTTTGCCAATGCTGGTGCTCAGGGCGGGATCTCTCCCATTCCTGCTCTCAACTCCCAGGGCTCTCCACAGCCAATCAGAGAATGTGATGAACAAGAATCAGCCAATCAGAGAGAGCAGTTCTGATGACTCACCAGTTGCTGGGCAGACCCACAGCACCCAGTGTTCCCTGGCCCCCACCCTCCCTGCTCAGTCACAGCCCCAATCCTCCCTGCGCAATCACAGGAGGTCCCAGTCAGGTGCAAGGCCACGGGAAGGGGCTGCAGCTGCCACTGGCTCAGGAGCTCTGAGGGCAGAAAAAAGGGGGTGACACCGGGATGGGGGACACTGGCAGGGCTTCCCTTAATGGTGCCTCCCAGTGAGAGCTTCTGGAGAATCTCTTCCCACACACAGGACACTCATTGGGCCTCTCCCCATTGTGGATGTGCCTGTGGGTGATGAGGGTGGAGTTGCGCCTGAAGCCCTTCCCGCAGTCGGGGCAGTGGAAGGGCCTCTCCTCAGTGTGAATCTGCTGATGTACTGAAGCACAGACAGACAACTCTTCAAGTAATTAAAGTTGAAAAGAAGGGTATTTTATCGCAGCACTGGACACATGAGGAATCATTTCCAAATGGATGTGCGAGGAGTTGCAGACTCCCGCTCTCTATTTATACAGAAAAGGTTTTACATATCCAAGCAGTTTCTAAGGATGCATAATACAGAATCATTATCTGCCCACTTTGTATTATAATCAGCTGAATATCTAATATGGCTGTGCAACTGTACTCCCTTAATTGGGTCTGTGGGATTTTGAAATAAGGGAGTGGGCGTATGTGAAGAAGAAAGCTCTCTTCCTCATGGTAAACTCTTCACCCATGGCCAGTTTGCAGGATTTTTTGATCTGCTGGTCACAGTCCAAGCCTCTCCTAGCTGTTTGATTACTCTTAAGGCAAGATATTTCTATGGTCTCTGCTCCTTCACAATTGCTACAGCTATCCCTGTCACTCCTAGCTTTACTTTTCTAATATATTTGTTACTCTTTAACTAAGGTATGTGATTTTTGCTAGCTAACTTAGCTTCTTAACTAATTTTAAAATCTTAACTACAATAAGTAATCTTCTACTATCTCAATTATATTCTCAGCTGACCCCTGGACTCATCCAGAGTTTTCAATTATCGTAAATACATTTCCAGCTGACCTCTTGATTCATTACAATGAGATTGGAGCTGCTCAGAAACCACTTCCTACACTCGGGACACTCATAGGTTCTCTCCCCAGTGTGGATCTTGCAGTGATTGATGAGGTTGGAGCTCCACCCAAAGCCCTTCCCACACTCCCCACACTTGTAGGGCCATTTCCCCATGTGGATCACCTGGAGCCAGATCACATCTGAGCTCCCGAGCTCCGGCTGAAGCCCTTCCCACATTCCAAGCACTTGTGGGGTTTCTGCCAGCCATGAGTTGTCTCTACCACCTCTGAGTTCTGAATGAATCTCTGGCTGCCTTCTGGACACAGGGGGCATCTTTCCTCCTCACAGCTCCCAGGGCTGGGTTTGCAACCCCTCCTTGTGTGGGATCTCCAGGGCTTTTCCTCCCCATTGGATTCCCATGCCATGGAGCTGCTTAAAACGGCCTTTTCCATGAGGTTCTGCAGCAGGGATTTGCTCTCCCTGGTCTCCGTCTGCAGCTCAGTGCCTGGGGAAGGAAAGGAAAGAAAAGAAGAGGAAGGAATGAGGAAGAAAGAAGGACAGAATGACAAGGGGAAGGAGCTGTGGACAAGGACAGGATGGGATTTGCCTCTGTGCCAGAGGGAAGGGGAAGGAGATCCCCCCAGTTCATCCTTGGCAGGACGGCATTGGTAGCGGGGTTGTCCTGCAGCCAGAGGAAATGTTGGGCTGAGACATGAAACAGAGGAGAGGGGGAAAGGGGCAGTGACTTCCTCCTTGCCTGCCTCAGTGTCCCAGGCCATCTTCCTTTTCCTCGCAGCCTCCTCCAGCTCCATCCAGACAAAGATTGGGATTGACAAATCCTGGCTTGAGGGAAAAACAACAGGTGAGGCCCTTGGTCCTGCTTCCCAAGCCCAGCTCAAGAATTAACCGCCCTGTTCGCAGCTGGATGGGCCCAGACCCTGCTCATCTCCAGCCTCCCCCACCCCTCCAGGCTGACAGGATCCCTCCAGGCTGCTGGGATCCCCCAGCTCCAGGATTGGCCTTTGCTGCTCTCCCCACTCTGATGCCAATGTCCCCCCCCGAAACTGGTACCACCTCCCCAGCCAGTACAGACCATTTGCCACAGGAACTCTCCACAAGTCTCCAAAGGGGCATCTGCGTCTCACCTTTGGATTCCTGCAAGATCCAAACATCCCCTCCTCTGAAAAAAAGGAAAAAAAAAAAGCAATGGATCTAGGGCGAGCTCCCCCTCCCCGCTCACCTGTGGGATCTGGGGGATCAATGCTGCCAGGGGGCCAGGGGAGCTGCAGACTCAGACGGTGGGTGGGAAAATGGCCATGGTTCTGCTGGGGCTCCTCCTCTTCCTCCTCCTGTTCCTGCTCCTGCTCCTCCTTTTCCCCATCCTCCTCCTCCTCTCCCTCCTCTTCCTATTACTCTTCCTTCCCTGCCCACTCCAAATCCCACCTCTCCCTCATGGCTGCAGCACCACCAGCATTTGGGTGGAGGGAATGCCCCATGAGCCCCCCAGGGATGGGCAGGGGGCTTGGGGACCCACCCAGTGTGGATCCATTCCCCCCCAGAGCCCCAGGGAATCACTCCAGGAATCGAATGATGGGGACACAATGGCATCCCCACCTTTCCCTCCCCATACCCATCATTCCTCCAACCCAAAGACCCCTCCTAACTCAATTGGGGACGCCATCCCTCCCGTGCTCTGAATCCTCTTTTCCCCTGCTCTTCTGCCCCTATCCCATTGTCCCTCCAGCCCCCGCCCTCACCCCTGTGCTTGGTTTTGGGGGATGCAGGCCCCTCCTACTCAGTCTGGGGGGTCACATTCCCCCTTTCCCTCAAATTCCCCCTTCCCCTCAATTCTGGCAGCTCCTGGCTGCTTTTTCCTGGGAGGAATCTCTCAGTTTTGGGAATTTTGAAGTGCAGTTTTGGAGGGGGACAGCTCTCTCTGGCTTCCCCCTCCATGTTGTGGCCCTTCAACTGCCCTTGACTCCCTGGGGGTGCTGGGATTTCCCTCCTGGGGACAAGGACGTTCATTCCCTTCCAGGAGCCCAATGCTTGGCTGGGGCTCCAGTTCAGGGGGTCCTTGAGCAGCTGCCCCAGAACCTCCCCCATGGTCTCCCAGCACAGCCAGAGCCACTCGGCCTGGGGTCCCCAAAGGCCTCAGCAAGCCCCAAATCCCTCCCAGGAACCCTCAACCCCCTCCAACCCAGCATCCCCCACATCCCCTGCAAGTTCCCCCCATGGCACCAGCCATGGCCATGTCCCCACTTGTCACTGCCCATGTCCCACCATGTCCTCACCCATGGCTGTCTTCCCACCATGTTTCCATCCCTGTCATTGTCCCCCACATCTCCATCCATGCCCGTGTGCCCCCATGTCCCGATTCCCATCCATGACCATATTGTCCCCATGTTGCTCTCCATGTCTGTATCCTACCATGACCACATGCATATCTTAATTCAATGTCTTTAGTTTTACCCCAATATCAGATATTTTAAAGAGATGAAGAGAAATTAAAAGAAAATCAAGGCCAAAAGAAAAGGATTTCTGTGTCCATGCTGGCAGAGAACCTATGTGCTTGGTGGGAGGAAAGAATATTTTTTGGTGAAGTTTCCACCCCACTGTCTCCAAAACCTTAGTCTTTTCCCCACTTTTTCACCATTTGGCTGCCAAAGACACCTTTGGCAATAGGAAATCAAAATCGTGGCCTCCTTGAAATTGGAAAAGACCTCCAAGACCATTCAGTATTCCATGGAGCCACCGGAAGATAGGATTGAATGCAAAAGATTTTATGGGGTTGAAAGTCAATAAAAATCCACTCTCCCCAAGGAATTCCCATTGTTGGTCTGCGTCCCCATGGATGTTCCTGGCTGTATACATCCATGTGCCCACGGGGAGCCAGGAAGATGTGGAGCCACCCAGCCAGGTGTCTTCCCAACACAGATCACCAGGACCATGGATCACCATGGCTCTGCCCAACAAGGGTCACTGGGGACCACCCAACACAGATCCTCCCTTCGGGGATGGAGTTGGAGCAGCGCACAAAGCTCTTCCCGCACTCGGGGCACTTACAGGGCTTCCCTTAGTGGCGCCTCCGTTGGTGTTTGGTCAAGATTGACCTCTGTGAGAAGCTCTTCCCACACTCCCCACACTCGTAGGGCCTCTCCCCTGTGTGGATGCGCTGGTGGATGATGAGTTTGGAGTTTTGCTGGAATCCCTTCCCACAGTCGGGGCAGCGGAAGGGCCTCTCCTCGGTGTGACTCCGTTGATGTACAAGGAGACTGGAGCTGGTCTGAAACCTCTTTCCACACTCAGAACACTTGTAGGGCTTCTCCCCAGAGTGAACACGCTGCTGGTGTTTTCTCAGGTCAGAGTTCCACCCATAGCTCTTCCCACATTCCAAGCAGGTGTAGGGCCGTTCCCCAGTGTGGATCACCCGGTGCCGAATCAATGCCGAGCTTTCTCTGAAGCTCCTCCCACATTCCCCACACTTGTAGGGCTTTTCCCCAGAGTGGATCCTCTGGTGTTCCGTCAGCTGGCACTTCATGCTGAAGCTCTTCCCACACTCCCCACACTCATAGGGTTTTTCCCCAGTGTGGATCCTCTCATGTTTCCTCAGGCCAGAGCTCTGGCTGAAGCACTTCCCACATTCCCCACACTCATAGGGCTTTCCTCCTGTGTGGATCCTGTGGTGTTGCATCAGGTGGCCCTTCTGGCTGAAGCTCATCCCACATTCCCCACACTCGTAAGGCCGGTCTCCAGTGTGGATCATCTGGTGTTGCATCAGGCTCCCCCTCTGCCTGAAGCTCTTCCCACATTCCCCACACTCAAAGGGCTTTTCCCCAGTGTGGATCCTCTGGTGTTGGATCAAGACAGAGTTGTGGCTGAAGCTCTTCCCACACTCTTCACACTCAAAGGGCCGCTCCCCAGTGTGGATCACCTGGTGCTGCCTCAGGCTGGAGCTCCAGCTGAAACGCTTCCCACATTCCTCACACTCATAGGGCTGCTCCCCAGTGTGGATCACCTGGTGCTGGATCAGGTGCAATCTCCGGCTGAACTTCTTCCCACATTCCAAGCACTTGTGGGGCTTCTCCCTGCCATGAGGCTTCTCCACCAGCTCTGAGCTCTGGCTGGATCTCCGGCCGCCTTCCTGGCTCAGGGGGGCTCTTTCCTTCCCACAGCTCCCTGGGCTGGGTTTGCAGCCCCTCCTCGTGCGGAATCTCTGGGGCTTTTCCTCCTCCTCCATCCAGACACGCCCTAGGAATGAAAAATCCTGGTTTGGGGAAAAAAACAAGATGAGAGTGCCTTGGACTGGGAGTTCCTCCTTGCCCAAGTTCATCTCATTAAGTCATTGGGCATCTTGTGTCTCTACGAACCTCCAAAACACCACGATTCAGCACAAAAGTCCTCTAAACATCAAGACACAGATCAAAAACTTCCCAAACATCAAGATCCAGCAAAACCCCCCTCCAAATATAAAGATTCAGCCCCAACAAAAAAACAAAGCACCAACAATTAGCCCAATAAAACTCAGAAACACCAAGATTCACCCCCAGGAAATTCATGGATCCCAATCCCCTGTCATCTGCTGCATGTGGGGGGGGCAACGCTCCTGGGGCTGGGGTCAGAGGCTGCAGATACAGGGAGAGGTGCAACCTTGTGCTGCTTCCTCTTCCTGTTCCTCCTCCAGTGTCCCCACTCTTCCTCGCACTCCTCTTCCTCCTGCTATTCCTCTTTCTCCTGCACAATCCCACCTTCTCCTCCCACGTGCATCATTTGACCCTTTTGTTCCTCAACCCTGCTTCTCCTTCCCTTCTCCTCCTGCCCCAGGCCCAGCACCCGCTGCCGGCTCCCTCTTGCCCCCAAACCCACAG
This sequence comes from Molothrus aeneus, assembly GCF_037042795.1. Taxonomy (NCBI): domain Eukaryota; kingdom Metazoa; phylum Chordata; class Aves; order Passeriformes; family Icteridae; genus Molothrus; species Molothrus aeneus. Next base: position 3,116,916 of record NW_027099016.1, read on the forward strand.
CATCCCACGGCAGGGGCAGGGATGGAGCTGGGGCGGGTCGGGCTGGGGCAGCGCTGGGCTCTCGGCCGCTGCCGCCCGCACTCGGTCCCCACTGCAGCCGCTCCCGCCAGGACAGCGCGGGGGGGCCCGGCCTTGGCGCTGCCCCACTCCCACCTCCCCAAATTCCCCTCGCATTTGGAGAACAGGGCATGGATGGTGTTGGTGTGCTGCAAAGGGATTGGGTGAAGGGGAGTGTGCAGCAATATGGTTAAGGCAAAAAGCTGCAGGAGGAATCTTTGTGGGAAGGAAAAGGATGATGGAAAAGCGGAGGAAGAGAAAAATACTGAGGATTGGGATGTTTTTCAGCAGGGTCTTAGCCTCAAAATTTGCCAACTGATCCAGATCATCTGCATCCCCGGTTTCCAGGAGAGGAAAACAAGGAGGTCAGGGTTTCAGGGGGTTTCTCTGTGGGGGGCAGCGGCAGCACCGGGCGCAGAGGTGCGGGACCGGGAGCACGGGCTGGGGGCCTGGGGGGAGCTGCGGGGCCGGGCCGGGGCTGTGGGGCAGCTGGGGCTCAGCGCCGGGCGCTGCCTGACCCCACCAGCCCTGGGCAGGGCCGGCAGTGGCCCCCGGCCCCCAGGAGGCTGCGGGACGCCCCGGCCGCTGCCCGGCCCCGTGGAGCTGCCGGCCCTGCCCGCCGGGGGGGCGCCTTTGGACACTGCGGCAGGACAGGGAGCGGCTCTGGGATACGGGCTGGGGAGGGCACCCTGAGCACAGGGACGAGGAGCAAGGAACACCTGGGAAATGTGGATTATACATTTTAGCATGGAGATTGTCTTTTAAGGATTTTGTTAGGGTTACTGGAGATACAAATGATTTTGCAGAAAGCTCAGCAGCTCTCAGAGGATGAGCACCCACAGGCAGAAGAAGGCCCTGCAGCACTTGGGCACAAAGGCCCAGCAGGTGAATCCTAGAAGGGAGCAGCAAAAGGCCAAGCTGAAGGCAAAGGCCAGAGCAGTTCCTACAGCCCCTGAGGGATCAACCCCAGGGCCCAAGGGGGCCCCAGCACCCAGGGCATGGGCTCGGCCACAAGCACCCGGCAGAGGCATTGCCCTCCTCGGCAGGGGACAGCCCACCCAAACAGCCCCTGGCAAGGAATCAGGGCTCCAGCTGCAGGGCACAAGGACACTGCAAGCACAGACAGCAGCACCCTCAGGACCAGCAAGTCCACCCCTTGATGGACATGGATTGGCAGGGCTGTCACAGCTCCCATCACACCAGGGACCCTCCACACTGGAGCCCTTGAGAACATTCAGGTGGGTCTGCATTGAGAGGAGGCCTCGCCTGGACACAGGGGCCTCTCAATCCACTCTGAAGCTTAGACTTAAGGGGGGAAAATGCTAAAAATATGTTTGATTAGTGAGGGGTTAACTAGGAAAGATGCATGGTTTTATTCAACCACTGTTAGCAGATTTGGGAGATGGATTTGAAATGCATGAAGTTTTATTTGCTCCTAATTTTATCATGATTTACTGGGAGGGGATTTGATCTCTAAACTCAGAACACAAATTAATATTATAAAAGGTGATACAGAGGCCAGTTCTGTTGTACCTCTGTGTCAAATGTCTGGCCAGGCCTATGCTGAAGTGAACCCAGAAGTGTGGACAGCCCCAGGGAAATAGGGAAAATTAGATATGGAGCCTCTCCAAAGTACTCTGAAGCAACCAGGACAAGTGGTGTCTAAAAGCAACAGCCTGTTCCAGGGGAGGGAAGGAAGGGGAATCAGACAAAGCGCAGGTCACCGCCCATGCTCAGCTCAACCCAAGGAGCTGTGGGTGCTTGTAAGAGCCTGGCACTGAAATGCCCTGGGCAGGAAGGCTTCAATATCTTCTGCTGACACCATGGCACCTAACAGGGGGCAAAAGCAATTCTGACTGCTTCAGCAAGCACTGGATCAGAGATCAAGGTAGATTCTCCCACAGGAAGCTGGGCTGGCACAGAGCCTGCCCTGGCACTTTGCTGTTGCCAACACCCAGCCAGGACATCGGCTCCTGCCTAAGGAGTGCAAAGCAGCACCACTGGTGGCCAAGGGGCCCATGCCAAGTGTCCCTGAGGCCAGAAACAGCCGCCAGCACAGCTGAACACGGGGGGACCCCTCAGCCTGGCCTCAGGGGCTCTGAAGCCCCGGAGATTTGCACTTCCCGCCTGCAGCAGGACCATGGGAGCCGCCACTGAGCCTGCCCTGAAGGCAACGCAGCAGCAGCCAGGGCTCCACAGCGGGCCAAGCCCCTGGGCCTGCCCACAGATCCTCTGCTCAAACCCTCGGAAATCCTGGCCACCCTCCTCTGGCACCTCCAGCCACTGCGGCCAAGCCTTGCTGCCACTGCTGCAGCTTCAGCGCTGGCTGGGCCTGCACTGCCACAGCTGCTGGGGAGCACCACGGCACAATTCCACTCTGGGGCTCACTCACACCCACACTCTGGGCTGACTGCGACTGCATTGCTGCAAAATGTACCCAGTTTGGTTCTTTTAAATCTTCTTTCTCTCCTCAGAAAGGTTTCTCTACTCAAAGGTTTGCCTTTGGGAAAGGAATTTTAAAGGTTTTATTTAAGGGGTGTTACACCACTCAAGGGAGATGAGTTCAACATCTCCACAGACTGGGAATAGCCCAAAAGACACCCACAGAGATAACGACCAGCAACAAAACATCAACGCCCAGCAGCAAACAGCAACCAACAGCTACCCCAGACACTGCCCCCGGCACAGCTGGAGACACCTGGTCTGGAAAAGGCTGAGAAGGAAATCCAGGAGTGTGGAACGAATTCACAGCAGAGGGGAAGAAATCCGGGTCCAACAGGAAACCAAATACTAAAAACTTACACAACTTGGAAGCAATGAACAATAAACCAGTGGATTTCTATGGGTTTTGGATGGTAAAAAGTTTAGGAAAAATCTAGTAAACTCATGTGTCATTGAACAATTCTCCCTGCACACCCAGGCTATGTGTGGGTGAAATGATTTCTCTTGCACATTCTGTCCAGAATCAAGTAATGCCTTGACTCTCTAGAACTGGAAATGTTGGAGAGTTTTGGCTCTTCCCACCATTTTGGTGACAAGATTACAACATTTGAATGTTTTTTTCTTAATAATCCTTCTTCTGGTCAGTAAGGTTTGCGTCAGGGGTGTCAGAATCAATTTTTACTCTTAGGAGAAGTAGAGGCTTTTTGGGTATGTGTGTGTGTCTCTTAGTGAAGGCACAATTTTGGTCTGGGTTTCTCCATGCTCACCTTTAGGATGCATTTTGAAAAACTACAAGAGGTTTAAATGCGACGCTTTAACTCATAAACAATTAACAGAATACAGTTAAAAAAGGGAAAAAAGAAAGGCATCAAAAAGAAGCAAGGGAGGGTGGGTGAGAAAGGAACAAGGGAGTCACCAGATATGGCTGCCCTGGAAGAGAAGCTTTGGTTTTAGTCAGCCTGCAGAGGAGCTTTAGAAATGCAAATGAACACTGCTGGGCAAAGCCTGGACAATGTACCTGGGTCTCTTGCCTGGGGCAGGAATTGGGCTGATTCCCTCTGCCCCTCACCCCAAGCTCTGCCTGCTTGCACTGATGGAATTTGCACAGCTCAAGGCAGAGCCCAGGGTGAGGATATCTGACCCTGCAACAGAAACGGGCGAAGCTGCAAAGGGAAACAGCAAATGGAGAATGTTGGGAAAACTTCACGATAAATAAATGGGGGGAATCATCCCTCTGCCCACTCCAACATGTGCTGTCCCTGTCTGTGTTATATACAGGGTATAATAGAGCACTGGGGATTTTTTGCTACCAAAAATTCAGGGAAATCAGTTGGGAATCCAAGTATTTGATGATGTAATTACAGAAAAGCAGTCAATTGATGCAGCCCTGGCTGGAGAGAGCGGCCAAAAATGGGGAAAAGATGAACGGCCAGCAGAACAAATCCTACAACACCATGGACCAGCCCCTGGGAACCCAAACCAATTCATATCAGGAGCCACAGAACCCATTTCTCATTTCAATGGCATCATTAGATTACAAGCTGCCCTGGGAATAACCAACCAGACAGCTCCAGCTCCTGACCTTCCTGCTGAGCAATCCACTGAAATGAGGAACACAACATTCACCATGGGATGGGATCAGATTACCTTCCAGCAGAAAAACGAGGAGTTTGTGGAAAATTCAATGACTCAAACTGCTGTTGGCAAATAGATGACAAAGGAAAAGTGGTGAAAAAAACCACCAACAGAAACAAGAAAGCAGCTCATGTATTGGTGCAAACGTGAAAAGGATGGGAATGGGACACGGTTTTGTGGCTCCCTGGCAGTCCATGGGTTAAACGAATGCTGTTTCTCCTCTGATGTGCTACAGCAACTCTCATCTTTTTACCATGCTCCACACCTTGAGAGTGCAGCTCATTCAGCAGCTGAGCGAGGGGATGCAGGTGGCAGCCAGGCCTCCTGATCCAGAAACGGCTACAGAAGGGCAGGGAATGAGGGCACTGAGAATAATCCCAAAAACAAAGAAGACTCAGTAAGGAAAAAAGAGAAAAAAAAAAAAAAAGGAAAAGAAAAGAAAAAGAAAAAAAATTCACTGAGTGAATCTGCCTGGAGATTGGGTCAGGGACTTGTAGATATGGAAGGGAGAAACCATCAGTTTCAGTAAATGTCACTAATTAACACGGATTGCTGCTCACAGAAAGTCCCGCTAAATTCCTGAACTTCCAGAAGAACAAAGACTTAACAGAGCCGTGAATATCGGCTGTTCTACAAAAGTGGGAATGCACATTAACGAGGACATGCAGTTGGCGGATCGGGAAGTCTGAACCTTCCAAATACCTCAGCCAGCGGGCAAAAGGAGAGGGAGATGAGGCCGGGAAAATGAGGATAAAAAGGAGGCTGCGAACTACAACAATGGCAGAGAGCGCACGGCAAATGCGCCACGGCCTCTCCCTCTGCTCAGCAATAAAGTCACTTGTACAGGACTCCTCTGTCTCCTCTGGGCACAGAAACCTCCGGCCACGTCAATTTCCCCGCACAGCCCCGGGCACGGGGCAGCCGCCTCTGTCCCAGCCACAGGAACCGGGCCGAGCCAGCGCTGCTCCGGCAGCGGCTCCTGCCGAGGCAGCGGCCGCAAGGAGACCGCGGGCAGCCGCTCCCGCAGCGCCCTCACGCCAGCGGCAACACGCGCCGGACACGGCACAACGAACCCGCCTGAGCCCCCTGCCGCCCCCGAGGCCCGCAGCGAGCCCCGAGCCCCCGCACAACCCAGCGAGGCTCCCACCTCCGCTGCGGCCGCCTCCCAGCTCCGCCGCCGCCTCCCAGCTCCGCCGCCGACTCACCGCGCTCCGGCCGCTGCCGCCGCTCCCGGGCCCGCACAGACGCTCCGCCAATGGCGCCGCTGCCGAGCCACAGCCGCCCTCAGGCCGCCACCGGGGCCCTGCTCCGCCCCGCTCCCACCAATCAGCGCGCCAGAACCACGACTGACGGCACCGTCGACCAATCGCAGCCGGGGGCGGGCTCTGCACACGGCACAGCCTCGCCCCGCGCTCTCAGGGTCCCCCGGGCTGCGTGAGGGCAGAGCCGGAGATGAGGAACAGCCCTGGAACGGGCCCGGGCCCGAGGGGATTGAGCTGAAAACACAAACAAACTTCTCCGCACCTCCCGCCACGGCTTTCCCGGCACTGCGGCTTCGGTGGCTCCGGTCAGCGGGAAGCCCCGGAGCCTCACTTCTCCTACCCCTAATGAGGAGCAGCAGTGCATCGCTTTGATTTCCCTCAAATAGGGAAAACCGCCCCAAACCCCTGTGGATGAGTGGGGGAGGGGAGAGATTTCTGACAGAAAACCCCAAAAACTCGGAGCCGGATAATGAGAATGTGGTAAATAGGTGTGAAAAACGCCAATCACTTTTTTTTAAATTTTAAAAGTTTAATAGTAATAAAATGGTTATAAAAATAGTAATACAATTAGAGTAATAATAATTTGGGCAATTTGAATTAGGACAATATGAGATAATAGGGATAAAGAGTTACGGACGTCCGGGTACCTTTTTCTGGGCAGTAGGAGCCCTGAAAAGGACACCCGTTAACACAGAAGTAACCCTTAAAAACCATAGCCTGTTGCATATTCATACACTTCATACATGATGCATAAATTCCATTCAAATACAGGATTCCGTGTGCTCAGTGCCACCTTCTTCCTCTGAATCCTACAGCACCTTCAAGGCGAGAGAAGTTCATTTGTTCTGATAAGAGAGCAATAAATTCTTTTTCTATGAAAGATTTAGGTGTCCTGTGGCTATCTCGTTGCAAGTCCTTTCTTTAAAAAAGTCTCCTACCAAGCATAATTTCTATTTTAACATGTTTTTAATAACCTAAAACTATATTTAACCCACTACTTAAGAGAATTAATACAGCATTACTTTCCAACACAAGACATACAATATTCATTTCAATATTTGCAAAAACCCAATCACGAAATATGCATTTTTCACAAGTGTAATCCCACTTACTTCCAATCTCTCCCAGCATGGTCCCAGCTTCCGCCAGCATGGTTCCAGTTGCTTCCTCAATCAACTCAGTGAGTCCCAGTATGATGCCATTTGCTCCCAGTTGCTCCCAGTCAGGCCCAGTATGGGGGATGCTGTGCAGGGTGTGCTCACTGTGACACTCAGTCACTCCCAGTATTAGTCCAGTCACTCCCAGTATGATCCAAAGATGAGCCCAGTGTGCTCCCAGTCTCTGCCAGAATAAACCAGTTTTGCTCTACATGGTTCCAGTTGCTCTCTTTCACCCTCACTTTCCTTCCAGTCACTCCCAGTATATCCCAGTGTACCCCAGTTCCCTCCAGCATCTTTCCAGTTCCTTCCAGTATGATCCCATTTGCTCACAAGCACTCCCAGTCAGCATCTGTGTAGTGGCACTCACTGCCAGTATGATCCTAGCCAACCTCAGCACCATCCCAGTTCATCCCAGTATATCCCATTTACCCCTGACATGGTCTCTATTGCTCCCCCAGGCTCCTACTCACTCCCAGTGTGATCTCAGCATGATCCCAGTATGATCGCAGGATGGAGTCAGTACAAACTCAGTACAATCCCAGTATGATGCCAATAGGATGTCAACACAAAACCAGTAAAGTCCCAGTGACTCCCAGTATGATCCCAGTATGATCCCAGTGTCCATCAGCGCGATCACAGTCTGCTCTGGCATGGCAATATGATCCCAAAATAATGCCAATACAAACCCAGTACAGTCCAGTCCCATCATGATCCCATTATAATCCCAGTATGATGTCACTACAAAGCCAGTACAGGCCCAGTCACTCCCAGTACAATCCCAGTATGATCCCAGTATGATGTCAGTACAAAGCCAGTACAGCCCCAGTCACTCCCAGTACGATCCCAGTGCAGCCCAGTCCCTGGCAGTGCTGCCACTGCTGGGATCCCCCAGCCCTGTGTGCGTTCCCCCCTGGCAGATGTGCCGAGAGGAGCCCCAAGGGCTGGCAGTGGCCAGGAAGGGTCCCCAGCAAGGCCCAGTTTGGATGTGCAGCCCCCAGTTTGCCCAGTTTGCCTCTCCTTTGGCCCGGGCCGGGTTCCCCCTGCTCGCAGCGGCTGAGAGCAGCCGAGAGCCCCGCGCTGCCCATCCCGACCTGTCCCGGCTCCATCCCCGCTCCTGCCGCGGGCTGCGAGGGCTGCGGGAACGGGCACCGAGGGTGTGGCTGCTGCTGGGGGAGGAGGAGGAGGCAGGGAAGGGCAGGGATGAAGGGGGAGGAGGAGGTGGGGTTAGGGAGGAGGAGGAGGAGAAGGGATGAAGAGGAGGGATAGAAGAGGAGAAGGAGGTGGAGATAAGACAGAGGAGGAGCGGGAGAAGGGGGAATGGAAGGGGAGGAGCAGGAGGAAGAGGAAGAACAAAGGCGGATGGAGGCTGAGCTGAGGGAGCCAGGCCGTCGATCCCTGCCTGAATTCGCAGCCCCCACCTGTGGGATCATCGCCCCCCCCCCCATCGTGCCGGTGAGCAGGGAGGGGGAGCTCGGTCCGGATATCCAGGGGGGTCCCTGGGTTGGGTTTTTGGGGGAATGTTTGGAGAATGAAGAAGTCCAAGGCTGAGCGGAAAAGGCCCCTTGGGGGGACATCGGGGGGTGGCGGTGGCGGCTGCCGGCAGAGGCAGCCTGGAGGAGCAGAGCCCTGTGTGCCCCAGGAGCCCAAAGTGGGGAGCCCAGAGAGGGGGGAGCGCCGCCATTGGCGGGAGCCCCAAGAGCCTGGAGAGGGGCAGGGGGGACTCCTTGGAGCTGCTGCAGCCCAGAGCAGAGAATGAGGGGAGAAGGGAGCCCGGGAGCCCAAACAGCCCCGGCATCCCGAAATGGGGAGAGCGAAGCGGGGGGAGCTTTTGGCATTGCTGGGACTGGCAGCAGCCTGGGCAGGGTGGGCACCGAGGAGAAGGGGGACCCCCAATCCAAGCGTGACCCCAGCAGCTGGGACAGGGGGGGACCCCCGAACATCAGAGGGGAGGGACCAGGGACGGGAAACTCCTGGGAGGCTTTTTCAGGGCTGAATCTTGGTGTTTGGGAGGTTTTTCTGGAGCCCAGATGGCCGGTGACTTGTAGAGATGGAGTTGGGCAGAGGGACCTTCAAACTCTGTGTGTTGGGGAAGATGAAACAGGAAAGCCTTATAAATATGATTGTCTGGCGAAAGATTTTGAGAATATAGAAAGTATAACGAAGATTGAAATGAAAGGAAGCTTTGAGATAGCTTAGTGAACAACTGGAAAACAATGGTGTGGCTGGCTGAAGGTAATCCCCTTTTGATGAAACAATTCCCTCTGCTTGCAGATAGATCCAAGGGTCAGAGCAGACCCTACTAGCTCAGCAGAAGGGGTTTAAAGAGGAGTTTTTAGGGTTTAAAATGTAACACAGTATGGTGATGTAATGATTCTTACAGGCTGTATGTAAATGCTCTAGGATTTGTATCTTGTACTAGATTGGTTAGTGAGAAATAGAATATTCAACACAGAAGAATATATATTGTATTGTAACAGGAACCTCACTCTCTTACACTCTTCCCCTCTTACTCTCTTACCCTCTCATCCTCTCTACCCCTCTCTTCTCTCGGGCCTGCTCCGAGCCGTGCCTGGCAGCTCCAAGCAGGGCCCTGCACCCAGGCCCTTTGCAATAAACCGCAAGTTCCACGGCCTGGCTGCAGAGATCTCTCGTCTCCATCCGTCCCGACCGTCCTACCCCGCAACGCTCCTAGAAACGCGCTCATCCCTTGTTTTCCCCAAACCAGGATTTCCCATTGGCAACCCCTGGGAGGCTGCGAGGAAGATGCCCCGGGACACTGAGGCAGGTGAGAGGAAGTCAGTGCCCCTTTCCCCTCTGTGCTGCTCCATCTCCCATCCCAGCACGGCCCCCGGCTGCAGCTCAGCCCTGGAGGGATCTCCTTGCCCTTGCCTGTGGCACGGAGGCAAATCCCATCCTGTCCTTGTCCTTCCTCCCCCAGAGCAGGAGCTGAGCATGGAGAGCAGGGAGGACAAATCCCCCTGGCAGAACCTGGTGGCAGAGGCCGTTTTGAGCGGCTCCACGGCACAGGAAGCCAACGGGGAGGAAAAGCCCCGGAGCTGCCGCACGAGGAAGGGCTGCAAACGCAGATGGCGGGGATGTGAGGGGGAAAGAGCCAGCCTGGGCCGGGAAGGCGGCCGGAGATGGAGCCAGAGCTCAGAGCTGGTGCTCCATGAGCAGCTCCATGATGGGGAGAAGCCCCACAAGTGCGTGGAGATTGGGAAGAGCTTCAGGTGGAACTGCCACCTGATCAGGCACCAAAGGATCCACACTGGGGAACGGCCCTACGAGTGTGGGGAGTGTGGGAAGAGCTTCAAGTGGAGCTCCACCCTGATCAGGCACCAGAGGACCCACACTGGGGAGAGGCCGTACAAGTGTTCTGAGTGTGGGATACGCTTCAGCCGGAGGTTCAGCTTGAACAGGCACCAGGTGACCCACACTGGGAAGAGGCCCTATGAGTGTGGGGAGTGTGGGAAGAGCTTCAGCCAGAGCTCTAGCCTGATCACGCACCAGAGGACCCACACTGGGGAGAAGCCCTACGAGTGTGGGGCATGTGGGAAGAGCTTCAGAGAGCGCTCCACCCTGATCACGCACCAGAGGATCCACACTGGAGAAAGGCCGTACAAGTGTTCTGAGTGTGGGATGTGCTTCAGCCGGAGGTTCAGCCTGATCACGCACGAGAGGACCCACACTGGGGAGAGGCCCTATGAGTGTTCCAAGTGTGGGAAGAGGTTTCAGACCAGCTCCAGTCTCCTCCACCACTATTGGATTCACACAGAGGAGAAGCCCTTCCAATGCCCCGACTGTGGGAAGGGATTTAAGCACAACTCCACCCTTGTCACCCACCGGCGCATCCACACTGGGGAGAGGCCCTACGAGTGTGATAAATGCAGGAAGAGGTTTCAGACCAGCTCCTATCTCCTCCTGCACTATCGGATTCACACAGAGGAGAGGCCCTTCCAGTGCCCTGACTGCGGTAAGGGATTCAAGCACAACTCCACCCTTGTCAAGCACCGGCACATCCACACAGGGGAGAGGCCCTACGAGTGTCCACAGTGTGGGAAGAGCTTCTCCAGGAGCTCTCACTTAACCCGACACCAACGGAGGCACCGGTAAGGGAAGCCCTGCGAGTGCCCCGAGTGCGGGCAGAGCTTCGTGCGCTGCTCCAGCTCCATCCCCCACTGGAGGAGGCACTTTGGGCACAGCCCTGGTGAGCCACATTCCCTGTGATCCATGTTGGGAACACACCTGGCTGGTTTTCCTTTTGGTTTGGCCTTAATTTTTCTCTCTTTTTCATCTCTTTACACTGCAAAAGCTAAGAGGGATGAATCTGTCTCAAAACCACTCAAATCCCAGTGAAAACAGCTCAATCTTACTCCAAAAGTGCGCACACCCACTCAAATAAACTCAATCCCACACCAAACTTGCTCAGTTCCCCAGCCGCCAGGCTGAGATGGGGGAGGGGGGAGATTGGGAAAAGTGGGATCACAATTTGGAGCGGTGGGATGGGGATTGTGTGGGGCTGGGTGTGTGGGATGTATTTGATAGCAAATAAAACTCTCAGACTTACTGATTTCTCTCCCGTTCATGTTCAGTCTGTTGCAGTTCTGTTTGCAGAGTGCCACCTTCTCAACTCATTGTCTTTGTGTCCCCTTTTCTCTCCTGCCTCTCTTTGCCTGTTTTGTTTCTCTCTCAGTGTCTCCCTTGACCCATGGACCACCAAAGACTCTCCCCTGATTTAATTGACTTTTCCCTGATTTAATTGACCCCTCCCCTGATTTAATTGACCCTTTCCCTGTTTTAATTGCCCCCTCCCCTGATTTAACTGCTCCCTTCCCTGATTTAATTGACCCTGTCCTGATTTAACTGACCCCTGCCCTGATTTAATTGACCCTGCACTGATTCAATTGACCCCTCTGTCCCCACAGACCCTCCCCTGATTATTTATTATTTTATTTCCCAATTATTATTTTAATTCCCAGTTCCAGGAGCTGAAGTCCTGAAGGCTGGCAGGGAAATGTCTCTGTAGGATTTTGCTCCATTTGCCTTCAAGGGTGGGAACATCTTTTCCTGGCTGGGAGCTGGAATTCCAGACTTCTGGAATGTGTGCAGGGCAATAGGGGTTGGGATCAAATATGGAGTAGGATCAAACAGGGACTGGGATCAAATAGGGACTGGGATCAGATAGGGACTGCAATCCTACAGAGTGGGATCAAATACAGACTGGGATCAACTATTCACTGGGATCAAATATGGACTGGGATCAGATAGGAACTCAGATCAAACATGGACTGGGACCATCTATTGACTGGGATTGTACAGACTGGGATAAACTGGACTGAGATTATTTAGACTAGGATCAAATATGGACTGGGATAAAATATGGACTGGGATCCTATGGATTGGGACCATACAGACTGGGATAAACTGGGCTGGGATCAAATATGGGCTGGGATCAAATAGGGACTAGGATCAAATATGGACTAGGATCAAATGGATTGGGATCAAATATGGACTGGAATCAAATGTGGACTGGGATCAAATATGGACTAAATTCAACTATGGACTGGGTTAAACTGGACTGGGATCAAATCAGGACTGGGATCAACTTTGGACTGGGATCAAATATGGACTAAGATCAACAATGGACTGGGATTAAATACGGACTGGGATCAAATACAGACTGGGATCAACTATTGACTGGGATCAAATAGGAACTGGAATCAAATAGGGACTCGATCAAATATGGACTGGGATCAAATATTGACTGGGATTGTACAGACTGGGATAAACTGGACTGAGATTATTTAGACTAGGATCAAATATGGACTGGGATCCTATGGATTGGGACCATACAGACTGGGATAAACTGGACTGGGATCAACTATGGACTGGGATCAAAAATGGACTGGTATTATTTGGACTGGGATCAAATATGGAACTAGGATCAAATATAGACTGGGATTACCTATGGATTGGGATCAAATATGGAATGGGATTAAATATGGATTGGTATCAAATATAGACTGGGATCAAATAACTGGAATCAAATGTGGACTGAGATAATCCTGACTGGGATAAAGTGGACAGAGATTATGTAAACCAGGATCAAATATGGACTGGGATCAAATATGGACTGGGATCAAATAGGCACCTGGATTAAATATGGACTGGGATCAAATAGGGAGTGGGATCAAATATGGACTGGGATCCCACAGACTGAGATAAACTGGACAGAGATTATATAGACTGGGATCAAATATGGACTTGGATTAAATATGGACTGGGATCAAATAGGGAGTGGGATCAAATATGGACTGGGACCATCCGGACCAGGACGGCTGAACCAGTTCTCCCAGTTGTCCCTAGCATAGACCTAGGCACTCCCAGTATGATCCCAGTCTCTCCCAGCAGGGCCCCAGTCACTCCCACTTGCCCCCAGCGTGTTCCCAGTTCCCCCAGCACATTTCCAGTCGCTCCCAGTCTGGTCCCAGTCCCACAGCCTTGTGGTCTCAGACCCTCCCAGTATATCCCAGTTGTGCTGAACATTCTGGCAGTTGTTGCCAGGCACTCCCAGTCACCTCATTGTTGTTCATGTGCCGCCAGTTGTCTCTCAGTTGCTCCCAGTTCCTCTAATTAAGTCCCCAGTTGGCTCCCAGCATGGGCCTGGTAGCTCCCAGTAACCCCCAGTCAGGGTCCAATCACACCCACTCTAATCCCAGTATGATTGTAGCCACTCCCAGTATGATCCCAGTCACTTGCAGTCTAATCCCAGTTGCTCCCAGACGCTCCCAGTACAACTCCAGTGCCTCCAGTGTGATCCCAGTTGCTCCCTGTCAATGCCAGCATGACCCCAGCCTCCAGTATGATCCCAGTGACTGCCTGTCTCTCCCAGTTTATCCCAGTTGCTTCCAGCTTCTTCCAGTTTCTTTCAGCACCATTCCAGTTACTCCCAGTCAATCCCAGCATGATTCCAGTCACCATCAGAGTGATCTCAGTTGCTCCCAGAATGGGCCCAGCTGTTCCCAGTCTGCTTCCATCACTCCACTGTGGTTACAAACACTCCCAGTATGGTCCCAGTTTGAAGTGGTCCAGCTGGAGAAAGATTGTCCTTCTTGGACGTCCCGGCTAGCTATCCAGCACCACTAGCAGTAACAAGGCACTATCCCGATCTCCGTGGTTCGGGACAGCACCTAAGGCAAACGCTCTGTGCTATGACAGCAGCGCTACCTTGTGGTAGGACGTGGCTTGGCTTATGGCTACAGTCAGCAGAAAAAGAAGAGAGCACTCTCCAACTGTGGTGAATGCAGCTTTATTGGGTCCCAGGGGAAACCAGCAACCAAAGACACAGAGGGAGGGGTTGCAACAGCTTATAAGGAGGGAGGGACAGAGGGGAGGAGTCATCCCTTGGACGAATAGGGCTTCAGAGGGGAGTGGGATACAAAAGATTGACTTAGGGAGAACACCAATGGGGATAACTTGAGGGTGGGGCCCCGGCCCCTGAGCCAATCACTTGACGCTCTAGCTGGAAATTTCTAGAGAGTTCCAGAGAGAAGGGTGGGAGCACTGAGTGACAGACAGGGCACCAGGGAGGGGTTTGAGAAAGAAACATTAATCTCCAAGGCAACTGGGGAGGAGTTGGGATAACTGGCAGCACAAGGGAGGGAGGGGAGAACCAGGGCAGAACCATTACATGATAGGGGGGAACAGAACAGTCCAACTTATACAGACACAACACAACACCTCATGACCTCTACAGAATTCAAATTATGGGAATTGGCATGGAAACAACTGCTAAAAGAAGCTCTCCCAGACTTGCATGCTGATCCAAACACAGCAAAAGATGCCAATGGCATGCCAATTACCATTGAGCATCTCTCCGGTGAGGGCCAATGGTCCTTAGCCCCAATCTAAGCTGCAGTAATTCCTGTAGGAGCACTTGAGAGAGTCAAAGAAGCAGCTGAAAAAGCATTCTTTACCCTCCAACCTGAAGGCCCATTTGAGCTTTATTGTAAGATCAAGCAGCTACCATCAGAGCCTTTTTTGAAATTTGTAGAAAGGCTAACTAGAGCTATTGAAATCCAAGTTAAAAAAGAGAATGCAAGGAAAGAGGTTTTAGAGGAAATGGCATTTACAAATGCAAATGAACAGTGTCGAGCAGCAATTTTATGCTTACCTCTAGACGCCCCCTACACTAAAAGATATGCTTCTAGTCTGTAACAGGAAAGTGTCTCTGATGAGTGTGGCTGAAGACACCAGACCAAGGCTGCTGCCAAGACCACCTCAGCGTGTCGCCATTGCCAGCCCTGCGCCCATTCCCTCAGCACAGCAGCACCCTGGGCAGCAGCAAAGACCAGCAATGGTTGGCCCCACAAAGCCATGCCTGCTTTGCAACAACCTTGGGCATTGGAGTAGCCAGTGACCCCTGAAAAAGCAATTTGATGAATTTAGAAATGGCAGGGGAGGAGGACTACAAGCACTCCCAGGGGGTCAATAACAACAAAGAAACTGAAAGGGGAGCGCTGGCCTGCCAGGCGTGCAGACACAAAAAGAGCAGGCCAAGGGAATAATGGAAGCAAAAAGACAAAGCGCGCAGTAATATTAATATTAATATTTCTGTAAGTGAAGCAGATGCTTCAAAGACTACGTCTGCTGGTCCACTGTTGAAAGTGCAACAAAATAACCTTTGTTATGATTTAGGTGAACCTTTGTTAACCACATCTTCTGTCAATGAGCCTTACAGGTTGCAGCTGACAGAATCACTCCACCTGAAAGACACTGACTGGCATTTTGTCTCCGTCAACCCAAAACAGCAGGGTACTGGCACCGAATTTGCTGTAAGTACATCGTCATTGGGGACACCAAACACACACCACATGAGATTGAAATTGCTCCAGGAATGACAACATCAGATCCTGAGCAATTTGTTCTCGGGCTGCACTGTTTCCACCCACCCCTGTTTCTTCCCAAAGGTCAAATTGTTGCACAAGCTATCTCTGTGCCGTTTTTGCCTGAAGGCACTGAAAAACAAGGGCCCACAGTCGTCCGGGTCCAAGTTATTGGGAGAGACAAACCCAAATTATGGTGTAATGTCAGTGGGGGTGGGAGTCAAAACGCATTGAGATGCTTGTAGACACGGGTGCAGACTGCACAGTGATCCCAGCACAAGACTGGCCTGCACATTGGCCTTTGCAAAACGTTGCCGGTCACGTTCAAGGTGTAGGAGGCCTGCAATTGGCGAGACAATCCAAAAGCATAATCCAAATGGAGGGAGCAAACGGACAATTGGCAAATATCCGTCCATTTGTGTTAGATTATTCGGAACCTTTGTTAGGGAGAGATTTAATGGCCCAGTGAGGTGTCACAATTGATATTCCAGACTCCCCACAGGATTTTTGTACAGTGGTCATTGAACAGTGCCGCACCCAAAAACAGAATTGGAAGACAGACAAACCAGTTGAGGTGAAACAGTGGCCGCTCAGTAAACAAAAAATAAAGGCACTTGAGGAGCTAGTGGAAGAGCAACTGAAAAAGGGTCACATTGTGGAGACCACGTCCCCGTGGATCTCTCCAGTGTTTGTCATTCAGAAAGCTGACAAAAAGAGATGGCGGCTCCTCCACAACCTCTGACAAATTAATAATGTCATTGAAGATATGAGCTCTCCCCAACCTGGTATGCCATCCCCAGCAATGCTTCCCCAGGATTGGAAATTAGCTGTTATTGATATAAAAGATTGTTTTTTTCATATTCCCCTACACCCTGACGATGCACCGCGTTTCGCATTCTCGGTCCCCACCATCAACATGGAAGCCCCTATGAAAAGGTACCATTGGACAGTTCTCCCTCAGGGCCTGAAGGTTTCCCCAGCGATCTGCCAGTGGTGTGTCTCTTCCCTGCTTTCCCCAGTGCATGCAGCTGCAGAAAAGGCCATCAGCTATCGTTATATGGATGATATCCTTGTGTGTGCCCCCAGTGATGATCTACTCACCCACGTGCTTGACCTAACGATCGATGCACTGATTGTTGCAGGGTTTGAGCTCCAGGAAAAGAAAATTCAAAAGATGCCACCTTGGAACTATTTGGGCCTAGAAATTGGAAATAGGACCATTGTTCCTCAAAAATTAGAAATCAAACCAAAGACCAGGACCCTAGTGGATGTCCACAAGTTGTGTGGGTCTTTGAATTGGGTAAGGCCCTGGCTGGGTCTGACTAATGAAGACCTTGCCCCTCTTTTCAATTTATTGAAAGGGGGAGAGGACCCCGGTGCTCCTAGGTCTATTACCCCAGAGGCACGGAAAGCTCTAGAAAAGGTTCAGATTGCAATGTCCACAAGACAGGCCCACCGATGCCGGCCTGACCTGCCATTCAAATTTATCATCTTAGGTAAGCCGCCACACCTCCATGGAATCATTTTCCAGTGGGAGGAAAAACAAACATCTAAGGCAAAGGAAACACCTAAAAAGGGCCAGGACCAGAGGGACCCGCTCTTGATCATAGAATGGGTTTTCCTCAGTCACAAAAGGTCCAAGAGAATGACAAAGCCCCAAGAGCTGGTAGCAGAACTGATCCAGAAAGCAAGGACCCAGTTTAGGGAGCTAGCAGGATGTGACTTTGAGTGCATTCACATTCAAATTGAGTTAAAATTGGGCCAAAATTCTATGAAAATATTGGAACAATTGCTTCAAGAAAATGAAGTGTTGCAGTTTGCTCTAGATTCCCACTCAGGACAAATTTCTGTCCACCGGCCTGCCCACAAAATGTTCGAACAAGATGTCCAATTTACTCTGAAATTTAGAAGTGCTCTGAGTAGGAGACCTTTAAAAAAGGCTCTGAATGTATTTACAGATGCGTCCAGGAGGTCCCACAAGTCCGTTATGACTTAGAAGGATCCTCAAACCCAGCAGTGGGAGATGGACATTGCTGAGGTGGAAGGTTCACCTCAGGTTGCTGAATTGGCTGCAGCTGTTAGGGCTTTTGAAAGGTTCTCAGAACCATTCAATCTGATAACGGATTCTGCATATGTGGCAGGAGTAGCGTCCAGGGCAGATCAAGCAATACTGCAAGAAGTGTCTAACATGGCACTTTTCAAATTGCTCTCAAAACTTGTAAAGTTAGTCACCCACCAGGAGCAACCATTTTATGCGACGCACGTCAGGTCACACACCGACTTGCCAGGGTTTATCGCTGAAGGCAACAGAAGGGCAGATGCCCTTGCTGCACCTGCAGTGATGGCCACACTTCCAAATGTTTTTGAACAGGCAAAAATCAGCCACCAGCTTTTCCACCAAAACGCACCTGGCCTGGTTCGTCAGTTCCACATCACTCAAGAACAGGCCAAAGCGATTGTGGCCACATGCCCCAATTGCCAACAACATGCACTCCCTACAGTGAGTACGGGAGCAAACCCTAGGGGGTTGAACAGTTGTGAACTGTGGCAAACAGATGCCACACACATACAGTCATTTGGACGGCAGAAATATGTTCACGTTAGTGTAGATACCTTTTCTGGAGCGGTCTATGCCTCTGCCCACACAGGAGAGTCATCTAATGATGCCATTAAGCACCTCTTACAGGCTTTTTCTTTCATGGGCATCCCCAAGGAATTGAAAACTGATAATGGGCCTGCCTACAAATCCAAGGAATTCGGGAGCTTCCTGCAGCAATGGGGAGTAGAGCACAAAACTTGCATCCCCTACTCCCCTACAGGTCAAGCCATAGCAGAAAGGACTCACTGCAATATTAAAAGAGTCCTGGACCAGCAACAACAGGTTCTGAAGGTAGAACCCCCCCACATCCGGTTGTCCAGGGTGCTGTTCACAATCAATTTTCTGAATTGTTCCTTTGGCAGCCTGAACCCACCCATCCTATGCCACTTTGGGGGGAGCAGTCAGATGTCAGTGAAAGAAAAGCCTCCAGTCTTAATAAAGGACCCTGAGACTTGGAAGATGGTGGGACCTTACAAATTGGTTACATGGGGACGTGGATACACCTGCGTGTCCACCCCCTCTGGGTTAAAATGGGTTCCTTCCAAATGGGTAAGGCGCTATGTTCCCAAGGTCTCAGAGAAATCAACAGAAGCGCCCCAGGTTCCCAATGCTGCCTGGAGAAGGAAACGCCGCACGCGTTCTCTGGAGGAAATTCCATTTAAGCCTCCTATCTGGAATAGTTTGTAATATGTTTGTCTTAAGTTCCTTGTACCAGTTTAGATCCCACAGTTCGTGTGTAGTCTTGAGGCACCATGAGACCAAGCCTGCTCCTCGTCCTACTCATGATCATCCCACCAGCGATCTCCTGCATAGTCCCTCAGCCCAAAGCACGTATGGACCACCTTGGCAAAAGACCTTGGACATCAAGAGAGAAACTGACGACTGCCTGAGTGGACTGTTCAAGGGCTGGGGACTCTCGGGCTGGTTGGGATCTATTCTGAAAACTGTGTTTTTAGTACTGTTTATATTAGTTATCGTTGTTGTAGTTGTTAGCATTGTTTTTGGACTAGTCAAACTCATGGTTCTCAAGTTGATTTCAAGCTCATCTCCCCCTCCTGAAGTTTACCATTTGGAAGCCCTTAGAGCTCCAATGAATGACATGGAACCCTCAGTGGAAAGCACTGAACCTCCTGTAGAGGAACCGATTTACCAACCATGGTTTGACAAGCACTCTGCACCACAAACCCAGTCCTCTTTTTAAACAAAACTAGGGGGAGATGTTGCAGTGTGATGCCATTTCCTGTTTCACCTATCCCAACCGCCCAGGTGATGCCGAATTTTGCCCCAAAAGGCGAGAATAAGATGCCCAGAGACTGGATTTGAGGTCTATAGGCAGGAGGTATTTATTGGCAACGCGTTGGAGAAATCGCTAAATGGATTTCCAAATTATGTACAGCAAAAGCAGGTTTTTATACAATTTTGAAAAAGGATTACATCATTATTACATGCATATTCATAGGTAGGCAGGAGTACAGTCGGAGTCTTCCAGGAATTCTTGGTCTTCCTTAGTTAAATTTTAAGCTTTTCCTAATTTGGGCAGTTTCCTGTTATTCTTGGCATGTCTTTCCATGGCTTGGCAGAAGTTATTGTTGTACTTGGCTTGATTCTAACGGCTTGGCAGGTCACTTTAACTTATTGGCTTCCATTTCTGCTTTTCTCTTCAAATATTCTAATTCCAATGTTTCCTCTTCAAATATTCTAATTCCAAAGTTTCTTCTGTGTGTGTTTTTTGGTTAACTTATCTAGATATCTGATCAAAGTTAGGGCTCCCTAACAGTGTATTTTAGGTTATTTATTAACTTATCCAAATATCTGATCAAAGTTCTTCCTAATAGTGTATTTTAGGTTATTTATTAACTTCTGCGATTCCCTTGATATACTTTTAAGTGTCTTTTAATTCTTTTATTTCTCAAAAACTATTGTTCAATATAATAAATGGCTTCACAGGTGTGCCAACCTCTCCTTGCCCCTCCCCCTGTCCCTGGTCTTAAAAGGAGACGGGACCATGTGGTCTGCATTCTGTTGGGAGCTGTTACAAGATTCAGAGGTCTGTCATCCTGGAATAAAACTCTGGATTAAAATTCTACGACAGAATCCTCTCCTTTTTCTCTTCACCGTCACCTGAACCTTTTCCACCAGAGGTAAACTGAGTTTCTACTATGCCTGGATTTGTTCCGAGTGCCCAGCTGCAGCATCCAGCCGGCCAAAGGTGTCTCTGAGGTGAAACACCACAGCTGCCGCCTTTGGCCCAGCAGCAAGGGTCAGACAAGCCCAGGCACGTTCCACCCGATAATATTGGGTTTAATATTCCATAATTTCCCTTGGCTTCTTCTTCCCAGCCCGTTTCCATTGCTGCAGTTGCCAGGAAGATCGTTTCCAGAAATGCCTCATTTGCCCATTTTTCACTGGCCTTGCCTGTTTCTGAAGAGATTTTCTGAAAGGTTTTCTGACTGCTTTTGTCCCAAATGCTGCACAGCCTCCTCCCCTGGATAACCCTGGCAGTTGTGTTGCCTTGTTCTGGAGGGAATGGTGGAACTGATGAGCTCAGAAGCTGAACCAGCTGGGGCCAAGTGTTGTGGTTCCACATTGATCTGGGCTGTTGCTAAACTGCATTTTTCACCTGCTTGCCATCCAAAGCCTCTCCTTTCTCACAGGTGTCTCCTTCCCCTTTAGACTGTGCAGATTCCAAGGGCTGTGCAGCCTGGCAGGAATGTCTCTCCATCTGATTCTGTCCTCACTGACAAGTGACCTGGAAACAAAACTCCACTCCAGGCTTTTCCATGAGGGAATTGAGCTCTGCACTTTCATCTCCATGCCATTGTTTTCCTCTTCCAGCTTCCTTGTTGATGGAGATCTCTGGCTGGTGATGGAATACATGGATGGAGGAACTTTGCGGGACGTTGTCAGACAGACACACATGGCTGAAGGAGAGATTGCAGCTGTCAGTCGGGAGGTGAGGGATCCTGCTTGTCACTGCCATGGCTGGGACACGATGGTCCTTCCAAACAGGGTGTGAGAACAGGAGTGGCTCCATGCTCAGGGCTTTGTTTCTGAGTTGTTTTCATGAGCTGGAGAAGAAAGAGCCTCTGCAGTGAACGGCCTGCCAGCATCACTGCACTTCTACTCTGTTCTTGTTCTCTCTCCTGCTGTTGTGGTACTCTCTGTGTGCTTTGGATTTGATTTGCTGTTCTCAGCTTTGCCTTGAACCGTTTGCCTGGAGCTTGTGTGCACTGCACTCCTGGCCTGTCACAGCAAAGCTGCTGCTGGCAGAATTCTGAGCTGTCCTTTCTGGTGTGATATATTCCAGCCATTGGTTTTTGCCCTTGTGTTTCTTGTTCTCTCTCAGTGTCTGCAGGGCCTGGATTTCCTCCATTCCAACCGGGTAATCCACAGGGATCTGAAGAGCTCCAACATCCTCCTGGGCATGGACGGCTCTGTCAGGCTGGGTGGGTGTTCCTGGCCAGGCACGGCGCTCCCGGGCTGCGGGGCTGGGGCTGCTTCCCAGGGAGGGCCAGAGCCCCACAAGGGCTGCTGGGGGCACTGCCCGGCCCCTGCTGCCAGCTGAGAGCGGCTGCCCCTGCAGAGAGCTCAGGAGAGGAGCAGGGGGCCAGCAGTGCCTTTGCTCTGGCCATGGCCCTTCCAGAGGGGCAGCAGTGGGAATCTAAAGCTCCAAGGGAATCAGTAAAAGCCACTGCAGGAAAGCTGAGGGTTTCTTGAAGGGCCCAGTTCCATCTTTCCTTGGCTACAGCCCTGAGGGCTTTTCCAGCTGACTTCACTACTGCACTCTCAGACTGAGCGTGGGGAATCTTTGTGCTTGGTTTCCTCATTGCAGCTGCCTTTGACAGGGTTTGTTTCTGTCCTCAGCTGATTTTGGCCTCTGCGCTCAGCTCAGCCCTGAGCAGGACCAGCGCAGCTCCATGGTGGGCACTGCTCACTGGATGGCCCCAGAAGTTGTGACCAGATCTCCTTATGGCCCCAAGGTGGACATCTGGTCCTTCGGCATTGTGACCATCGAGATGGTGGAAGGAGAACCTCCTTACTTCAGGGAAACGGCGGCCATGGTAAGAGGCAAATTCTCCAGTGGCTGCAGAGGCTGTGAGCACAGGGGGACCCTGCACTGGGAGCAGCAGCTGGAGGTTTCTGCACATGGGAAGGGAATTCCCATGGGACTCCAGCCTCAACACAGACGAATATTCTGCAATCTCCAGCAACAATTTGCTCTGAGATTTATGTTGTTGCAGCTCTTCTGGCTGTGAGGATGACCTGGAAATGTGAAACAAGTGCATCAGGTCTAATGTTATCTTGCAAGAAAACCCCACACCAACCCCACATCCCGCCCCCAAACCCAACAAGTTTTCTGCAGGAGTTTCTAAAAGAGGTTTTGCAAGATGATCTCCCCCTGATTCTTCTCACTGGGAAACTTGTTGAAAACATTAAGATGATGGTTTAACATCCCCATAGTCTAACATATTTCTTTCCTAGTCCAAGCTACTTTTTCTGTGTCACCAAGCCTGAGCTTTCAGCATCACAAACCTCCTGTTTCTTGCCTGGCAGTTTCTGGGATGGGGCATCAGGAATGCATTTACTTGAGTGTCAGTGGCACTGCAGAGATGCACTTGATGGAAGAATCCTCTGAAATAACACAGGCAGACCACACTGACTCTGGAAAATGGCCTGTAAAGCTGGTGTCCATATTTGGAGAAGCAAAATGGGCTATTTCTGATGGAGGTTCCTACTAACAAAGCCAGCCAGTGAAACTGGCTCTCAAGGCGAGATCATTTGGATGTTGCAGTGGCTGTGGCAGCCGCAGGGTTTGGGTTTTTTGCTTGGCATAGCAAAATGAGCTCTGAGCAGCATCTCTGGCAGGGAGGAAAGTGCCCCTGGCGCTGGGGCTGAGGCCCCGGGGTGGATGTGAGCCCGTGTGGGTGTGAAGGAAGCTGGCAGAGCTCTGAGTTTGCTTTCCCTGCAGGCTCGCGCTCTGATCCGGCAGAACGGGACCCCGCAGCTGCAGGAGCCCCGGCGCCTGTCGGCTCTGCTGCGGGACTGCCTCGAGTGCAGCCTGGAGCCGGACGAGGAGCGGCGCTGGGCTGCCCAGGAGCTGCTGCAGGTGAGAGCCAAGGGCTGCAGGGGAAGCAGCAGCGCCAGGGAGGGGTTTTCTTGTGGGGCCCCCTCCGATAGTCTCCAGTCTCGCTGCCTTCCACGCGCAGAGCGAGCAGAATCCTCGCCTGCTGTGGCCTGGCAGGCTCCTTTCAAGCTCATCTGGACCTGGTGCCCCACAGCGAGCAGGGACATCTTCAAGCAGCTCAGGGGGCTCAGAGCCCTGCCTGACCTGAGCTTGGATGTTTCCAGGCAGGAGGCACCTCCCACATCTCTGGGCACCTCCTGTCAGTGCTTCCCCACTCTCCTGGTTAAAAAATTCTTCCTTAGATCTAATCTGAGCCTGCTTCCCTCTCCTGAGTTTCAAACCATTTCCCTTTGTCCTGTTGCAACAGGAACTTGACTCTGGAAAGTAACAGTTCATTTCTTTCCTTTTTATCCTTTGGACAGCATCCATTTTTATCATCAGCCAAGCCTCTCTCCAGCCTGACACCTCTGATCACTGCAGCAAAGCAACTGAGGGAGCAGCAGAGCAGATGAAGCACTTGAGGACAGCTTCTTGTTACAGTAGTTAGGACAACTAGTTAGTTATGGTAGTTAGCACTGGTACTTAGTTATGGTAGTTAGGACAGCGTGTTTGTTATGGCAGTTTTTTGAATAAAAACTCTCTTAAACCTCAACTCCCTTGACGTGTCCCTTCCCTCTCCCGCTGTGACTCAGCTGCCCGGAGCAATGTGAGGGGAGAGCGGGCCCAGCCTGGCCCAGAGCTGAGCCCCAGCAGAGCCCTGGCAGAGCCCAGAGCAGCCTCGGCACCTGCAGAGTCAGCCTGGAAGGCTCCCTCTCCTCCTGCCTTTTCCGTTTCCCTTCTCCCTGTCTCTTCCTCTCCTTGTCCTTCCTCCCCCAGGCACTGAGCTGCGGAGAGAGACCAGGGAGAACAAATCCCTGCCACAGAACCTCGTGGAAGAGGCCATTTGGAACAGCTCCACGGCGCAGGAATCCAACAGGGAGGAAAAGCCTCAAAGATCCCACACGAGGAGGGGCTGGAAACCCAGCCTGGAGAGCTGAGAGGAGGTAAAAGCTTCCCTGTGCGGGGAAGGGTGTGGGGAATGTGAGAAGAGCTTCAGGCAGAGCTCAGGCTATTCCTGGCTCCTCCAAAAACGGTGGTGCCGGATGCAGAGATCTACGGGGATGCAGAGATCCCCCTGCAGATCCATGGGGTAGCAGAGATCCCCCTGCAGCCCCCGGAGCAGCCACGCTGGAGCACGGGGATGCCTCAGAGGAGGCTGTGACCCCGTGGCCAGAGGGGCCCCGCTGGAGCAGCCTGTCCTGGCAGGACTGACCCCGGGGCACAGTGACCCACGCTGCAGCACTTGGAGGGGGGCTGTGCCCCGTGGGATGGACTCAGCTTGGAGAAGTTCCTGGAGAAGTCTCCGGTGAGAGAGAGCCCAGGGTGCAGCAGGGGAACGACTCCTGTCCCTGAGCAGAGGGAGAAGCCCCGGGGCATGAAGTGAGCACGGCCCCATTCCCTGTCTCCGGCACTGCCGGGGTAGGAGGTGCAGCTGGAAGGAGGGAGGCGTGGGGGAAGGCTGGATTTAAGGCTCTTCACTTACTCCTCATTATCCTGCTCTGAGGTTTTGGAGTTTTCTGTCAGAAATCTCTCCCCTCCCCCATTCATCCACAGGGGTTTGGGGCGGTTTTCCCTTTTTGAGGGAAATCAAAGCGATGCCCTGATGGTCCTAATGAGGGGTAGGAGAAGTGAGGCTCCAGGGCTTCCCGCTGAGCCAGAGCCACCGGAGCCGCAGTGCTGGGAAAGCCGTGGCGGGAGGTGCGGAGAAGTTTGTTTGTGTTTTCAGCTCAATCCCCTCGGGCCCGGGCCCGTTCCAGGGCTGTTCCTCATCTCCGGCTCTGCCCTCACGCAGCCCGGAGGGCCCTGAGAGCGCGGGGCGAGGCTGTGCCGTGTGCAGAGCCCGCCCCCGGCTGCGATTGGGTGACGGTGCCGTCAGTCGTGGTTCTGGCGCGCTGATTGGTGGGAGCGGGGCGGAGCAGGGCCCCGGTGGCGGCCTGAGGGCGGCCGTGGCTCGGCAGCGGCGCCATTGGCGGAGCGTCTGTGTGGGCCCGGGAGCGGCGGCAGCGGCGGGAGCGCGGTGAGGCGGCGGCGGAGCTGGGAGGCGGCCGGAGCGCAGGTGGGAGCCGCGCTGGGTTGTGCGGGGGCTCGGGGCTCGCTGCGGGCCTCGGGGGCGGCAGGGGGCTCAGGCGGGTTCGTTGTGCCGTGTCCGGCGCGTGTTGCCGCTGGCGTGAGGGCGCTGCGGGAGCGGCTGCCCGCGGTCTCCTTGCGGCCGCTGCCTCGGCAGGAGCCGCTGCCGGAGCAGCGCTGGCTCGGCCCGGTTCCTGTGGCTGGGACAGAGGCGGCTGCCCCGTGCCCGGGGCTGTGCGGGGAAATTGACGTGGCCGGAGGTTTCTGTGCCCAGAGGAGACAGAGGAGTCCTGTACAAGTGACTTTATTGCTGAGCAGAGGGAGAGGCCGTGGGGCATTTGCCTTGCGCTCTCTGCCATTGTTGTAGTTCGCAGCCTCCTTTTTATCCTCATTTTCCCGGCCTCATCTCCCGCTCCCTTTGCCCACTGGCTGAGGTATTTGGAAGGTTCAGACTTCCCGATCCGCCAACTGCATGTCCTCGTTAATGTGCACCCCCACTTTTGTAGAACAGCCGATATTCACGGCTCTGTTAAGTGTGTTTTGTTCTCGACGTTCAGGAATGTAGCGGGACTTTCTGTGAGCAGCAGTCCATGTTAATTAGTAACAATTATTGAAGCTGGTGGTTTCGCCCGTTACTTCCTTGTCTACGAGTCCCTGGCCCCTCGCTCAGCTGCTGAATGAGCTGCACTCTCAAGGTGTGGAGCATGGTTAAAAGATGAGAGTTGCTGTAGCACATGAGAGGCGAAACAGCATTCGTTTAACCCATGGACTGCCAGGGAGCCATAAAACCGTGTCCCATTCCCATCCTTTTCACGTTTGCACCAATACATGAGCTGCTTTTTTGTTTCCTTTGTTTGTTTTTTCACCACTTTTCCTTTGTCATCTATTTGCCAACAGCAGTTTCAGTCATTGAATTTTCCACAAACTCCTCTTTTTTTCTGCTGGAAGGTAATCTGATCCCATCCAATGGTGAGGTGTTGTGTTCCTCATTTCAGTGGATTGCTCAGCAGGAAGGCCAGGAGCTGGAGCTGTCTGGTTGGTTATTCCGAGGGCAGCTTGTAATCTAATGATGCCATTGAAATGAGAAATGGGTTCTGTGGCTCCTGATATGAATTGGTTTGGGTTCCCAGGGGCTGGTCCATGGTGTTGTAGGATTTGTTCTGCTGGCCGTTCATCTTTTCTCCATTTTTGGGTGCTCCCTTCAGCCAAGACTACATCAGTTATTTTGATTCTGAACTGATTTCCCTGAACTTGTGATAGCACGAGCATCTGTCCTCTAATCCACCCTATATAACACAGACAGGGACAGCACATGTTGGAGTGGGCAGAGGGTGATTCCCCCCCATTTATTTATAGTGAAGTTTTCCCAACATTCTCCATTTGCTGTTTCCCTTTGCAGCTTCACCCGTTTCTGTTGCAGGGTCAGATATCCTCACCCTGGGCTCTGCCTTGAGCTGTGCAAATTCCATCAGCGCAAGCAGGCAGAGCTTGGGGTGAGGGGCAGAGGGAATCAGCCCAATTCCTGCCCCAGGCAAGAGACCCAGGTACATTGTCCAGGCTTTGCCCAGCAGTGTTCATTTGCATTTCTAAAGCTCCTCTGCAGGCTGCCTGCAATGAAGCTTCTCTTCCAGGGCAGCTACCTCGTGAGTCACATGTGCCCCCCCCCCCCCCCCCCCCCGGAATCTGCTTTTTTAAAAAAAAAGTATCAACTATTTACGAGTTAAAAGTATTACCGTGAAAGCTCTTCAATTTTGCAAAATGCAGTGTTAAAAACGCCAATCACTTGTTTTTAAAATTTTTAAAAGTTTAATAGTAATAAAATGGTTATAAAAATAGTAATACAGTTAGAGTAATAATAATTTGGACAAACTGAATTAGGACAATATGAGACAATAAATACAAAGTGTTACGGATGTCCGGGTACCTTTTTCTGGGCAGCACGAGCCCGAAAAAGGACACCCGTTAACAAAGGATTAACCCTTAAAAACCATAGCCTGTTGCATATTCATACACTTCATACATGATGCATAAATTCTATTCAAATACAGGATTCTGTCTGGTCATCCTCAGCTTCTTCCTCCAAATCCTAATAGCACCTTCGAGGCTCGTTTCTTCTAATAAGAGGGCAATAAATTCTTCTCTGAAAGATTTAGGTATCCTGTGGCTGCTATCTCGCTGTGAGTCCTTTCTTTTTAAAAAAGTATCCTGCATAGCATCATTTCTATTTTAACAATTTTTATAACCTAAAACTATATTTAACCCACTACTTAAGAAAACTAATACAGCATTACTTTCTAACACAACACATATAATATTCATTTTAATACATGCAAAAAGCCAAACATAAAATACATGCATTTTTCACATGCAGCATAAAGGCGAACATGGAAAAACCCAGACCAAAAACTGATTCTCACACTTCTGTGTCAAACCTACCAATATAAAGCGTGGGTTTTATGAAAAATTTTTCTCAGGTTTTAATTTTGTCACTAAAACTGCAGGGAAAACAAAAACTCTCCAAGAATCTCTTTAGTGTTAGAGAGTCAAGGCATTGCTTGCTTCTGGCCAGGATGTGCAACAGAAATAATTTCTTTCACAAATACCCTGGCTGTGTAGAGAAAATCATTCCATGGCATGTGAGTTTTACTAGATTTTTCCTAAACTTTATGTAGTCTGAACCAATCTAAATCCTCTGCTTTAATGTTCATTGCTTCCAAGTTGTGTAAGTTTTTAGTATTTGGTTTCCTGTTGGACCCGGATTTCTTCCCCTCTGCTGTGAATTCGGTCCACCCTCCTGGATTTCCTTCTCAGCCTTTTCCAGACCAGGTGTCTCCAGCTGTGCCGGGGGCAGTGTCTGGGGTAGCTGTTGGTTGCTGTTTGCTGCTGGGCGTTGATGTTTTGTTGCTGGTCGTTATCTCTGTGGGTGTCTTTTGGGCTATTTCCAGTCTGTGGAGATGTTGAACTCAACTCCCTTGAGTGCTGTAACATCTCTTAAATAAAACGTTTAAAGTTCCTTTCCCCAAGGCAAAGGCAAACCAAGCCTGAGCAGAGAAAGAAGATTTAAAAGAACCAAAATGGGTACATTTTGCAGCAATGCAGTCGCAGTCAGCCCAGAGTGTGGGTGTGAGTGAGCCCCAGAGTGGAATTGTGCCGTGGTGCTCCCCAGCAGCTGTGGCAGTGCAGGCCCAGCCAGCGCTGAAGCTGCAGCAGTGGCAGCAAGGCTTGGCCGCAGTGGCTGGAGGTGCCAGAGGAGGGTGGCCAGGATTTCCGAGGGTTTGAGCAGAGGATCTGTGGGCAGGCCCAGGGGCTTGGCCCGCTGTGGAGCCCTGGCTGCTGCTGCGTTGCCTTCAGGGCAGGCTCAGGGGCGGCTCCCATGGTCCTGCTGCAGGCGGGAAGTGCAAATCTCCGGGGCTTCAGAGCCCCTGAGGCCAGGCTGAGGGGTCCCCCCGTGTTCAGCTGTGCTGGCGGCTGTTTCTGGCCTCAGGGACACTTGGCATGGGCCCCTTGGCCACCAGTGGTGCTGCTTTGCACTCCTTAGGCAGGAGCCGATGTCCTGGCTGGGTGTTGGCAACAGCAAAGTGCCAGGGCAGGCTCTGTGCCAGCCCAGCTTCCTGTGGGAGAATCTACCTTGATCTCTGATCCAGTGCTTGCTGAAGCAGTCAGAATTGCTTTTGCCCCCCTGTTAGGTGCCATGGTGTCAGCAGAAGATATTGAAGCCTTCCTGCCCAGGGCATTTCAGTGCCAGGCTCTTACAAGCACCCAGAGTTCCGCGGGTTGAGCTGAGCATGGGGCGGTGACCTGCGCTTTGTCTGATTCCCCTTCCTTCCCTCCCCTGGAACAGGCTGTTGCTTTTAGACACCACTTGGGCCTGGTTGCTTCAGAGTACTTTGGAGAGGCTCCATATCTAATTTTCCCCTTTTCCCTGGGGCTGTCCACACTTCTGGGTTCACTTCAGCCTAGGCCTTGCCAGACATTTGACACAGAGGTACAACGGAACTGGCCTCTGTATCACCTTTTATAATATTAATTTGTGTTCTGAGTTTAGAGATCAAATCCCCTCCCAGTAAATCATGATAACAGTTAGGAGCAAATAAAACTTCATGCATTTCAAATCCATCTCCCAAATCTGCTAACAGTGGTTGAATAAAACCATACATCTTTCCCAGTTAACCCCTCACTAATCAAACATATTTTTAGCATTTTCCCCCCTTAAGTCTAAGCTTCAGAGTGGATTGAGAGGCCCCTGTGTCCATCAGGAGAGGCCTCCTCTCAATGCAGACCGAGCTGAATGTTCTCAAGGGCTCCAGTGTGGAGGGTCCCTGGTGTGATGGGAGCTGTGACAGCCCTGCCAATCCATGTCCATCAAGGGGTGGACTTGCTGGTCCTGAGGGTGCTGCTGTCTGTGCTTGCAGTGTCCTTGTGCCCTGCAGCTGGAGCCCTGATTCCTTGCCAGGGGCTGTTTGGGTGGGCTGTCCCCTGCCGAGGAGGGCAATGCCTCTGCCGGGTGCTTGTGGCCGAGCCCGTGCCCTGGGTGCTGGGGCCCCCTTGGGCCCTGGGGCTGATCCCTCAGGGGCTGTAGGAACTCTGCCCTGGCCTTTGCCTTCAGCTTGGCCTTTTGCTGCTCCCTTCTTGCATTCACCTGCTGTGCCTTTGTGCCCAAGTGCTGCAGGGCCTTCTTCTGCCCCTCCTGCAGCCCCCCTCAGTGCCTGTGGGTGCTCATCCTCTGAGAGCTGCTGAGCTTTCTGTAAAATCATTTGTATCTCCAGTAACCCTAACAAAATCCTTAAAAGACAATCTCCATGCTAAAATGTATAATCCACATTTCCCAGGTGTTCCTTGCTCCTCATCCCTGTGCTCAGGGTGCCCTCCCCAGCCCGTATCCCAGAGCCGCTCCCTGTCCTGCCGCAGTGTCCAAAGGCGCCCCCCCGGCGGGCAGGGCCGGCAGCTCCACGGGGCCGGGCAGCGGCCGGGGCGTCCCGCAGCCTCCTGGGGGCCGGGGGCCACTGCCGGCCCTGCCCGGGGCTGGTGGGGTCAGGCAGCGCCCGGCGCTGAGCCCCGGCTGCCCCACAGCCCCGGCCCGGCCCCGCAGCTCCCCCCAGGCCCCCAGCCCGTGCTCCCGGTCCCGCACCTCTGCGCCCGGTGCTGCCGCTGCCCCCCACAGAGAAACCCCCTGAAAACCTGACCTCCTTGTTTTCCTCTCCTGGAAACCGGGGATGCAAATGATCAGCTGGCAAATGTTGAGGATAAGACCCTGCTGAAAAACATCCCAGTCCTCAGTATTTTTCTCTTCCTTCTCTTTTCCATCATCCTTTTCCTTCCCACAAAGATTCATCCTGCAGCTTTTTGCCTTAACCATATTGCTGCACACTCCCCTTCACCCAATCCCTTTGCAGCACACCAACACCATCCATGCCCTGTTCTCCAAATGCGAGGGGAATTTGGGGAGGTGGGAGTGGGGCAGCGCCAAGGCCAGGCCCCCCCGCGCTGTCCTGGCGGGAGCGGCTGCAGTGGGGACCGAGTGCGGGCGGCAGCGGCCGAGAGCCCAGCGCTGCCCCAGCCCGACCTGCCCCAGCTCCATCCCTGCCCCTGCCGTGGGATGCTGTGGGTTTGGGGGCAAGAGGGAGCCGGCAGCGGGTGCTGGGCCTGGGGCGGAAGGAGAAGCAGGGTTGAGGAACAAAAGGGTCAAATGATGCACGTGGGAGGAGAAGGTGGGATTGTGCAAGAGAAGGAGGAATAGCAGGAGGAAGAGGAGTGGGAGAAAGAGCAAGGACACTGGATGTGTGGATGTGGAGGAGGAGCAGAAACAGGAGGCACCACAAGGTTCCACTTCTCCCTATATCTGAGGCTTCCCTCCCAGCCCCAGTAGCATTCCCGGAATCCACGATTTTCACGGTGCTGTATCTTGGTGTTTCTGAGTTTTATTGAGCTAAATGTTATTGCTTTGGGTTTTTTTGGTGTGTGAATCTTTATATTTTGGGGGGAGGTTTTGCTGAATCATGATGTTTTGGGAGTTTTTGATCTGTGTCTTGAAGTTGGCAGGATTTTTGTGCTGAATCTTGGTGTTTTGGAGGTTCTTACATACAGAGGATTCCCAATGACTTCCTGAGATAAACTTGGGCAAGGAGGAGCTCCCAGTCCAAGACATTCTCATTTTGTTTTTTACCCATACCAGGATTTTTCATGCCCAGGGAGTGTCTGGATGGAGGAGGAAGAAAAGCCCTGGAGATTCCGCACGAGGAGGGGCTGCAAACCCAGCCCAGGGAGCTGCAGGGAGGAAAGAGCCCCCCTGAGCCAGGAAGGCGGCCGGAGATCCAGCCAGAGCTCAGAGCTGGTGGAAAAGCCTCATGGCAGGGAGAAGCCCCACAAGTGCTTGGAATGTGGGAAGGGTTTTAGTCGGAGATTGCACCTGATCCAGCACCAGGTGATCCACACTGGGAAGCAGCCCTATGAGTGTGAGGAATGTGGGAAGCGTTTCAGCTGGAGCTCCAGCCTGAGGCGGCACCAGGTCCTCCACACTGGGGAGAGGCCCTATGAGTGTGAGGAGTGTGGGAAGAGCTTCAGCCAGAGCTCCATCCTGATCCAACACCAGAGGATCCACACTGGGGAAAAGCCCTTTGAGTGTGGGGAATGTGGGAAGAGCTTCAGGCAGAGGGGGAGCCTGATGCAACACAAGATGATCCACACTGGAGACCGGCCTTACGAGTGTGGGGAATGTGGGATGAGCTTCTGCCAGAAGGGGAGCCTGATGCAACACCACAGGATCCACACTGGGGGAAAGCCCTATGAGTGTGTGGAATGTGGGAAGAGCTTTGGATACAGCTCTGGCCTGAGGAAACATGAGAGGATCCACACTGGGGAAAAACCCTATGAGTGTGGGGAGTGTGGGAAGAGCTTCAGCATCAAGTTCCAGCTGACAGAACACCAGAGGATCCACTCTGGGGAAAAGCCCTACAAGTGTGGGGAATGTGGGAGGAGCTTCAGAGAAAGCTGGGCCCTGATTCGGCACCAGGTGATCCACACGGGGGAACGGCCCTACACCTGCTTGGAATGTGGGAAGAGCTATGGGTGGCACTCTGACCTGAGAAAACACCAGCAGCGTGTTCACTCTGGGGAGAAGCCCTACAAGTGTTCTGAGTGTGGAAAGAGGTTTCACAGGAGCTCCGATCTCCTTGTACATGAGCGGAGTCACACCGAGGAGAGGCCCTTCCGCTGCCCCGACTGTGGGAAGGGCTTCAAGCTAAACTCCCACCTCACCATCCACCGGCGCATCCACACCGGGGAGAGGCCCTACGAGTGTGGGGAGTGTGGGAAGAGCTTCTCACAGAGGTCAATCTTGACCAAACACCAACGGAGGCGCCACTAAGGGAAGCCCTGTGAGTGCCCCGAGTGCGGGAAGAGCTTTGTGCGCTGCTCCAACTCCATCCCCCAAGGGAGGATCCGTGTTCAGGGTAGTCCCCAGTGACCCCTGTTGGGCAGATCGCTGGTGATCCATGGTCCTGGTGATCCAAGCTGAAAGGCATCTGGCTGCGGGGGGCTCCACATCTTCCTGGTTCCCTGTAGGCACCTCGATTAACCCAGCGGCCGGAACATCCATCAGGACGCAGGCCTACAATGGGGATTCCTTGGGGAGAGCCGATTTACTGACTTTCAACTCCATAAAATCTGTTGTATTTAATCTTTCTTCTGTTGACATCAAGGAGTACTGAATGGTCCCTCAGGTATATTCTGGGTTGACTATATGATGCTTGTATCCCCAGTCTGTTCTGTTTATGCTGAATAATAAGTTCTACACCTTCAAGACTTGTCCTGAGAGTGAAGGGGGAGAGAAGAAGTGCGGAGTTTGTTTTCAGAAACTGCACTCGCTCCTCCACATTCCTGCTCTGGGACTGTGTTGTCTGCGGATGGACAGACAGCAGGACAGAGCTCTCCTTTGCTTTTAGTTAGTTTTAGCTAGCTGAACCAGAGAAGTTCCCTGGACTGTGGTGTTTTTTTCCCTTTTCTTTGAACCTGTTTAAACCTGCTGTGGCCTGAACACCAGAAGAGCACGGGCAGCTCACACCTGTGCCCCACCGGGCCGGGCCTGGGCCGCGGCTTTTCCAGCGCCAGAGGGACTGATAAGGGACTGAGTGAGCTGAGCTACAGCCCACAGAGGGACTTGGTGAGTTTGTCTCTCTTTTAGAGCAGCAAGAGGTTTTATTGTTTAATATTGTTTAGGTTTTATTGTGTAATAAACCAGTTTTTCCACTTTTCTCCAAAGAGGTATTTTATTTTTCCTGAACCAGCTGGGGGAGGGGCCTCTGTTTTTCTAGAGGAACTCCTCTGGGGGTTCACTCCCGAATTTGCCCTGAACCAGGACAAGGTCTTTTCCAACTTCAGGGATTCCACGATTTTGATTTCCTATTGACCAAAAGTGTCTTCTGCAGCCAAATGGTGAAAAACTGGGGAAAAGACCAAGATTTTAGAGACAGTGGGGTAGAAACTCCACCAAAAAAGGTTCTTCCCTTCTACCTAAACAGTGGATCCTCAGCTGGTATGGACAAGGAAATCCTTTTATTTTGGCCTTGGTTTTGTTTTAATTTCTCTTTATCCCTTTAAAATATCCAATATTGAGGTAAAAATAGACATTGAACTAGGACTTGGGTGTGGTCATGGTAGGACACATGGACACATGGAGAGCGACTTGGGGACACATGGACATTAACAGGGATGGGACCATTTGTGGGGACATGGGGGACACGGGCATGGATGGAGATGTGGGGAACAATGACAGGGATGGAAACATGGTGGGGAGACAGCCGTGGGTGAGGACATGGTGGGACATGGCCAGTGACATGTGGGGACATGGCCATGGCTGGTGCCATGGGGGGAACTTGCAGGGGATGTGGGGGATGCTGGGTTGGAGGGGGTTGAGGGTTCCTGGGAGGGATTTGGGGCTTGCTGAGGCCTTTGGGGACCCCAGGCCGAGTGGCTCTGGCTGTGCTGGGAGACCCTGGGGGAGGTTCTGGGGCAGCTGCTCAAGGACCCCCTGAACTGGAGCCCCAGCCGGGCATTGGGCTCCTGGAAGGAGAGGAACGTCCTTGTCCCCAGGAGGGAAATCCCAGCACCCCCAGGGAGTCAGGAGCAGCTGAGAGGCCACAACAGGAAGGGGAAAGCCAGAGAGAGCTGTCACAATTTTAAGCTAAACCCCAAAAGTGCCCAAACTGAGAGATTCCTCCCAGGAAAAAGCAGCCAGGAGCTGCCAGAATTGAGGGGAAGATGGGATGTGACCCCCCAGACTGAGTAGGAGGGGCCTGCATCCCCCAAAACCAAGCACAGGGGCAAGGGTGGGGGCTGGAGGGACAATGGGATAGGGGCAGAAGAGCAGGGGAAAAGAGGATTCAGAGCGCGAGAGGGATGGCAACCCCAAATTGATTTGGGAGGGGTCTTTGGGTTGGAGGAATGATGGGTATGGGCAGGGAAAGGTGGGGATGGAACAGAAAAAGGGTGGTTCTAAGGGGATCCCATTGTGTCCCCATCATTCGATCCCTGGAGTGATTCTCTGGGGCTCTGGGGGGGAATGGATCCACACTGGGTGGGTCCCCAAGCCCCCTGCCCATCCCTGGGGGGCTCATGGGGCATTCCCTCCACCCAAATGCTGGTGGTGCTGCAGCCATGAGGGAGAGGTGGGATCTGGAGTGGGCAGGGAAGGAAGAGTAATAGGAAGAGGAGGGAGAGGAGGAGGAGGATGGGGAAAAGGAGGAGCAGGAGCAGGAACAGGAGGAGGAAGAGGAGGAGCCCCAGCAGAACCATGGCCATTTTCCCACCCGCCCTCTGAGTTTGCAGCTCCCCTGGCCCTGGCAGCATTGATCCCCCAGATCCCACAGGTGAGCGGGGAGGGGGAGCTCGCCCTAGATCCATTGTTTTTTTGGTTTTTTTTCAGGGGAGGGGATGTTTGGATCTTGCAGGAATCCAAAGGTGAGACGCAGATGCCCCTTTGGAGACTTGTGGAGAGTTCCTGTGGCAAATGGTCTGTACTGGCTGGGGAGGTGGTACCAGTTTCGGGGGGGACATTGGTGTTGGGGCTCTGATTGGCATCAGAGTGGGGAGAGCAGCAAAGGCCAATCCTGGAGCTGGGGGATCCCAGCAGCCTGGAGGGGAGGCTGGAGATGAGCAGGGGGGGCCCATCCAACTGTGAACAGGGCAGTTACTTTTAGAGCTGTACTTGGGCAGCAGGACCAAGGTGCTGACCCACTGTTTTTCCCTCAAGCCAGGATTTGTCAATCCCAATCTTTGTCTGGATGGAGCTGGAGGAGGCTGCAAGGAAAAGGAAGATGGCCTGGGACACTGAGGCAGGCAAGGAGGAAGTCACTGCCCCTTTCCCCCTCTCCTCTGCTCCATGTCTCAGCCCAGCATTGCCCCTGGCTGCAGGACAGTCCCACTGCTGACACCATCCTGCCAGGGATGAATTGGTGGGATCCCTTTCCCTTCCCTCTAGCACAGAGGCAAATCCCATCCTCTCCTTGTCCACAGCTCCTTCCTCTTCTCTTTCTTTACTTCCTTCCTCCCCCCAGGCACTGAGCTGCAGATGGAGACCAGGGAGAACAAATCCCTGTGGTATTCACATTTCTTTAATAGAGACATAATTCTCTCTCACAGGATTTTTCCTGGGAAGCTGTGGAAAGGCTGAGAAAGCTCAGAGAGGAAGAAAACAATTCTTATCTCGCTGCTCCTGTTGCTTGGCACATGTGGAAGGTGTTACGGAGATTGTTTACCGAGAGTGATTTGTTAATTGGACACTGATGATGGTTGTTTGGACTGATTGACCAATTAGGTCAAAGCTGGGTCGTGACTGTCTGTAAAGGGTCAGAGGTTTTTCTTTAGTATGTAATTTAGTATAGATTTAGTATAGCAATAGTCTAATGTAGTATAATATAGTATAGAATAAAGCATCTGTTCAGCCTTTGAAATCATGGAGTCAGAGCACATCATTCCTTGGATGGGTGAGACAAAGTAGAAATTTAACAGGATAGAAATAGATTTTTGGATTTAGGTGAAAAGTGCCGTTCGGAGCCTGTAACTTGTTTATCTGTGCTTAACAGATAAACAAGTTCTCACAAGAGAGGGAAAAAAAACAAAGAAAAAATCTTGTGCTCGCAGAATGGCCTCGACCAAGAGAAGGAATTCAAACTCCTGAGATAAGCGGAGGTGTCTTTGTCGGGGGCAAAGGCTGAGGCTGACCAGAGAGCTCTCTGCACAAAGCGCAAGGACTGATAAAAACTAATTGCAACTTGCAATGTGAAATCAGTAAAATGAATATGAATGACACTATATGCATGTGTATAAGCAAGGGGGAATTCTCAGGGGTGCGCATGTCTTTTAGGGAGAACAGCGATTTTCACATGCACCTAGCACTGTAATAAACATACTGGCTTAATGACTTTCTACAAAGTTGTGGAGTTTCTCTTTTTTTTCCACTAATCATTTTGGCGAGCCAGCCAGGAGATTGTCTGTCCTCTCAGGGGCGGAAGGGAGGACGGACTCCTGGGTGCACCCTGGGATTTTCCTGGAGGAGCTCTGCTCCATCTCGGCTTGCCTCCTGCGGATACAGACAACGATCTGCTGGTGTGTGGATACACGGTATGTCTGTCAAAGGGCCCGGGGGAGACAGGGCTGCTGATAAGTCACTCAGAGACGTCTGAGTGCACAGCCTCGTCCCTGTGCTTGCAGGCAGACATCGACCAGGAGCATGGTTGGTGGCAGAGGTTCCCGATTGATAGCGCGACTGGGAACGGTCTCATTGTTCAATAGAGCGGCTGCTAGCGACTCTGGGGTGAGCTGAGTGAACCTGAACTTTGTGTGCTTGTGGTGTCTGGACATTGTATGGTTAATGCAGTGTGTGGTTAATGTTAGTGTGTTTGTAATCGTGTGAGTGCGTGGTGTATAAAAGAGACCGAGCGATCGAGCGTACCCACAGCGTGCAGGGGCAGTTCTACCCCTGTCTGAAGCGTCCAGGTGAGGCCCGGAGCACCGGCTGGGGCAGGCTGTGGGGGCAGGGAACACCCCACGGAGTAGTGGAACAAGTGGAGAAAACGTGGGTGAGGACATTTATTCATTTATTGTGTTTAAAGGTGGTGATGTGTGATTTGTGTAGATTGTGCACATTTTAACTGTGGCTAGATGAACTCAGGGGATTCCTCTGTCCCACTAGTTTGGACTTGGTCCCTGGAATTTTACTGTGTGCTGTTATTTTGATTGTGTCCAGAGTGTGTGAGGACCAGAAGAAGCTGATAAGCTGATGTGGGTAGATGCTGAAGTGTTGTATGTTGGGTTGTGTCAAGAAAAGTGGGCACTTCTAAGAGATACCCCCTTCCCAGTGAGTTTGTGTGGTTCTTCCCCCACATTGTGGTAATTTGATTCTCGGTATTGTAGGCTTGTGTTTGTGGAGATTTTAGGATTTTGTTTGCAAAAAGTGTAGCATTTTAAATGCTGTGGAAAAACTGCAGTATGGTGATTTATGTTTAACTGTGGTAAAACAAATTAAAGGAATTCCAGGAATTCCCCTCCCACAGCAACCTAAGCCCTGACTCTCGTGAATTTGAGATGTGGGGGGTGTGTGTCTGTGTTTGTGTTTGTGGGCATATCAGAGTTTTGCTGTAACAGGCACAGCTTTTTGCAAGGCAGCAAAGTGAGTGTCAGTAGAAACAATGCTTGAATTAGATTGTGCGGGAAGAGAACTGGAAAAGAATGAGATTTTGTAAAGCAGAGTTTAGGTGGAAGAAACCAAGACAGGCACTTTATAATTTATGTTATTCTAAGGAAACCAAGGCTACTCAGAGAGCTCTAAGGAATTTAGTAGCAACCGGTCACGAGAAGCAAAGAAGTAACAGGGTGTTTAAATTAGTAGAAAAGAGAGTTTCAAGTAATGTAAGAAACCTAGCAGAAATAATTAAAGCTGAGTGCGCTCAGCCTATTTTATACCCCAAGACTTTGAATTAAGGCAAAGAGATGGGATGGGGTAGAAAGATGGGAACTAAGATGGACATTTTAGTAGACACGGGGGCAGCAAACTCAGTGTTAAATAAAGCCTTGATGCCTATAACAGATGATTATGTTATGGTAAGGGGGCAACTGGCCAATCTGAAAAATCATATTTTGCAAACCATCAAAATATTCTTAGTTTTTTGTATTTGCCCAACTCTTCAAAGGCCCTGTTGAGTAGGGACTTGTTGGAGCAGCTGGAAGCAAAGATCACATTTAAAGATGGGGAGGTTATTTTAGAGGTAAAGGATCAAGAATATGGAGATATACTGAGCTTAATTTTAACAATTAGTGAAACTGAAATTGAAAATAAGGATGAAATTAACAAGAAAATAATGGATCCAGTGTTTCCTGGGGTATGGGCCTCTAACATAGCAGGGAGGGCAGAGAATGCACCTTCTGTGCAAGTTAAGGAAAACAACCAGCTAGGGTCAGGCAGTACACCTTGTGGCAAACCCATACACCCTACTAACATGTTTGGCACCTGAGCTAACCTAGTTTGCTGTTTTAGATCTGAAAGATGCCTTCTTTAGTCTCCCTATCCATTAAGCCAACCAGAAAATTTTTGCATTCAAATGAGAAAACCCTAAAAGCAGGCGCAAAACCCAGCTCACATAGATCGTGTTGCCTCAAGGCCTTCAAGGCTTCAAAATTCCCTTACTCTGGAGAACAACTTACAAAAGACCTAGAGTCCTGGGAAGCTCCACAAGAAGAAGGAAGGCTATTGCAGTACGTGGATGATCTGATAGCCACTCAGATGAGGGAAGCATGTGTGGCCTGGACAGTGAGCCTTTTGAATTTGCTGGGGCTCCAAGGATACAGAGTATCAAAAAAAAAGGCACAGGTAGTGAAACAGAAAGTAATCTACCTGGGGTATGAGGTCAATGCTGGGCAAAGGACTCTGTAGTCACTAATCTTGTGAACCCAGCTTCTTTTCTCAGTGGGATCAAGGAGAAGCAGTACACCACGATTGATTGCCTGGAGACCATTGAAGCTACTCACTCCAGATGCCCAGACTTGAAGGACACTCCTCTGGATGGTGCAGAGACCTGGTTCACTGATGGGAGTAGCCACGTTGCCAGTGGAAAGCGACACGCTGGATATGCAGTCACTACCTGCAGAGAGGTAATAGAATCTGGACCCTTGCCAACAGGCACCTCTGCACAGAAGGCCAAAATAATTGCACTGATTCTCTTTCCTTCTGCCTTAGAAATGGCAAGAGGAAAGAGAATAAAATCTAAATAGACTTGAGGTATGCATTTGGAGTCATGCATGCACATGGAGCCATCTGGAGAGAGAGGGGACTGCTGACCTCACAAGGAAAGAACATCAAACATGCACAAGAGATAATCCAGCTGCTGGAAGCAGTTCAGCTGCCTGAAAAGGTAGCAATTATGCATATTAAGGCACAGCAGAGAGTGAGCTCAGAATTGGAAGAAGGAAATGAGCTGGCAGATAGAGAGGCAAAGGAAGCAATGAAAGGTGAGGTAACTATTAAAGGAGCTCTAATTCCAGGTGGACAAATTTACCTTGAAGGTAAGCTAGAATACAATAAGAAAGATAGAAAACTAATCAAAGATCAAAAAGGGACATACAACCAAGAAGGATGGGCTACCATTGAAGGGAGGCTGGTAATCCCTTCCCATTTGTTGTAGTCACTAGTAAGGGAGGAGCACCAGAAAACACACTGGGATGCCCTAAACACCTATTTGACTGAGAGAATCATTGCCAGGAATTTATATGCCACTATTACTCAAGTGACAGTGTGATCTTTGCCTCCAGACTAACCCCAAAAATACCCCCAGACCAAAACTTGGTCAGATTGGGAGGGGCCATGGGCCTGGACAGCAGTGGCAAATTGACTTTTCAGAACTCCCAAGGAAAGGGGGGTACTGGTATTTATTGGTATTGACAGATGCATTTTCAAAGTAGCCAAAAACATTCCCC
Organism: Molothrus aeneus; assembly: GCF_037042795.1. Lineage (NCBI taxonomy): Eukaryota > Metazoa > Chordata > Aves > Passeriformes > Icteridae > Molothrus > Molothrus aeneus. The sequence continues at coordinate 3,157,211 of NW_027099016.1, forward strand.
ACCAAAACTGTCAAAGCTCAAGAAGTGACCAGGGTATTATTGCAAGAAATAATACCACACTTCAGAGTTCCAGCCACAATATCCTCGGACAGAGGATCACATTTCATTTCCAGAATAGTGCAACAGATTAGTAGCTACCAAAGCATAAATTAAGAACTTCACACTCCATACCGCCCCCAGTCAAGCAGCCAAGTAGAGAAAATGAATCATTTGATTAAGCAGCAGATTGTAAAACTTAAGCAAGAAGCTAATCTACCCTGGCCCCAAGCTCTTCCACTGGCACTGTTGCAAATTCAAACTAAACCTCGAGCTAAAGAAAAGCTGAGTCCCTTTAAAATGCTTTATAAAAGACCATATAAAATACAAAAGACACTCACATTAGAGAAGTAACGTTAGCCACCTACATGGTGGCTTTAAGCAAGCAGCTCAGAGAAAATGAAAAACACGTGGCTGGAACTCGGAGCAGGGAGCTAGATGGACCAATACATAACATACAGTCTGGAGATTAGGTATATGTTAAGTCTCTTACAGAGAAGACTTTGGAACCACAGTGGGAGGGACCATTCCAGGTGCTTCTCACCACCTTCACTGCAATCAAAATCAAAGAACAGAACGCCTAGATCCATCACTTGAGTGAAGAAGGCCCAGAAGCCCCTTGGAGAGGGACACCAGGAGACAGTGAACTGAGATTAAAACTTACTTGGGCAAAATGAGTATATTGTGGTCAAGAGTAGTCCATACTTTAATTTACAGAATTGTTTTGTATGTAATTATAACTGAAGTTTTAGAACTAGAGAGTACCTCTATCCAAAGCAATGCTGAATGGCCTTGGTCCCAGGCTTTTTATCAGTATACTGGATCCAGGGGAGAACTTTCTGAGATAAAAGATTTAAACCTATCCACTGTAGTAATCCACAGGAATCGGGTATATGAGGAGCAAGAATGGCAAGAACGAGAACTGTGGACACTTCAAGAGATCAGAGGAGAAGAAATCAAAGCGTGCCCGGTGGTCAATGGGACAGCTCATGAGAGACCAGATGCAATTGGTGTCTCAACCTCTCCTGGTGTATACAGACACCAGGAAGTTTGTGATAGCCCAAGTGAATCAGACTGGTGGTGTAATTTCACCTTGATGCAGCCTGTGGAAGTGACTTGCCTTTGGGCTCGAGATGCTATCGGACTTTCGTTTAAATTTAAAGCAGACACTGCACTTTTTACAACAGCAAGACCTTATACAACCCACACTAGGACTCAAATAGTTCAGACTCAACCCAAACTTGAACCTGAAGTGTATGAAATAGGCCCCTACGTGGGAGGAATGTGGGTGAACAACAACTGTTGTTCAATCCAGAATGCTCTCTCAAACGTGTTGAGTTGCTAATGCAAATTAACATCTCAAAAATCCAACCAGCCTGCTCCTCTTTCCTAAGAACATCCTTTGAGAGCTAGACAATGTTGTTACAAAGACAAGTGTGGTGGTTTGACAGGAAATGTGTTTTTTGGGATGCTGTGTTTTTGGCCAATGGATATTCAGACTTTAATATTGGCATTTGACCTGGCCATTGGGATGTGGACACGCCTCTGAGAACACGGGGTTAAAAGCAGAGCTCTCCCCTGGGAGGCTCCTCTTGGGTTTCCGGCGGGAAAGAGTTCGGGTCTCTCCCCCGGCCCAGCTGCTGGCTGGGCAGGTAGAGGGGAAAGCCATGTGGCCGGGAGAGGTAGGCCTGAGCCCCGGGGTGGAAGGGTGGAAGAGAAAGAGAGAGACACCGGGAGCCATCGGGCAGCCCCCCCTGAGAGACACAGAGAGAGAGAGAGAAAGAGAGCCGCTGCCTGGGACTGTAACCTTGAGACTGGATAAACATGGATAAACATGGGCCTGTGCCAGCAGCATGGCTGGGACGGAGAAGAGGGGGGGGTTCAGCCGGCCGCTTGTAGGAGCTTTTAACCCCTTTTTGGAGAATGAGAACTTTACAGAACATTGACCTTTCCTAGAAGATAGAGTGGAAGATGAGGAAGGAAATGGGACAGTGTGAGAGAGGTCTGGGCGAGTGAGAGATAGTAGAAGAGTAGAGAAGAATCCTAGTGGGAAGAGATGATGGAGTGGCTTTTGCTGGACTCTTTTTGTATAGCCATGGACAGAACCATGTTCCTTGTGATACAGAGACTGCATCCAGGGGGAGGCAATAGCCACAGAACCAAGAGGGTTCAGTGTTGGTGCCCCTCGGCCCCAGGGGGTGAAAAAATATGGGGGGGACAGGTGTCCCAAAGGAGAGATTGTGGGGACAGGTGTCCCAAAGGAGAGACTGTGCCTTTTTTGGATCGGGACAGAGCATTCTTAAAAGACAACCCTAGAAGCAGCTCTGGTCTGTGTTCAGTGGTGAGAGCACTGGACATGAAAAGGAAGAAGTCACGACGGCAGATGTACTCCGGGCAGTGCCACGAGTGACACAGAAACACACGAGGCTTCAGCTGTGTTTCCAGGGGAAGCCCATGGTACAAGAAGGACTCCTCTCCTCTTGATGAACTGAGGATTAATTGTCTAAAAGGTGGTGCTAGACCGAGAGTTGGTGATTTGAGGAACAAATGTATTGGGTTGGAAATTTGGTGGGGGGAGGAGGAAATGCATTTGTGAGGTTTTCATTTTCCCTGTGTGTGTTCCTTTTTATCTGTAGTTGTAGAGTAGTTAATAAAGTTCTGGTTCTTTTTCCCTAAGTAGGAGCCTGCTTTGCTTATTCCTGGTCACATCTCACAGCAGAAACCAGGGAGAAGGTATCTTCATGGGGGCACTGGCATTGTGCCAGTGTCTAACCATGACAACAAGTATACCTCAAAAGCAGAATAAGAAAGGATCTAATTGGGATATTAGGGACAGGATTAGGAGTTTTAAATAGAATTGATTCAAAAATACTGATGAATAAGCCAGCCACTGCAGCAGGTGGCCTAATAAAACTGAAACAGCCTTTACAGTCATCTCTCTTGGCATTAGGAACGAGCCAGTGGCAGATTTCAAAAGTACTGCCAAAGTGGGAAAAGGCCAGGGACCAAGACCACAAGCTAATAGTAGAAGCACTCAGTACAGTTCAAGAAAATGTGTCTTTAGCTTTCAGCTGTATACAAGCACAGTTATGGATGCAGGCAACAGCAGCTCTGCTCATATGGGAAGGGGGTGAAGGTGATTTTCCAGCTGAAATTCAGAAGATTGTCTGGGATAATGTGATTGATTCTGAAAGGAAGTTTCAGTCCTGGTGGACTATGGTAAATTTCACCTATGATCCTGCTTCTAATGTGGCCACTGCCTTTGTGCTTACCATATGTAATGCCACTGTTTATGTTATCCATCCCATCATTGCACTAAGATTAAACCATGAAAAAACAGTGCTCTACCCTTCAAAACATAGGGTGTGGGCACGAAAGATGAATGAAAAGTAGCAGACAGTAAATTTAGAATCCTGCATTACAAAGAGAACAGCTGGGATTAATTTGTGAAAGCAGTACTATTAATGCCCAGGATGTGTGTCTAGACACTGAACAGAGTTATTTGCCTCTTTGAAGTTCATCCAGTCACTGACCAGAAAACTGTGCTTGTATATACTGGAAAAGGGTGTGTGTGCCTGAGAACTGCCTGTGCTGCTGTAAAAATTGATAGCAACGATGTTATTTTGTCTAGTAGAAATCATTCTAATTTCTGTATTTGTAATTTTGTTAAGATTATCGGGTGTGATTTTTCGTACTTGGCCCCAGTGACATCCCACCAGTTGATTAAAGCCAATTATACAATGTATCACAGACTATCACCTACTCCTATTGAGAAAGACCTTACATTAGTACAACAATTAATTAAGCACCAAGACCTACTGGGGATCTTGAAAGAAATCCAAGAAAGCGGAAAGAAAACCTTAATTACTGTCCAACATGATACAAAAGAAATAACCAGAATTCTACAGAGAATAAAACAAAATGCAGATCATCACTGGTGAGATGTGATCTTTGGGTGGTCACCAACTGCAAATGAAATCTTTAATAAGTTGTATCATCCCATTGTAGTTTTGTTAATATTAGTTAGAATAAGTTTAAGATTATCCATTATATTGCTAATTTAGAATTAGAGAATACTACAATGGGTAGCTGTGTTAACTTCTTTATCAAACGTACATGGTAAAGCATTAAGAGACACTTATTATCACAGAGGTTTGCATTAAGTAAAAGAATTTACTTATTTTCTAGGAAAGGGGGGAATGAGACAGAGTAAAAATCCCCCAGAGTAGAAATCCATTTTGATTTAGGTGAAAGGTACATCTTAAGTCTGTAAGGCCTAGGCTAAAGAGAAAACTGTGCCCATGAAGGACAGAGATACAGAGGAGACAGATAAAGAGAGACAGAAACTGCTGTGGGAGCAGGTAAACTCGGCCTAGGAATTCTTTCTGATAAAGAACCAGCGGCAAATGTCACGCGAAATCCGTAAAAATGAATATGTATGAACCTATTGTGAAACTGTCTGCATATGTATTTAAGAGGAGGATAAAAAGGGACCTGAAGTTCTCAGAGGTACGCATGTCTTTTAAAGAGAGCAATCTCCGCATGCGTCCAGCGCTGTAATAAAACACACTGGCTTTACAACTTTCACAAAGTTGTGGAGTTCTTTTTCTCCGCAAAACACCGCTCCCCCGAGAGCTCCGCGCCCGCAGCCGGGGGGGCTCCCAGCACCACCAGTGCCACCAGTAGGGCCCCAGCTGCCGCCCCTCGCCCCATGGCCGGGGCCGGGCAGGGAGCAGCAGCCCCAAAGCAGCCGCGCTGCGCTGGCAGCACCAGTCCGGAGCAGGGCGGGCTCGGCAGCGCCGCGCGCTCTCATTGGCTGCCGCCACTTTTGGGCAGCGATCGGCCACGGGCTCTGCCCGGCAACCGATGACGCAATACAACGCCCCGAGATCTCATTGGCTGCAACGCCTCCTGCCTGCGCTGCCATTGGCTGAGGCCTTTCCGGGCCGCTGCAGCCTCGGGCTGGGGGTTCTTTGGGGAGGGGGAACCTTGGGGCGCTGGGCAGGTGGGAGCTCAGGTGAGCCCAGCAATGCGTGCCCAGGGGCGCGGGATCTCAGCGGTGCCCGTGGCGAGCGGTGACGCTGGCCCGATGCCAGGCACCCCCAGAGCCGCTCTGTCCCTGCCCCCGCAGCCGCACAGGGACAGAAAATGGAACCGAGGGATCCTGGCTGGGGACAAGGACCGGCAGAGATCCCTCAGCAAATCCCGCACGGGCACAACAGAGCCGGCCTGGGCACACGGAGGGAATTTATTACCAACCAAATCACAGCAGCACATGGAGAAGGGAAAGAAATCTCTCCAACGCCTTCCCCCCATCCCAACACGGATCACCCAGAACAGGGGTCACCAGGGCTCTGCCCAACGGGGGTCACTGGGGATCATCCAGCGTGGATCCTCCCACGGGGGATGGAGCTGGAGCAGCGCACAAAGCTCTTCCCACACTCGGGACACTCGCAGGGCCTCTCCCTGGTGTGGAAGTGCTGGTGAGTGACGATCTCTGAATGCCACCTGAAGCTCCTCTGACATTCCAAGCACTCCTAGGGCCATTCCCCAGTGTGGATCTTGTGGTGCTTGCTCAGGTCGGAGGTCCCACTGAAGCTCTTCCCACATTCCCCACGCTCCCAGGGCCTCTCCCCAGTGTGGATGTTCAGGTGTTCCACCAGGGTAGAGCTGTAGCTGAAACCCTTCCCACATTCCAAGCATTTGTGGGGCTTCTCCCTGCCATGAGGCTTCTCCACCAGTTCTGAGCTCGGGCTGGATCTCCGGCCGCCTTCCTGGCTCAGGGGGGCTCTTTCCTCCTCACACCTCCCTGGGCTGGGTTTGCAGCCCCTCCTCGTGAGGGATCTCTGGCCATCCGGCCACAGCTTGGGAATGACAAACCCTGGTTTTGCGGAAACCAAGGTGGGAGTGCCTTGGAGTAGAGGCTCCTCCTGGCCAGGTCCATCTCTAGAACTCAGCAGAAGTCTTGTGTCCATGAAAATCTCCACATATCAAGATTCAGCCGGAAAAAACTCTCCCAGGAGTTCTCTATTGCTGATCTCTCCACTTTTGGGGTTCCAGAGGTTTCCTTTCCTTGGGATCACGGGGGTCCAATGGTTCCAGGGGTTCTCCATTCTCTGGCGTCCTGCTCAGGGATGATCCAGGGGCTTTTGGTGGTCCATGGGGGCCCTTCTCCCCTGATGCTCTACTCTGAGATCCCAGGGATCCCAGGGGTCCCTCCTCTCCAGGCTCCCCCCCCTTTCTAGTCTGCCGGGGTCCCCCAGCTCTGGGATCGCCCCTCTCTGCTCTCCCCACTCTGGGGGTCCCTGGGGTTCCCCTCCTCTGCTCTCCCAGGGGTCCCCAGGACCAATGTCCTCCCCTGCCCATACTGGGCAATGGCCACGTGGGCCCCCAAAGATCCCCCCAAGGGGCTCAGCTTTGGGCTCCTGCAAGATCCAAACCTACACACACAGAGAAAAAAAACCCTCCCAGAGACACCAGATGATATTTGGGGTCAATTCCACAATCTGCGAGCTCCAAACACACCCCAATAAAAAACTGTCATGGTTTGACACTGGCACAATGCCAGTGCCCCCATGAGAATACCCTCTCCCTGGTTTCTGCTGTGAGATGTGACCAGGAATAAGCAAAGCAGGCTCCTACTTAGGAAAAAAAAAACCCAGAACTTTATTAACTACACTACAACTATAGATAAAAGGAACACACACAGGGAAAATGAAAACCTTACAAATACATTTCCTTCTCCCCCCACCAAATTTCCAACATAATACATCTATTCCTCAAATCACCAACTCTTAGTCCAGAACCACCCTTCAAACAATCAATCCTCAGTTCATCAAGAGGAAAGGAGTCCTTCTTGTACCATGGGCTTCCCCTGGAAACACAGCTGAAGCCTCGTGTGTTTCCATGTCACTCGTGGCACCGCCCGGAGTACATCTGCCGTCGTGAATGGGTGCGCTTGCGTAAGGACAGCTTGTGACAACGTCACTATAGATAATTGCCAAATGGAGACTAACAATACTAACTTCTGTGTATGCAACTTCACCAAGATAGTAGGTTGTGATTTTCATTATACTGTCCCAATAACTACTCAACAGCTAATTAACGCAGATTTTAACCTATATCAAGAGATACCGAAATTACAAATAGGGATGGACGTCAAAGTTCTTAAAGCAATGCTCGCACATCCTAAAGTAAAGAAATTGGTGCAAAAGGTGAATCAAACAACTAAACGAATGGTATGGCAGGTAGAACATAATTCGGAAAAAATAAAGAATGTCCTGACCGAAGTGGAACAAGTAGGCCAGCATCATTGGTGGGATATCTTTATAGGATACTCCCCAACAGCTACACAGGTCTTCAACTACCTGGTACACCCAATGCTAATAGTAATTGTAATTCTGTTACTATTAACTCTCACAAATATTTGTATGTGGTGGAGACTAAGAATCATAATGAGAAGGACCCAAATGATTTGGGCTATGGTACGAGCGTATCAGCGCCCTATAGGATTAGAATTTGACGAAAGAATTCGTAAGTTCTAAGAAAAGGGGGGAATGAAGCCATTTATTATATTGAACAATAGTTTTTGAGAAATAAAAGAATTAAAAGACACTTAAAAGTATATCAAGGGAATCGCAGAAGTTAATAAATAACCTAAAATACACTATTAGGAAGAACTTTGATCAGATATTTGGATAAGTTAATAAATAACCTAAAATACACTGTTAGGGAGCCCTAACTTTGATCAGATATCTAGATAAGTTAACCAAAAAAACACTCACAGAAGAAACTTTGGAATTAGAATATTTGAAGAGGAAACATTGGAATTAGAATATTTGAAGAGAAAAGCAGAAATGGAAGCCAATAAGTTAAAGTGACCTGCCAAGCCATTAGAATCAAGCCAAGTACAACAATAACTTCTGCCAAGCCATGGAAAGACATGCCAAGAATAACAGGAAACTGCCCAAATTAGGAAAAGCTTAAAATTTAACTAAGGAAGACCAAGAATTCCTGGAAGACTCCGACTGTACTCCTGCCTACCTATGAATATGCATGTAATAATGATGTAATTCTTTTTCAAAATTGTATAAAAAACCTGCTTTTGCTGTACATAATTTGGAAATCCACTTAGCGATTTCTCCAACGCGTTGCCAATAAATACCTCCTGCCTATAGACCTCAAATCCAGTCTCTGGGCAGCTTATTATCACCTTTTGGGGCAAAATTCGGCATCACTGGGCTATGGGGTGTCCTTGTTTGCTGCATTTTCCCAGTTCCTCTTGCATCCTTTGGGCCATGGGCTGTGCCCTGGGAGGGCTCTTTGTGCTCCTTTGTGACACAGGAGAACCTTCCAGGCGGTTTCTGCGTGAGCTGCTGCTGGGATGTCACAGGAACAGCGCCACGTCCCCGTGGTGTTCCCGCTGCTGTGGGACACGGAGGCCTCAGTGCCCAGAGTGGCTTTGGGCTCGCTGCCGGAGGATCCTCCTGCCCGAGGCATTCTCAGCAGCCAGCCCAGCCCTGTCCTTCTGTGCTTGCAGGGCTACAGGCTGCAGGCGTGTGCAGCGCAGCCAAAATGATCCAGCACGTGGCTGCTGCAGTTTGCACTCTGTACTCTGTGGCTTATTCGGGGTATTTTTTAACCCACTTGGCACGTAAGTCGAGGTTTTCCCTCGGTGCAGCATCTGTGGCTTTGGGCTTGCTGTGTGCTTTCTGTTCTTCCTCTGGAGCTGAGTTGACTTTGGAACCAAATGGCCATGAAGACACCATTGCTTTGGGAGAGCTCCTGCCAGCAGCTGCAGCTGAAAAAGGGGGTGTCTGCAGCCAGCAGGGCGTGCACAGCATCTGCAATGAGCCCTGGGGGGTTCTGTTCCCTCAAGCAGGGAGTCTGTGCCAGCAGAGCCTGGAACTGCCTCCCTTTGCTGCTCCAGCCAAGAACTGACCCAGCCCAGTGTTTTGTGCTTGTTCTCTTGCTTGCTGTGGGAAGGGACTGTGGCTCCTGGAGGGATGCTGTGAGAACAAAATGCTCTCTCGGGGTTGCCTTGCTCCGTGGCATTTCCCAGCACTGGCAGTTTTTCTCCTAACAGCATCTGGTTCATGTTCCCTCTCCCATTGCAGGGCACCTCATGTCTGGATTCCAAGCAGCTCCTCCTTTGGTGAGTGGGAAAGGAACCTTTGGTGTTTGGAATTGTGCAACAAGTTGTGAGCTCGGCATGTGGCAGTCGAGGGCCAGCATGGGAGGCAGAAGGAAAGTTCCTGTCAGTGTCTTTGCGGCAGCAGCAGCAGCAAAGGGATCCCCGGCAGTTTTCTTCTTTTCTGCTGAAGAGCTTTTGAAGAGCTGCAGGTCTGGTTTTGCAGGCAGAGGATTGCTTGCTGGCTTTAGCCATGGTTGAATATCGAATTCCCAACAATAAGTGGCAATGTTGACTTTAGCTCATTGTTAGTTGGAACAGCTCCAAACCCCATTTCTACTTAGTGCAGCTGGATGTGCAGCTGAGGATAAATAAGGTGATAACTGAGATAGAACTTCCTGTCCTTCACGCTGCCGTCTGTCCACAGGGCACAAAAGCAGCACCAGCACCTCCTGGGGCTCCCTCTGCTTCCAAAGAGGAGGTCAACAAGGAGGAAGACAGCAGTGAGCTTCCCGCTGCTCTGGGGGACGATGGTGAACTTCCCTCAGTGCCGGGAGATGACAGTGAACTTCCCGCTGCTCTGGGAGACGAGGGTGAACATCCCGCGGGGTGGGAATGCAACGGCGAGGCTCCCGCGGGGTGGGACAAGGACAGGGGACATCTCCCGGCCTGGGACGAGGACGGTGGATGTCCCCTGGTGTGGGACCAGAGTGGCCAAGCTCCCACGGAGTGGGATGAGGACAATGGACATCTCCCAGTGGGGGATGAGGATGGAGGACATCCTGTGGCTTGGGAAGAGGAGAGTGAACATCCCCCAGCATGGGAAGTGGACAGCAAACATCCCCTGGCTTGGAAAGATGATGGCGAACCTGCAGCGTGTTGGGAAGAGCATGGAGAAGCTGCAGCATTTTAGGAAGAGGATGGAGAAGCTCCCTCTGCTTGGGAAGAGGACAATGAACCTCCCTCCGCTGTGGGATCCTGGGCTGAACATTCTGACAGCAGCACAGCCGGGCAGCCAGAGGGGAGAGGGGAGTGGTGCCTGATGCAGCTGAGTACGTCTGCTCTGTTCCTGGGTGCCTGAGCAGGTGCTGTGTGTGTGTCTGGGCATCAGCTGCACCCAGTGTTGCTCTGCAGCTGAATGTCACCGAGCCATTGATTGTCCTTCCCCAGCTGACACCAAGGGGCTCACGGCCCCAGGGAGTGGGGCTGATCTGGCTCTGCTGCAAGGCAGGGTCTCACTCTGGGAGGGAGCGTCTTCCACGTGGTTTCTTTCAGGGAACATCGTGAGCGAGGCGGAGCCTGCCAAGAAATACCTGGAAGTGGAGCAGATTGGCCAAGGGTAAGTGCACGGCAGCTGCTGCTGCACAAGCAGGGCCGGGTGTTGTGCTGGTGCAGGATCAAGTGAGAAGTCAGGAGAGCTCCAAGCACCTTCAGACACTGGGCTACTGTGGGAACTCAGCACATCATTCTGGATGTCCAGAGTTACCAAGAGAACCCTTGGGGGGCTCGGAAATCCTGGAGTGTTGCCAGGAGCGTCTGGTGGCTTGATTTCGATCCCTCTAGGGATGTGACATCTGTTTGAGGACATGAGAGTCACTTGAGAGTGAATGGTGCAGGAATGATGTATTTGCAAGGTGAAATATAGATTTTAGAGTTTTGGTACAGGGGGGTTATGGAGACAAGATGGGGGGATCAGGGCGTGTCTTGTCCTTCTCCTTTCTTCTTCTTGTCATCCATTTTCTGTGGTGATGTTGGCACTTGGGGATTGGTTCATGGTGAAGGTGCACTTGCTAATATGGGTGAAAGGTATTGGGAAATAAAGGTAATAAAGGTAAATATGATATATGTAGCTTTTAGTATAAAAAGACACGACCGCCCCGTGGGTGGTCAGAGTGCCCTTGGTTGCCTTGCAGGTCAGACCTCTGTTGGGCAGACAGAAAATTCTGTAGATAAGAAATAAAAAAAGATCTGAAGACCGAAAAGCTGAAGAGTCCAGACTCGTCCTTTGAAGCGCGGGCACCCCAGTTCCACCCTACGCGTGTCTGGGCAGAGACAGACAGCCGACTGGACATCTGGTGTCCCTGGGTGGGCGCCCGGCGGGCACCTGCTGAGCCCCGGTGGGCTCTGGTGTGCACCTTTCACAGAGGGGCAACCTCGAAGCGCCGAGCGGGCAGCTCCAGAGCTGGACTTGTTCCCAGGAGAATGCTGATAACTCCTTGGGAAAGCAGCCAGAGGAGTCTGAAGAAGCAGCAGCCACAGAGAACATCGCACTCCACTTCTGCCAAAGAAGGTTCGTAGCAGAACAGCCCAGATGGGAATCAGAAAGGCGCCTCTGAATCCATCTCCTGTGACCTGCGGGCCAGTGACCAGGAGCCTTTGGACTGCTCTGACGACACCAATTCGATGAGAAGGTCAAAAATTAAGAACATGGGGGGTGTACTCTCCCGGGAACAATTAGAGGTTCTGTCCGACCTACAAGGCGTGGCAGAAACACACACTAAGGGGATCCCAAAGAAAAAGCTTAAAGATCTGTTGGTATAGGTGCGGTGTAATTACCCGTACTCAGAGACGCGTCTGTTGTTTGAAGTGGGTTTTTTAGCAGGAAATTAATAAGCACCTCTATCTCTTAGCTATGAAGGATGATAAGACGGCCTTGAAATTGCTGTCTTCTGCAAGAATTATGTTAGAAGCGACCTCAGCTCAGTCTAGGGGGTCAGCCAGGCAACAACTTGTTATAAATCCCACAGAGGTGGAGGGAGGAGAGCAAGGCTCGAAACGGAGATTGGCTCTGATCCCAATTGGCCCAGGGGAAACAGCTCCCGAGGAAGGGGAGCAGGGAGAAATGTCATTGCCTTCAGTCCCACCTTCCCAAAAACCCATGGGACCTCCAAAATGTCCTGAAACCCCAGAGAGTGCAGGGGCTTCAGGCTCCGACTCAGGCACAGACGACACCATTCCAATCCCAGACGAGTTAAGGTTTTCTCCCAGCGAGATCGAGGAAATGGGTCGTTCCTTAGGAGTGCACCTTCCCAATTCGCAGGAGCCAGAGGGAGATGGGATGAGACAAGCGGCGGAGTAGGGAAGGGGGGTCGAAGGGGGACAAGAGGGAAGGGGGGATGCGCTTTCTCGCGGCTGCGTGGCGGCAGTGCTAGCTGGCGGGAGGGGCACAGAGGCAATGGGGGACACAGGTTCTGGTGTGGCTTTTGCGGGCGCAGCGCTGGGGGCAGCGGCAATCTCGGCTGGCGCGGTGCCAAAAGTGCGCGTGAAGGGAAAGGCTTGGGGGACATCAGGGGAGGTTTCTCAAACCGACGCGGCAGCGCCAGACACGGGCAGTGAGGGTGGAGCAGCTGCAGGGCTCCAGCTGGCTACCGTAGGGAGATGCAAGGAACGCGCGGTGATGATGCCAAACCCGGAAGTCGGGACGCGGAGATCGGCCCGGATCGCGGCGCGAACGGGGGTACTGCCAGCGGGAGGGCTGCATGATCTGGCGGGGAGTGTGGATACAGCATTAGAGGAGTGTGGGAACTCAGCACATCACTCCAGATGTCCAGAGTTGCTGAGAGAACCCCTGGGGGTCTCGGAAATCCTGGAATGTTGCCAAGAGTGTTTGGTGGCTTGATTTTGATCCATCCACAGAAGTGACAGCAGTTTGAGGACATGAGAATCACTTTAGAGTGAAGGGTGTAAAAGGGACACATTTACAGGGTGAAATATAAACTTTAAGGTTTTTGGTACAGGGGCGTTATAGAGACAAGATGGAGAGATCAGGGCGTGTCTCGTCCTTCTTCTTTCTTCTTCTTGTCTTCCATCTTCTGTGGTGATGTTGGCACTTGGGGATTGGTTTATGGTGAAGGTGCACTTGCTAACATGGGTGAAAAGTATTGGAAAATAAAGGTAAATATCATGTACGTAGATTTTAGTATAAAAAGACATGACTGCCCCGTGGGTGGTCAGAGTGCCCTTGGCTGCCTTGCAGATCAGACCTCTGTTGGGCAGACAGAAAATTTTGTAGATAAGAAACAATAAACAATCTGAAGACCGAAAAGCTGAAGAGTCCAGACTCGTCCTTTGAAACGCGTGCCACCCAAGAACCACCCTACCCGTGTCCGGGCAGAGACAGACAGCTGAACCGCCAGAGGAAGAGGAGAGAGGGTCAGGAACAGACACCAGGGAGGAGACTTCGGAGGCGGAGCAGGACGGAGACAGTGACGTCAGTTCAGGGGAGGCAGGAGGCCTTCCTGAGGGCGCCCGTGCACGGAAAGTGTGGGCAGAGCGCGGTCGGAAGCGGGTCTGAACCCATGTGACGTCTTGGGCGAAGAGGAGGGGCCGTGCTCAGGGTTCGACATCTCGGGGCTGCACCCCCTCTCCGATCCCGATGCCTTCAGTTTCAATCCCTGTGGTCCAAACCTCTTCCATCCAAGGGAGACATTCACGTATTCAACCTCCACTGTCAGCTCAGTCAACAGCCATGCAGACCAGGTCTCAAACACGATCGCAAGAGTTGCAGTCTGCTGAACAGGAGCCGATCGAGTTCCTGCCGTCACCACGGTCGGCCAGGCAGACGACAGCGCCACCTCATGGGGGGATGACCGCAGTGCAGGACATGCCAGGCCTGTTCGACAGCGCCACAGCGCCACCTGCTGGCGAGACTGCAACAATGCAGCGATTTTTTCCAACAACGTGTAGAAAGAAAACTACATCGAAGAAAACAACAACAACAAAACAACAAATGGACAATCCCTCGTCAACTTCGGGATCTCACGAAGCTGAAGACAATTCAGATGAAGCGCAATCACAAGGAGAAGACATGATACAAATCACAGCATCAGAAGGAATTCCGGCATGGATGTTTTCGGCAGCAGAAGCAGCCAAAAGCTTTCTGCATTCTTTTGATATAGCAAGAAGAACACGATCATGAGAACCTCAAGTTTCTTTTTTGGGTTTGGGAGTGAGACCAAAAACCTCAAAACAAAGAATATGGAACAAAGAATCATCAAGGACCTCCACGATTCCACTGTGCATGCAACTACCAATGGGGTTTTCAGAGGAGGAAGAAGAACAGCCAGTGGAAACAATGAACTGGAAAAAAAAATAGAAAAACATTGGCAAAAGAAAAGGATTTGTTTAAAGGATCAGGAGATATAATAATGCCAGTGACATATGATGCAAAAGGTCAGAATCTGAGGTGGGAAAGGTTGGGTCATGAAGTAGTCAAAGACTTAGCAAAGGCCATTCAGAATAATGGGCTGAATTCACAATTCTTCAAACAACTCCTGAGGGGGACATTCAATATGTACGACCTCACACCATATGATATCCGAAGCCTTGTGTCAATGATTCTCACGGACACACAGAGTCTCATCTGGGAAAGAAGATGGCGAAGGTATCTCACAGAGTTGAGAAACAGTTATCAAGGTGGGCCAAACGCAAATCTCACAGAGGCACAGTTGGCAGGGGATCCTCCAGATGACAATCCAGCAGAGCAAGCAGCACGACTTCCACGACGAGTGTTGAATGACATCAAGGAAGCAGCACGCAGAGCGATCCTGCAGATTGCTCCAGCGGGAGTTCAGGACGTTCCATTCTCATGCATCAGGCAAGGTCCCACGGAACCATTCTCGTCATTCATAGATCGACTCTCGCAAGCTGTGGATCGACAAGTGACTGATGAGGCAGTGAAGAGACCTCTCATGGAAAGTCTAGCCTTCGGCAATGCCAACCCGGATTGTCAACGGGTCATCAGTGCAATGCCAGGACGGCCATCCTTGGCAGAGCTGGTGGAGGCATGCAGCAAGGTGGGAACACCTCAGCATGTCGCATCGATCGTAGGGACGAGCTGAGAGGAGAATGGGAAGTACAGATGAAAAGACACTCAGAAAAACAGTCAGAAGACAAGGTGTTGGAAAAAATGCTGGAAGAAGTACTTCAACAACAGAGTAAAGTTCTTGCAACCATCCAGAAAAAGAACAACCCGTTGGGAGGACAATGCTACAAGTGTGAAGCGTTTGGGCACTTGAAGAAGAATTGTCCACAAGCACACGCACAAGTGCAGACGCAAAAACCAGAAAAGCCACTTTATGCATGGTGTGGAAGAGGAAGGCACTCTGTGAAAGAATGTTATTCTCAGACGGACGTGGAAGGGAATCCTTTACCATATCCGGGAAACGGGAAAAGGAGCGCGCCCACACACCGTCAGCGCGCGTTGACACAAGTGATGGCGGTGACAGAACAGCAAACAGAACAGTCATCGGGGAACGTCAAGCAGATGACCTCAGCAAATCTTCAGCCGATTCCCCAGTGACCCAGACCTCCTTCCACCAGGAGCGCAGTGCACATTGGCAGCTTCAAAATTAGTATGCTTTCTAGATGAAAGTCATGTGGAGATTCCAACAGGTATCCGCGGAGATTCATATAAGAGACAAGATTTTTTAATAATAGGACAAGATAAAAGCAGCATCCTTGGACTCATTGTTTATCCAACAGTTGTTTCAGCGGACAAGAATACGGAACTGACAGTTTTGGCAAAAGCGCTTCATCCACCATTGACCGTGGCAGAAAACACTCAGGTTGCGAGAGCTTTCGCCTTGCCAGCACCCGCCACTGAAGAAGTCATGTCAATTTTTGATGAGGAAGGGCTTCATTTGAAGGAGCATGTTGAAATACATACTACATAGATAAAGCACATAGGTTGAGATCGACCCACACTCACGTGTCAGTTGACTTGTGGAGACAGAACAATAGCGGTCAGAGGCATGCTCGACACAGGGGCAGATGTCACAGTAATATCCTACATCTTTTGGCCTCGCAACTGGAGCTTGATTGCACCCTTGGGATCTCTCTCAGGCATAGGGGGAGTTTCTCTGTGTCTGCAGAGTGAGAATTCCATCGTTGTCATGGGACCAGGAAACAAGATGGCGATCATTTGTCCTTTTGTTGTGCAAAAGCCAATCATAGTTTGGGGACGAGATCTTTTGGCACAATGGGGCACGAAGATTGAGGTGGATTTTTAGTCGGGGTCACTGCGGCACTCACCACACTGAAGTTGACTTGGAGAACAGATGATCCAGTTTGGGTGGATCAGTAGCCCCTGGAGCGAAAAAAGTTGAGTGCACTGAAAAACCTGGTCCAAGAACAATTGCAGAAGGGACACATCAAACCAACAAACAGCCCTTGGAACTCTCCAGTGTTCGTCATCAAAAAGAAGCTATCAGGCAAATGGAGACTGTTGCATGATCTCAGGAAGATCAACGAAGTTCTCAAAGACATGGGACCGCTTCAGCTGGGACTTCCTTCAGTCTCAATGATTCCCAGAGATTGGCCGCTTGAGGTCAACACTCATTGACCTCAAGGACTGTTTTTTCAGTATTCTGCTTCATCCAGATGATGCTCCAAGGCTTGCCTTTTCTGTTCCAAGTACTAACAAGGAAACACCTCTGCAGCGGTACCATTGGGTGGTTCTTCCTCAGGGTCTCAAGAACTCACCAACAATCTGCCAATGGTACATGGCACGAGCTTTGTCACCAGTGCTGAAGAAATTTCCGAAGGTGAAAATCATTCATTATATGGATGATTTGCTCATTGCGGCACCAACACAACAAGAGCTGCAAAAGGCTCGTGACTGTGTGATTGCAGAAGTGCAAAAGGCAGGTCTGGAAATCAGTGTTTCAAAGATTCAGGAGGTCGCGCCTTGGAAATATCTAGGGTGGAAGATCTCAGAGAAAACGATAAGACCTCAAAAAGATGGAGATCAGCACAAAAGTCAACAATCTGCATGATTTACAGCAACTTCTAGGAGAGATCAACTGGATGAGATCGATTTTGGGAATCACGAACAGCGACATTCCAGCGTTGCTCGATCTCTTGAGAGGAGACACAGACATTCGATCTCCCAGGACACTCACATGGGAAGCGAAGAAAGAGTTGGAGAAAGTTACAGATGCTATTCAGAAGAGACAAGCACATCGATTCGTTGAATCGTTGCCTTTTCAGTTGGCAGTGCTGGGAAAGAAAACGCAGATCCATGGTTTGATTTTCCAATGGGATTCATCTTAAAGAGATCCTTTGATAATCATAGAGTGGATTTTCTTACCATACAGGCCTTCAAAAATAATTCTCACAGATTTGGAGATGGCAGCACAGATCATCATAAAGGCGAGAACAAGGCTGCTGACAATGGCAGGACGAGAATTCTCAGAGATTCATTTACCTTTGAAGAAAGATTATTTCGACTGGGCGATGCAAAAATCAAAAGATTTGTTAATCGCATTGTTAGCCTTTCCAGGAACCTGCACAATCAATTTCCCGCAGCACAAAATGTTGCAGTCGCAAATATGTTACAGAGCAAAGCCAAAAATAAGTGAAGAACCTCTGGACGGGATCACAGTGTTCTCTGATGGCTCAGGGAAGACACACAAGTCAGTGATCACGTGGATGAACTCAACGACAGGGGAATGGGACTCAGACGTGAAGACGGTTCAAGGCTCTCCACAAATTGTGGAATTGGCAGCTGTTGTCCGAGCATTTCAGTTGTTCCAACAACCTCTCAATTTGGTCACGGATTCCGCATATGTTGTGGGTGTGGTCAAGCGATTGGAAGGTTCGCTCTTGAAAGAAGTCAGCAACGAAGTTTTATATTCATATCTGGCAAGCATGAAAACATTGCTAGAAAGCAGGAAAGAAGAATATTTCATCACTCACATCAGAGCGCACACAACACTTCCAGGATTTCTAGCAGAAGGGAATGCTCAGGCAGACAGATTGACAATGCCCATTTCACAAACACTTCCGGACATTTTTGAGCAAGCACAACTGAGTCATGCATTTTTTCATCAGAATGCGCAGGCGCTGATGGAATCCTTTTGTCTCACAAAAACTCAGGCGAGGGAAATCATTAGTGCTTGTCCAGACTGTCAGCTTGTGCAGCCACCTGCTTCAACAGGAGCAGTCAACCCACGAGGACTGCAAAGTCTTCAGCTGTGGCAAACAGATGTCACAAAATATCCATCATTTGGGAGACTCAAAAATGTTCATGTTTCAGTAGATACATTCTCAGGGGCAGTCTTTGCTTCAGCACATGCAGGGGAAACAGCAGAACATGCTTGTCGACATGTCCTGCAAGCATTTGCATCATTAGGTGTACCTCCAGAAATAAAAACAGACAATGGCCCAACATATACAGGCAGGGTGCTTGATAAATTTTTGAAAAGATGGGGTGTCAGACATACATTTGGTATTCCACATTCACCCATGGGTCAAGCAATCATTGAAAGAACACATCATATCCTGAAATCCCTTTTGGACAGGCAGAAAAGGGGGGAGCCAGAGGCGACACCACACATGAAGTTAAACAAAGCATTGTATGTGTTGAATTTTCTTAACAGTTCATCTTCTGAACCCAATCCACCAATCGTGAGGCATTTTTCAAACAGCTCTCAGGCAAAACTAAGGGAGAATCCTTTGGTTTTGATCAGAAACCCAGAGACAGGACAAATAGAGGGTCCTTTCAAACTAATCACTTGGGGCAAGGGTTTCGCTTGTGTTTCCACAGGGCAAGGGCTGAAGTGGGTGTCAGCGCGACACGTGAAGCCATTTCGGGGAAGAGAGCAGGAGAGCACAGATCCCAGAGGCAGAGAAACGAGCACGCAGACGGAGGAAGAAACTCAAGTTGTGAGCAATGACTCAGAAGAGGGACAAAAAGAATAAAAACTTTGGGGGTTTTTCCTTTGTGGCTTTGAGTGAGAGCATGACAATGATTTTTCATAAGGATGAAGTCATGAGCTTCATGATGCTCATGCTTTCATCTGTTGCTTTAAGCAATGGAGCAAATCTACCCATCAATCAACCAAAACAAAATGTTTGGGAAACTTTAGCCCAGGCAGCGAACTTAGAAAGTATCTGCCTGACACATTCGAAACCAGGGAAACCATTCACAGCATGCATGGTTGGGTTGCCAGTGGACGAGTGGCCAATTCCAGGGCATTCTCCAATGGAGATTTCGCAGGTCATCAAAGATCCTGTGAATGAATGGTGTGCTTGGACACATCTTTTACCTGTGGCTACTGAACCGCAGGAATTGGAAATTTTCGGGTCCACAACAATGAAACTATGCATGAAATTCGAAATTTCGAATGTGTCAAGGACAAACAAAAGCGTTGATGTCACTCCAAATCACAAGTTTTATAGAAACGCGTCAGCTTGGTGCAATCACACCGAGACGACAGCCAAAAGATCAATCCAGGTCCCAGTGCAATTGCCACATGGGTTGTTTTTAATTTGTGGGGACAGAATTTGGCACAGCATTCCTGCAAATGCCAAGGGAGGTCCATGCAGCATTGGGAGGATTTCAATGTTATCACCAGATTTGAAAGTATTGAGAGAGCAAAAACATAAAGAGAAAAGGTCCTTGAAACATTACAGTGCAGACTGTGATAATGATGTATACACCTGGGACAAGGCAAGGAGAATTGCGGCAGCAATTTTCTCACCTCAGACAGCGTCGGGGGTGGCCTTGACTCAACTGGACCACATGGGTTGTTGGTTGAGCAAGCATGCTCAATCAGTCTCTCTCGCTTTGAGTGATATGTTAAAAGACATAAGTATTGTGAGAGAGGCAACTCTTCAAATAGCAATCGATTATCTATTGCTTACTCATAGACATGGATGTGAAGAGTTTGAGGGAATGTGCTGCATGAATCTCTCGGATCATTCAAGATCAATTCATGAAAGTATTCAAAAAATAAAAGACAGTATAAAGAAGCTTGGCGAAATTACTGAGTCACAGATTGATGATGTGGCGGGATTTTTTGATCTTTCTCCCTTATGGAGAGGGTTTTTAAAAATGGGATTTTATATTCTAATAATACTCTTAGTCCTCATGCTCATCGTCCCATGCATCTTTTTATGTGTGCGACATGCCATGAGTCAAGTTGCCAAAGAAGTATTCTTGGTGCAAACAGAAGGGGGAGAAACAGTAAAAAAGAAAAAAAGGCTTATTGAGGAAGAAAATGGGAGTTATAATCAAGAGGGATGGGCTGTTGCAGATGAAGGGAAAGGAAGGCCTGTGATCCCCTCTTAGATGCTATGGTCATAGTGAAAGATGAACATGAGAAAACACATTGGGGAATAGACACCTTGTATAATCACTTGAAAACAGAATCCTAGCCAGAAACTTGCAAAGTACAGTGATTCGGGTGACTCACCAATGTAGCCTTTGCCTCTAAACTAATCCCAAAAATATTCCTAAACCAAATCTTGAACAAATTAAGAGAGGATATGAACCTGGGCAACAATGGCAAATTGATTTTTCAGAACTGCCCAGGAGAGGGGGGTATCGATACCTATTGGCGTTAACAGACACCTTTTCAGGGTGGCCAGAAGCTTTCCCTACTAGAACTGCCAAAGCACAGGAGGGAACCAAAGCATTGTTATGAACCAGTACATAATTGTGAGTCAGAGAGGAGCTGAGGGTGGAGCTTCCTGAGTTGCTGCTGAGTGGCTGATTATAAGAGGTGTCTGGGGAGCGCGGCGACCCGGAGCGCAGCGAACAGGAGCGGGCAAACAGGGGTGTTGTGAGTCTCTGGGAAATATACGAGGCAGTTTGCGCGGCAGTTCGCGCAGGCAGGGCAAGCAGGCAGGGTTGCCAGTTGTCTCGCTAGTAAGGAGTCCTTTGTATTGTTTGAGGTCTTTCTTCTGCCCGGTTGTGTTTGAGGTGTTTGTCAGTGATGGTCTCTACAAGGTCAAAAGCTGTGGCTGGTACAAGTGACCAAGTCGGGCCCTCCAAAAAGGATGTGTCTGTACAGACCCATCCATGCCCAGAATGTTTGAGCTTATCGGTGGCTTCAGGGAGTGTTGTGGAGGAGACCTGCCTGCGGTGTGAACAAGTGAATGACCTCCTTTCACTGGTGGCTGAGCTTAGGGAGGAAGTTGAAAGGTTAAGGAGTATCAGGGAAAGTGAAAGGGAAATAGACTGGTGGAGCTCAGCCCTTCCATCTTTAAGGGAGGCCTCTGACCAAGAGACTGAGGACTTATATGCCTCCCACCCTCGGGCAACAGAAGAGCACCTGGTAGATGAAGAGGAGTGGAAACAGGTCCCCATTCAGGGAGGTAATAACAAAAAGTCCTCCCCCTCCCCATCATCCAGCCAAGTGCCACTTCAGAATAGGTATGAGACCCTGGATAGAGAGACCCAACCAGATGATTTAGGAGAAAATTGTCTGACCAGTGAACCCCCCAGTTATGATTCATCTGTAAGACAGATCACTACCTCTAGCATCAAGAAGAAAAGAAGGGTAATCGTAGTAGGTGATTCCCTCCTGAAGGGAACTGAGGGTCCCATATGTCGACCAGACCCATCCCACAGGGAAGTCTGTTGCCTCCCTGGGGCCCGGGTACAAAATATCACTGAGAGACTTCCTGGGCTGATTCAGCCCTCTGATTATTACCCACTGCTGATACTCCAGACTGGCAGTGATGAGATTGAGAAAAGGAGTGTCAAGGCAATTAGAAAGGACTTCAGGGTACTGGGTCAGGTAGTTGATAGGGCAGGAGCTCAGGTAGTGTTCTGCTCAGTCCCTTTGGTGGCAGAGGAAAATGATGAAAGAAACAGAAGAATACGCATCATCAACAAGTGGCTCAAGGGTTGGTGTCATCAGCAAAATTTTGGATTCTTTGATCATGGGGAAACTTTTACAGCATCTTCTCTGCTGGAACCAGATGGGGTATACCTCTCTGTTAAGGGCAAAAGGGTTTTAGGATATGAACTGGCAGACCTCATTGAGAGAGCTTTAAACTAGGTTTGAAGGGGGAAGGGGAACCAGCTGAGCTATCTGGAAACAGGCCCAAGAATTACAAGGCTAAGTTAGGGGAGAAGTCAGTAGCCCAGATGAGGTGCATGTATACCAATGCACGCAGCTTGGGCAACAAACAAGAAGAGCTGGAGGCCGTGGTGCAACTGCAGAGCTATGATGCAGTTGCCATCACAGAAACATGGTGGGATGACTCACATAACTGGAGTACTGCACTGGATGGATACAAGCTCTTCAGGAGAGACAGGAAAGGAAGAAGAGGTGGAGGGGTGGCCCTTTATATTAAGCAGACTTTTGATGCCACCGAAATTAAACCTAAGGAAGATGGAGTTGAACGTCTATGGGTAAGAATAAAAGGGAAGGCCAACAAGGCTGACACCATACTGGGAGTCTGTTATCGTCCACCCGACCAGGAAGAAGAGGTAGATGACTTATTCTATAAGCAGCTAGGTAATGTTTCAAGATCATCAGCCCTTGTTCTTGTGGGTGACTTCAACCTGCCAGACATCTGCTGGGAACTTAATACAGCAGTAAAGAGGCAGTCCAGGAAATTCTTAGAATGTATGGAGGACAACTTTTTGTCACAGCTGGTGGGTGAACCCACCAGGGGAGGGACTATGTTAGATCTGCTATTTGCAAATAGAGATGGGCTGGTGGGAGATGTGGTGGTTGGAGGTCGCTTGGGACAAAGTGATCACGAAATGATAGAGTTCTCAATATTTGGTGAAATCAGGAAGAGTACCAGTAAAACTCTTGCATTGGACTTCCGGAGGGCAGACTTTGGCCTTTTTAGGAGACTTATTCAGAGCGTCCCTTGGGAAGCAGTCCTAAAAAACAAAGGAGTTCAGGAAGGGTGGGCATACCTCAAAACAGAGATCTTGAGGGCACAGGAACAGACCATCCCTGTGTGCCGAAAGATCAGCCAACGGGGTAAACGTCCAGCCTGGTTGGGCAAGGAGGTTTTGGAGGAACTTAGGAATAAAAAGAGGATGTATCAGCATTGGAAGAAGGGACAGGTCTCTAAGGAAGTATTCAAGAAGGCTGCTAGAGCATGCAGAAAAAAAATTAGGAAGGCCAAAGCTCAGTTTGAACTTAGAATGGCAACTTCTGTAAAGGATAATAAAAAATGTTTTTACAAATACATTAATGGTAGAAGGAAAGGTATGACCAGCCCTTGTTCTTTATTGGACAAAGGAGGGAACTTAGTATCTGAAGATGAGGAAAAGGCAGAAGTGCTTAATGCCTATTTTGCCTCAGTTTTTAGTGGGAAGATGACTTGCCCTCAAGACACCTGCCCACCTGGGCTGGTTGATGGTGACAGGGAGCAGAATGGTCCCCCCTTTATCCAAGAGGGGGCAGTCATAGAACTACTGAAATGCTTGGATACTCATAAATCTATGGGACCAGACGGAATCCACCCCAGGGTGATGAGAGAGCTGGCAAATGAGCTTGCAAAGCCACTCTCCATCATTTACCAGCAGTCCTGGCTCACTGGCGAGGTTCCGGATGACTGGAAGCTGGCCAATGTGATACCCATTCACAAAAAGGGTGCAAAGGAAGATCCTGGTAATTATAGACCAGTCAGTCTGACCTCAGTACCTGGTAAAATAATGGAACAGTTTATATTAAGCACCATCACGCAAAATTTACAGGATGGCCAGGGTATCAGACCCAGCCAGCATGGGTTTAGGAGGGGTAGGTCATGTTTAACCAACCTGGTCACCTTTTATGACCTGGTAACCCGCCTAGTCGATGCAGGTAAGGCTGTAGATGTTGTTTACTTGGATTTCAGCAAGGCCTTTGACACTGTCTCCCACAGCATACTCCTAGACAAGCTGGCAGCCCGTGGCTTGGACAGGAGCGCTCTGTGCTGGGTCAGGAACTGGCTGCATGGCCGGGCCCAGAGAGTGTTGGTGAATGGTGCTGCATCCAGCTGGAGGCCAGTCACCAGTGGTGTTCCTCAGGGTTCTGTGCTGGGGCCAGTTCTGTTTAATGTTTTTATTGATGACATGGATGAGGGTTTAGAGTCCTTTATTAGCAAATTTGCAGATGACACTAAGCTGGGAGCGTGTGTGGATCTGTTAGAGGGACGGAGGGCTTTGCAGAGGGACTTGGAACGGTTGGAGGGATGGGCAGAATCCAATGGGATGAAGTTCAATAAGTCCAAGTGCCGAGTCCTGCACTTTGGCCACAATAACCCCCTGCAACGATATAAGCTGGGGACATTGTGGCTGGACAGTGCTCAGGAGGAAAGGGACCTGGGGGTGCTGGTTGACAGTCGGCTGAACATGAGCCAGCAGTGTGCCCAGGTGGCCAAGAAGGCCAATGGCATCCTGGCCAGTATCATGAACGGTGTGGCCAGGAGGATCAGGGAGGTCATTCTTCCCCTGTACTCAGCACTGGTGAGGCCACACCTTGAGTATTGCGTCCAATTCTGGGCCCCTCACTTTAGGAGGGACGTTGAGATGCTTGAGCGTGTCCAAAGGAGAGCAACGAGGCTGGTGAGGGGCTTGGAACACAAGCCATATGAAGAGCGACTGAGGGAGCTGGGGTTGTTCAGCCTGGAGAAAAGGAGACTCAGGGGTGACCTTATCACCCTCTTCAACTTCCTGAAGGGTAGCTGTGGTGAGCTGGGGGTCGGTCTCTTTCTCCGGGCAACAACCGACAGAACAAGAGGACACAGCCTCAAGCTGCGCCAAGGGAAATGCAAGCTAGAAATAAGGAGGAAGTATTTTACAGAAAGAGTAGTCAAATACTGGAATCATCTACCCAGGGAGGTCGTGGAGTCACCATCCCTCGAAGAGTTTAAAAAAAGACTGGATGTGGCACTCGGTGCCATGATCTAGTTGAGGTATTAGAACATGGGTTGGACTCGATGATCTTAAAGGTCTCTTCCAACCTAGAATTTCTGTGTGAAATTCTGTGTGTGAAATAATGTACAGCCTGGGAATTATGTATATAAGTCTTTTGCAGAGAAAACTCTGGAACCACAGTGGGAGAGACCATTCCAAGTGCTCCTCACCACCTTTACTGCAATCAAGATTAAGGAACAAAGCACCTAGATCCATCATTCCCGAATGAAGAAGGCTCCTGAAGGACTTTAGAAAGATACACTGGGTAACAACAAACTGAAATTAAAACTTTCCCAAGAAAATAAATAGAGTGTGAGTAAAATGATAAGCACAGTGTAATAATCCCCCAAAGAACAGAAAGATTTGTAGCTGTAATAGATAATCAAGTAGGTGTAGCTTAAAGAGTTGTGGCATTTATGATTATTGCTATAACCACAGCTAATACAGCACCACTTCCAAATTGTGTGACTAGTATATAAGTGCCAAGGGAAAGCCTATGATTTTAACTAACCTAAGTCTCTGGGTCAAATGCTAAAAATTACAAATGCAACTGTGTAAGAAAGAAGAAGTGTTTGGGGATGTAAATCTGTGTTTGTCCAAGATAGATTTCATGAATCTCATCAAGAATCCTAAATACTGTGACAAATGCTTAATTGCTCTGAGTTTAGACTCAGATACAGAGCAAAGTATTTATCACTTTGAAATGCATCCCATTAACCAGACAATCTTGCTTGTGTATACAAGACAAGGTTGTATCTGCCTCAGAACAGCATATCCCACTATAACAGTAGATGAGATCACTGTGAAGGAAACTCAGTTTAACCTGTGCATTTGTAACTTTGTCAAAATCAAAGGATGTGCTTTTTCCTATCAGGCACCTGTCGTATCATACCAACATATAAAGGCAAATTTGATCACTGTCCAAGAAATATTGCCTGTGCCTGCCTATAGGGATGAACTTAACTTTGGTTAGCCAATTGTTCAAACATTATGAATTAAAGAAAATTCTTAAAGAAGTTAAAGATAAAAGAAAAAGAACTTTGATTACAATACACCATGCCCACAGAGACTATACAGAAAGTATTTAAAAGATTGGAAGAAGGCCCATCCCATCATCAGTGGGATGTGCTTTTTGAGTAGTCTCCAATGGCAACTGACTTGCTCAATGTCTTAGTTCATCCAATTATTGTTTTACTTCTCTTAGTTAGTATAAGTTTGATTTTGTCTATTATAGTACTTACTTAGAATTAGAGACTGTTGGGGCAAGTAGCAGCTTTAACTTCAATATTGAGAACAGATGGTACGGTTTTAAGAAACACCTACTACATAAGTTGGCTAGATAAAGAAGAATCTCTATGTTAGTAAAAGAATTTACCAACCTTGAAGAAGGAGTAGGGATTGAATCATGATTTTAAAAATTTGAGATTTTAGCTGAGGGTTGAACCAATTCATATTGAAGTCAGATACACCAACAATTGGTTAATCATTATTAGATGCTTCAGCTAAAGTTAATTGTTATATTATGAGCTCATTTGTAGAAAGAAGTGGAGCAAGTGAACCATTATAGGAACATACTGAAACCAGTAGAACAATTCCCAGCACCTGGCCTCCATGTTAATCCATCCCAAAGCCTTGGATCGTGCCAGAGGGTCACAGAGACCTGACGAAGACCTTCCTGACTTCATCCCTGGGACCACTGACCCAATTCGAGACACCGACTGTCATGGTTTCAAATGGGAGGAAATTCAGGGGAGTGATGCAAAGCTTTTTGTGTAACTGACAGTCTGTTGAACGACTGAGAAGCTGGAGATGCCTCTGGGAAACACACATGTTAAAGACAAAAAAATCCAGGAACTCTCTCCTTTCTAGTCGGTGGGAGGGAGGAAGAGATGCCTTGTTTTTGGAGCTGAAATCCTCTTGGAAGCTATGGAGAAAAGACTCTTTTTCCTTATAACACATGAAACTATGGGGAGATGAAAGTGTTCAAACTGATATCAAGCAAAAGCCTCCATGCTAGGATAAGCAGATGTTGAAATAGCCGCGATCCCATGAGAAGTTTGAACAGGGGAAGAGAGAAGAGCAGTCCTGTGTTTCCAGGAGAAGAAGAAGATCTCTGTTCCCAGGGATGAAGATATATTTTAGAAATAGATAATGAGAACTTTTGCCTTTGAACTTGTCATCATTAAAACAATACCCCCCAAGTCGCCATGGCCCATCGAGGAGCAGTGGGAAGGCTTGTGGCAATGGGAAGGATTTCACAACAGCAGGGTTCCCCGGGCAGCTGCTACTCGTGATGAAATTGAGAACCACGAGAGAACTGTTCTTTTCCTCTTGTGGAGAAGCCTCCATAACCTTAACAAGAGGGACTTCTCTCCCTCAGTGAACTGAAGAAAGACTTCTTTGGAAGTGGTGAACTGACTGGAAATCTTAGGCTTGGTTTCTTTACACTGTCAGTGGAAAAGAAAAGGTTGTGGGGGGAGGAGAAGTGTTCTGAGGGATTTGTTTTGATTCTTACTACTTTTTTTTCTTTTTAGTTACTTTTAATAACATTTTCTTTATACACTTTTAAAGTTTTGAGCCTGCTTTGCCTTTCTCCTAATCCCATCTCACAGCAGGAAGTGAGTGTATTGGTGATTGGCCAGCACTGAACCTGCCACATTCTTTGGTGTGTTGGCCAGGAAAATCTCAAAATTGGGAAACCTGAAATTGGCAAACCAAAACCACTACACCCACCCAATTCAAGAGAAGAATTGTGCACGCGTGAAGGACTAATAGCCTCATTTTAATACAAAGTGGGGATAGGAGGTACTGGGGTTGTGCATATGTATTATTTTGGGAAACAAATAGAAGGCAAAAATCCTGGTATGGTGCAGTCACACATTTCAGGGACAACTTCCCCCTGTGCTGCCCACTGGTGTAATAAACATACAACTTTCTAACTTTAACTAGTTAGAGAGTCTTTGTCCCTGATTTTCAGTTTTAATGATTCAGTAACAATGCCTATAGACCCAAAATTGACTACATTTGGGACTGCACAAAAGATTACGGTATTAAAGAAACAAAATATTAAGAAATACCCCTTGGAAGAAGCAAAAATGATTTATGAAAAAAAGGAAGCAAATAATGGAGGATAGAAAAAAAGAAATACTCCTCAAGCCAAATGATTTGTAAAAAGGGAAGAGGAGGGATTGTTATAAATGCATATTATACGGTTTGTTTTTTACAAATATTAAGATGAATGTTGTATGTACAATGTTAAAATAACTTTGCTTTTATTTCTGCTATTAACAAAACCTTAGACCTAGCAGTAGTGGTAGCTGATCTAGTTAGGAGTGAACTGTCCGTTTGGTCAGGATAACATCCAGTGAACATGTCATGGGCACCCTGCTATTGATATGCCAACTATCAGCATCTGCCGCCTGAAGAAAGTGTGGACCAAGGCCCAGAGTGGAAGTGATCAAGAGAGGGAACCAAAACCACAGCCCAGAAACACACATGCTCTAAAAAGGCAGACCCGAGGAGGAGCCATGCTAAACAGTTCCTGGAATATGTAAACTGGATGATGGATATGAATATGCAACAGGTTGATGTAATAGAAACAGTATTAAAAGGGCGTTTCCCAAACTAGCAGGGGTGCTCTTGGATTAGTGCCAAGATGCACCCGGCCCATAATCTTTGCTTTATTGTCTCTGTTTCTTATTGTCCTTTATTAAACTTTTAGATTTTAACAGGAAAGTGAACCATGTTTTTCACAAGGGAATATGGAACCTTTACATATATCGGCCCCTGGTTGCCAACTGCTGGTCGTAGTGGGGCTTGTAAAACCGGTTATTTTCTCTTTTTTTATCTAGTACGTTCCACTATGGGGCTACACTCTTTGATGGCTTTTCTCACGATCTTTCCCCTCCTTCGCTTGCTCAAGGCTGCAATGAGTTCATCAATTTCATCTTCCTCGGAGCTGCTTGAGCAGGAGCTCTCCGATTCGGCTGACCCTGTTGTACCCTATAATCTATTTTGCCTACCCCCGATCCCAGGAAGCCCCACGCAGGATTTGCTGCGTCTTTTAACCCGGGCTGCGCGTCCGCCGGTGACGTCATCCCCGAAGCCACGCCCTGGCGTTCAGGGTTGCCATGGAAACCGACAGGGCTGGGAGCTGAGAGACCCCTCCCCCCATGGGCGGGGCCCTCTCCGCCCTCCCGGTGCGAGGCTCCGCCCCCGGCTCCTCCTCCTCCTCTCGGGGCGGTGCCGTGGGCTGTGCCCGCCATCCATCCCCTCCCCTCTCCCGGTGCGAGGCTCCGCCCCCGGCTCCTCCTCCTGGCCGGGGCCGGCGCCATCCCTGCCTGCCCAGGCTCGCCTTTCTCCTCCTTCTCTGCCCGGGGCCTCGGCTGAGCTGCGCCTCCCCCGCCCCCCGATCGTGCCGGCGGTGGCGGCGGGAGGGGCGCGCCTTGGCCCGGACCCGACCGACCCCACCCTCGGGGCCGGAGCGACTCGATCTAAGCCTTCTTCCTCCTTCGTTTTACTTTTGTTTGCCACTATTGGCTCTTTTCCCCTTTTCTCCCCTTTTCCCTTTGAGACTAAGGGATGCTCTTCCTTTTGCTTTGCTGCGGGGCTCCGCTGACACGCTGACACCAGAAAGAGCCTCGCATACTCCAGCTCACCTGAGCACCCCGAGTATTTATCCTCGCGTCTACGGGAAATCAAACTTGATATTAATCTCTTATCCCAACTACCAAACTCGGGCCTCGTCTGATTGTCCTCTAGTTCATACCGCGGCCAGATCTTTTCTGAGAGTCCAATAAGCTTGGCTTTGAAAAACAAGGCTCCCCCCGGTAAGGGCTCCCCAGTTTCTCAGTGCTAAGCCCAGGGGACTGTTTCTCGGGATATTATCACTACAACACTCGCAGCAGAATATACACACGGAATTTTAACAGTTCTGAGTAGAAATTAAAAGACCCAACGAGCGAGAGAAAGAGCGAGATTCCAATCGCGGCGCTCCGGAGCGGCGCTGCGGGAACGATCCCCTGCGCCAGCACTGCCGGCCCCAGGCCAAGCCCAGCCCCGCAATCCAACCCCGCTGCTCACAGCGCCCGCCCTCCCCGAGCCCGGGGCGCAGCGAGCACCGCACCCGCTGCGCTCCCGAGCACAAAACGCCCCTTCCCACCGCCCCCACCCGATAAACGCAGCGCCCCTGCAGCCGCTCACGCCTCTCTCGCTCCTCCCGAGCTTCTCGGCCTCCCGCACCCTCGGCACCGCACCTGGGCCCCGCCAGTGCCGCGGGCTGGGGGCAGCAGCTGCACCTTCCTCTGCCTCTGCTCCAGCCTTGCCCGGGTGCCTCGGCTCCCTTCGTGCTCGCCACAACTGATGCCTGCACAAGGCTGACCTAGAACAGAGGCCAGACGCGGTTACACAGTAAAGCATGCATTTGTTAAAAGGCCTCCATGGATACACCTTGGGCAGAACAAGAGCCCAGCCAGGGCTACGCCCAAGATGAACCAAAATGGCCCCAAAATGGACGACCGGTCACGAGGTCTGGCACTTTTATAAGTTCTGCTCCATTTGCATATTGGAGTTAATTGTCCAATTATACCTTTAGCTGATGAAGTCCCATCCTTCTTGTTTTTCTCTCTTCAGTCCACGTTGTTTATGCTCTTGGGCCTGAGGTTTGGATTATTTGTCCTTGGGTTCCCAGCTAGAGCAGGAATTGTTTTGTCTCCCTGCTCTGTGAACAGAGCTCAGCATCCCTTAATATGAAGCTCAGACCCACAGAGTAAAGCAGCACAGAATCTGAAAAAGAGAAAAGCCAAAACCTGAGGCATCAAATCCATGGGACCCCCCCACACTCACCACGACCCCCCCTCGGCACCCCCCAGGCCACCCCATCGATTGAACCCCCCCAAAACATCCCCAGGCCCTCCCCCCTCGGCCCCCCTGAGCCCCTGGCCTGTGTTCTCACCTGGGAAACCCCAAATTTGTGGGAATTCTCAACTGGGAAGCCCCAAATCCCTGGAAATCTCACCTGGGACCTCCAAACCTCACCTGAGACCTCCCAAAACCCTTCCAGGATCCCCCAAAAACCCCCAGGAGCCTCCAAACTCCACCTGGGATCCCCCAAAACACTGGTGACAGTGGGACAGAACTGGTGGCACTGGATTGGTGACACTGGAATGGAACCGGGGACACCAGGTTGGTGGCACTGGAATGATGACACAGGGTGGTGGCACTAGGACAGCCCTGGGGACACTGTGGTGCGGACATTAGGAAGGGACTGGGGACACTGGGTTGGTGGCACTGGGGTGGAACTGGTGACACCGGGACACAACTGGTGACACTGGAATGGGGACACTGGGACACACCTGGTGACATTGGGACAGGGACACTGGGACAGGGTGGGGGCACTGGGATGAGACTGGAGACACTGGGCTGAAACTGGTGGCACTGGGCTGGTGACATTGATACGGGGACAATGGGGTGGTGGCACTGGGAGCACTGGGACAGGACTGGGGACACTGGGCTGAAGCTGCATTGGTGACATCAAGTGGTGGCACTTGGGTGGTGACAGTGGGACAGAACTGGTGGCACTGGAATTGAACTGGGTACACTGGGGTGGTGGCGCTGGGATGGAACTGGGAACACC
This sequence comes from Molothrus aeneus, assembly GCF_037042795.1. Taxonomy (NCBI): domain Eukaryota; kingdom Metazoa; phylum Chordata; class Aves; order Passeriformes; family Icteridae; genus Molothrus; species Molothrus aeneus. Next base: position 3,188,666 of record NW_027099016.1, read on the forward strand.
TGGACAGGGCTGGTGGCAGTGGCACAGGGACACTGGCATTGAACTGGTGCCACTGGACAGGTGGCAGTGCCATGTCCCTGGTGCCACCTGTGCGGTGTCCCCATGACCCTGCAGTGTCCCTGGACTTGGCCTGCGCTGCCCTGGGGGTGGCTGAGGATGGTGTCAGTCTCTGTCCGAAGCTTCTCTCATCTGCCTCACCATCGTCGTGAAAAGGACAGAAACTGGGACCACCGAAAAAAGACCCTGGTTGGAATCCTGGTCTTGCTCTGGAGAGTTGTTCACCAGGATCCTGAGGCTGAGCAAAGCCCTTGGCTTGCCAAGCTGTTGTTTGCAGGTGTGTTTGTTTCCATGGAAGACTGAACCTAGTGAAAAGGAGAAGGGGGACACCTTGCCCTTTTCTTCCCTTGCACCTGCTTCACAACAATGGCCCTGGAATTTCCCCACCTCTCAGCCTGGCTGGACTTTTCTGGGTTACTTTGGTGGTCCCCACAGAAGACCCCACATCTGCTTTACAAGCACCGTGAGGGACGGACTGAGATGGGAGAAGCCTCTCCCTCAAGGACTGAGACATGAGACCCCCATGTGGAGAAGCTCCCCCTCCTCCCAAGGGCTGGGACTGAAACCCCCAGCCCGGGCAGGTGTGTGGGGGAGGCGAGCTGACCAAAGCCAGATGTTTGCCTGCAGGTGTGGCCATTGGACCAAGGAGACAATGGCTCTCACCCACTGCTGGGAACATGGACTGTTTGTACCCTTCTTCAATGCCTATTTTTTTTTCCCAGAAATTACAATAGACTATTCTTTACTACTTTTGATTTGATTTCAAGACTCATCCCCTTTCCCCATCTAAAAAGACTATAATGGGAATTTGAATTGACCAGAATCTCTGAGATCTCCCCTGATGTGACCAGGGGAACTCCATCGACTGAAGACTTCGAAGGATTTTGTCTCTCTACGTTTGGTAGTGTGGTGATTTGACAGGAAATGTGTTTTTTGTGATTCTGTGGTTGGGCCAATGGATGTTCAGATTTTAATATTGGCATCTAATATGGCCATTAGGACATGGATCCGCCTCTGAGAACACGGAGTTAAAAGCAGACCTGTCCCCTGGGAGGCTCCTCTTGGGTTCCGGTGAGGAAAGAGTTCAGGTCTCTCCCCTGGCCCAGCTGCTGGCTGGGCAGGGGGAGGGGAAAAGCCATGTGGCCGGGAGAGGTAGGCCTGAGCCCGGGGATGGAAGGGTGGAAGAGAAAGAGAGAGACCGGGAGCCATCGGGCAGCCCCCCCAAGAGACAAAGAGAGAGAGAGAGAGAGAGCCGCTGCCTGGGACTGTAACCTTGAGACTGGATAAACATGGATAAACATGGGCCTGTGCCAGCAGCACGGCTGGGACGGAGAAGAAGGGGGGTTCAGCCGGCCGCTTGTAGGAGCTTTTAACCCCTTTTTGGAGAATGAGAACTTTACAGATCATTGACCTCTCCTAGAAGATAGAATGGAAGATGAGGAAAGAATGTGCAAGTGTGAGAGAGGTCTGGGCGAGTGAGAAATAGTGGAAGAGTAGAGAAGAATCCTAGTGGGAAGAGATGATGGAGTGGCTTTTGCTGGACTCTTTTTGTATAGCCATGGACAGAACCATGTTCCTTGTGACACAGAGACTGCATCTAGGGGGAGGCAATGCCTCAGAACCAAGAGGGTTCAGTGTTGGTGCCCCTCGGCCCCAGGGGGTGAAAAAATATGGGGGGGACAGGTGTCCCAAAGGAGAGACTGTGCCTTTTTTGGATCGGGACAGAGCATCCTTAAAAGACAACCCCAGAAGCAGCTCTGGTCCGTGTTTAGTGGTGAGAGCACTGGACATGAAAGGAAGAGGTCACGACGGCAGATGTACTCCGGGCAGTGCCACGAGTGACACGGAAACACACGAGGCTTCAGCTGTGTTTCCAGGGGAAGCCCATGGTACAAGAAGGACTCCTCTCCTCTTGATGAACTGAGGATTGATTGCCTGAAGGGTGGTTCTGGACTAAGAGTTGGTGATTTGAGGAATAGATGTATTGTGTTGGAAATTTGGTGGGGGGAGGAGGAAATGTATTTGTTAGGTTTTCATTTTCCCTGTGTGTGCTCCTTTTATCTATAGTTGTAGAGTAGTTAATAAAGTTCTGTTTTATTTTCTTTCCTAAGTATGAGCCTGCTTTGCTTATTCCTGGTCACATCTCACAGCAGCTACCAGGGAGAGGGTATCCTCATGGGGGCACTGTCATTGTGCCAGTGTCAAACCATGACACCTGTTGTGAGTGGGAATGAGTGAGAAGTATTAAATAAATAAAAGTGAATGAGTATGGATGAATGAAAGTACATGTAATATAGATTGCTTAACTTTATTCTCTGCAGAAAGGTGGATAGTGTGGGACAATATTGGAAAGGAAGGGTTTTTTCATGCTGTGAGGAATGTTCAAGCTGTCAGGGGAATGGATTGCAGCAGGGACGAGTGGGTGGGGTCCTGGGGAAATGAGATAAGGAACCAGAGAAGAGAGCAGGGACCCTCTGGAAATACTGTCTCTCCCTGTCTCCAGTTTCTCTGCTCATGCCAGAAGCTCCAGTCTCCCTACCCATACCAGCTTCTCTGTCTGACCCAAGAGCTCCAGCCCTCCTCACCCACACCGGGCATGATCACTCCCGTCCCTGCTGTGGCTCCTCCCAGCTGACTGTTCCTCACCTACCCCTGTTTCTTCCTTGATTCCAGCCACACTGTTGAATTCTGCTCCTCCCTCTGTCCCCTTTTGGATCTGGCTCTACAGCCAACTTTCAGCCTGGTCTCTGTTCCCTCGGTGCTTTCAGCTCCCTCTGTATCCATGGGGGAGGTTCAGGAAGGAGACAGAGCCCGGCGTGGTCAGGGTCCCGGGAGAGGACTGGGGGTGCTGTTTCTGCTGCAGGGGGGAGGTCACCCTCACTCAGGAGGAGGCCTGGGGATGGCTCAGGGGGTGTGCCCGGCGAGGGAGTGGGAGGAACATTGGGCTCTGTTTTCTGGGGGATGAATGCCACCTGGAGCCTTTGATAACTTTAAAAGTAGGCCCCCAAGAGGAACTATTAAAAATTTTATAGTTCATACTGATGCAGAGAGAACTTCTGTAGTAGATGTTCCAGGAGGATGTGATGTAGGTGGTGACACAGCAGACATGGCAGGGGGAAGAGGAGAAGGGTTTAAAATCTCTGATCTCTGTCCTTAAAAATGTAGCAATTAAAGGGGAAGCCAGAATGGGGGTAGGAGATGTCATATTAGTTCCTGGAGCAGGTGTCAACTTCTTGGGAAAAGACTTACAAATCCAGCTGGGAATAGAGGTTATACCAGAAGAAGAAAGGGCTGTGGACAAACTCTTAGAAATAAACTAGTTGTGTGTAAACTTCATGTGGTCCAAAATTTGTTAAAATCAAAAAGGAAAAAAAAAAAAAAAAGAAAATGCTGGGGGAGAATGGTTAACAGACTCTAAGATGTAAAAATGTGAAATAATGATAATTTAACACTAGAAGTTAAAAAAGTTTGAATCCAGCTCAATTTTTTTGGCAAACAAAAAGATACTTCAACACATGATTGTTCAGAAATTGTGCAATACCAAACTGAAGTTCAGGAGGATGTAGCAGAACAAGCCCTCCTAGAGGGGGAAAAGATATATGTTGATGGTTCATCCAAATGCTTATTAGAGAAAAAGAATCCCAAATGATCCAAGGAATGTACAAAGAATCACAGCTAATTGAGAAACAAGGCCAGGTTTATATCAGTGGTTTCAAGTGCCATCTGGACAAGTTCCGAGACACGTCAGATATCCAATTTGGGGAGGAATACTTCCACTCCAAACAGGAGCATCAGGACTATTTCGGTCAGAGAATTCTCATGTTCTGGCCTTAGCCCGTGACTTCTACAAAGAGGAGGAGGAATTACAACTTCCATCAGGGCCATACCATATACCCTGTTTGCTTCATCCTAATATCAGATATGCTGGATTAGAATGCTGGGTTAAATGTAAATGTTTAAATTGTGGGAAAAATTGGTATCGTAGTTTACACAATCGATGCTCATGTTGCAGGAAGTGTCGAGCACCAAATCTATCCCCTGTCCAGATAGAACTCAAAACAACTGAAATAATAACTTTGTTTTGTGGATGGGAGTTATTAGTGCCTGTTGAGTGGGAGATACCTGAGGAACAGTGGGAAACTACAATTACAGAGTGTCAAAAATGATTTGCCTGGAAATTAGCAAAAAGGGAGTGACAAAGAGAAGAGGGCAAGACTGGATTGGCCGCTGTGCTCGCCACCAAGAAGATCAAATACACCTGCTATGGGCAGCAACCCCATAGGCATGGCAGGTGGGGGTATAAGCCATACCAGACCTCTGTTATTCCTTTTTCTGTCACTCATCTTCTGTCTTTTCCCTTAAGGGATACCAGCAAAATCGTGTCACAAATGCTATCAAAAGCATTACAGGGAAAGAAATCAAAGTTCCTCTTTTATTACACACACCCATGTCAGCAGTCACTGCTATGACCCATCCAAATTAAGTACCTGTAGGCAAAACAGGGGAAAATATTGCATTGTGAGAAACTTAGGAAAAAGTGAGAATATATTGGGAAGTGAATGTCCAAAAGGGGAGAGATGGATTTGTTTCACATTTGCCTTTAAGGGTAGAGTCCAAGATTTGGTAAAAGAACAATCAGTAAACAAAAAGGGAAAACCAGCACAGCAATCTGACTCTGTATCAGCCCCAATTAATAAGCTGAATCTCATTATAAGACTCCAAACAGTTGTAGAGATAATAACAAACATAGCCAGATGGGCATTAGAATTAATATCAAGTCAACAAAGCCAAACAAAACCCATAATATATCAGAATAGATGGGCTTTAGACTTTTGGCTAAAGAAGGGAGTGTTTGTGGAAAATTTAATATATCAGGTGTGGATATATTAAAATAGATGACCACCATGAAAAATAGCCCACATGCTGATCCAAAACTGGGAACCAATGTTAAAAAACTAGCTGGTGAGATCATGTATGGAATGGTGGAAGAAATTAGGCTTCTTCCTTTTATGTGTTACATCTGCTTGGATATTTCTTCCTTGTTTGATTCCTTGTTTTATTCAGCTAATTATCAGCGTAGTCCAAAGCATAAGAAACATTGCTCAAGCTAAATGTTTTATAAAGAATAAGAGGGGAGTTTGTTATAGATGCTGTTCCAGATTGCAATGCAAGATGTTTTCCATGACCATCTGTATGGCAGATTATCTTTGTCAAGCGGGCAGTTTGCCTTATCTCTCTCTTTGAGTGCCACATTCACACCGCCCTCGGGAGGGGACATCTGTTGATAACAGACTATTGAATGTCACTGCATGACTGATAAGAACTATAACATCCCATTGGGAGATGCTCCGCCCAGAGGGAGGAGCCAAGCATTGCTACCCAGATATAATCCAGAGGTTTTTGAGACACCAGCGTGGGTTTCTCCACTGGATTCCCCAGAGGAACAGCAGCTGCCTCTTCTTCCACTGGATCTTCGGAGGAAGAACACATCCTTCTCTACAGGACCCCCCCCTGCTCCAACAGAACCAACCCTGACACTTCAGGAGGGCTGCAGCCACATTTCCAATTGGACTGCTACCACACCTTTACCCACAGGGTGTCAGGTTGGGTTCTGACTCTGTCAGTGTTGTTCTAGTGTACTGCATGCTTTACTTTATCCTTTTATTTTTTTCCTTCCCCATTAAAGAACTGTTATTTCCTGCTCCCATATTTTTGCCTGAGAGCCCCTAAATTTAAAGTTTATAGCAGTCAGGAAGGGTGGGGAGGGTTTACATTCTCCATTTCAGGGGAGACTCCTGCCTTCCTTAGCAGACTCCTGTCTTTCCAAACCAAGACAGCCACACGTCCCGTGTCTGTGTCACGCCCCTGCGACTGTGCCGGCCACCCAGCACCGGGACTGGTCCCAAAGAGGCCGTGGCAGGGCCTGTGGAAGGCCCCGGTGCCCTTCCTGCTCAGCTGCGGTGGCAGCCGTGGGGGCCCATTCTGCTGCCCTGAGCAGGCAGAGCAGAGGAGCAGCTGCTTCTTGTTTGGGCCGTTGCTAAAGCTCCTGCTGGGCTGTGTCTTCAACACTTGGGGCAAGGTCTTGCCTGCAAGCTGGGGCAGTTTGGGTGGCGTGGGGGTGTCCCCAGGGCACGTGGAGGTGTGTCCTGGGGCTCTCTGTGACACAGTGCACCGTGGTCACTGTGGGATGGAAAGGGACAGAGTGTGCAAGGGTGACCCTTTGTGACACGTCGTGACATAGGTGCTGGCGGCGCCACGGCCACGCCACAGTGCTCGGTGCACGCGACGGGACAGGACGGGACAGAGCAGTGCTGTGAGGAGCCCCCACACAGCCAACTCGTTCCTTGCTGACCCGGAGCTTTTCCCAGGCGTTCCCTGTGCAGGTGACCTCGAGGCCAGGCTGCGGGACTCGGTGACGTGGAGCATTTCCCAAGCGTCTGCCATCCCTGCGGCCGGTGCCCTCGAGGACAGACTGCGGGACTTGCAGTCCTATTTCCCTTTTGAGACTTCTCTCTTGCTGCTGCCCTCGAGGACAGACTGCAGGAGTTCCTGTCCTGTAGCCTTCCCGAGGCTCCTCTGTTGCAGGTGCCTTCAAGGCACAACTGCAGCACTTGCTCATCTTCAGCTCTTCCGAGGCCTCTCTGCTTCAGCAAGCACTCATAACTGCAAAGAGTGACATGGAGCAGAGACCCCCCCAGCGTGCCCAAGCTGGCCTGGCTGGAGGAGGAAGAGGCTGGAGCTACCTCAGCACAGCAGCCTGAAGAACTGGAGCAGTTCCAGCTGCTGCAGGGGAGTGAGTGTCAGAGCTGGGCCACAGGGCTGGTGCCTGTAGCCAGCCTGGCCCCATCCCATCCCATCCCATCCCATCCCATCCCATCCCATCCCATCCCATCCCATCCCATCCCATCCCATCCCATCCCATCCCATCCCATCCCTCTGGACATATCCATGGATAGGACAGAAGCTGGGCTGGAGCACCTGGCAGCCACGCTCCATCCCCCGGGGCATCCTGAGGCTCTCCCTGCCTGGGCAGTGCAGGGCTGGGCTGTGTTCTCCGGCCTCTCCCGCAGCCCCTCAGCTCTGGCTGCGCTCGCTCTTTGCCAGATGCAGCCCAGGACCGGACACAAGAACAGGAAGCTGCCCGTGGCCGCTTGGGCAGAACGGCGCAGGTACCTGCGGCCATCCCCACCTGGGCTGGGCCTGCTGGCACTGCTCAGCCAAGCACCAGGCTTGGAGCGCTCCATGGATTCTCCCTCTCTTGCTGCCCTTCTCCTGCTGACCCTCTGTGAATTCATCATGTGCCTTTGGCAGGAAGAGACCGCCGGTGCGGGCACGGGCGTCTTGGCCAACCTTCCGTTCCTCAATGCCGAGATCGATGCTGCCATGCTGGATTTGCTTGTGGAGAAGGGTGTCTCCAATCCAGTGCAAGTAAGCAGCCTGGGGCAAGGGCTCAATGGCCCCAGCAGTGGTGCGGCGCCTCGAGCCGGCTCTGCTGGGCTCCCTCGGCCTTTGAGGCCCGGCCCAATGCGGTTGGAAGGGAAGCACTTCTCAGGGGGAGTTGCTGCTCTGGCAGCTCTCCAAGTCTCCCTGTGCCCTCTGCAGGTGCCCGCCATGGTGAGGTCCATCCACCAATGGCTCACAGCCAATGAGGCTGCTGGGCACAGGCTGGACAAGGCCCTTCTGGAGCTGACCAAGGAATACCCCTCTGACGTGCTGATCACCCTCTAGCGCTGGGCCCCATCGTGTGACAGGTAGGGCAGCCCCACGTGCCTTGAGGGCTTCGGGTTCACCGGCCCATCACCCTGTAGAGCCTGTCCCTGCTGACTGCCAGACAGGCGGGCAGTTCCAGGATCCTCTGGCTCCTCTGTTTTCCAGGGCTGCCATGGCAGCTCCTGAGCCTGGTGCCACGCTCCCTCCCTGCCCCTCGGGGCCTGTACCCACGTGGGCTGGCTGGCCGCTGCCGACCAGGGGCAGTGGGCAGAGGCAGGGCTGAGGGCCAGCGCGGGGCCCTGCAGCTGCCCAGGCCACGGTGCTGTGGCCGAGCCCGCCCTGACACAGAGCTCTGACCCCACAGAGCTGCTGCCACCATGTGGGGAACCATCATGTCCTCGAGCAGGACTGCGGAGCCGGCGCTGCGGCTACTCCTCGATGTGCTGAGCGCCTGGCCAGTGCACAGCGTGTACACCTCCGATGGGGACAACGCAGGAGTCTTTGCCCTGGCTGTGAGTTTCTGGTGCCGGCCTTTGCCAGCCCCCAGGCCGCCTCTCCAGCAGCCAGCTCTCTGTCCTCCCCCCAGCTGCATCCCCCTGCCTCAGGCACTGGGCTGAATCCTGCCTTAGGGGAGGGGTTCAGGGGCACCAGGCTGGCTGCTCCCCCCGTGTCTCCCCCGACCTCTCCCTGGCATGCTCAGGCCCTGCCACGTGGATGTCTTGGCACTGAGCCTTGTCTCTGGCTGTTTTATTTCTTGCAGGCAACCGTGGCCCTGTGGAGAGTCTTCAATCTGGCCGGGCGCTCACCTGTGGTGCTGGAGTATTTCTCCAATCTCTTTCTGCGTCTGCTCTTCCAAGCTTACATCAGCATGCAGGATATGCCAGAAGAGTTTGAGACCTTCTGGAAGGGATGCCAGGAGCAACACGGCCTCTCCGCCAACCCCAATAGGTGCTCCGTGCCAGTCCTCCCAGTCTCCCGATCCCTCCCACGCCCCCAGGGCAGGAGCCGGGGCTCCCAGCGTGACCTGGGCTTTGCTCTGCACACAGCTTTGCGCTGCAGACCCTGAAGGCCCTGCTCTGCCAAATGCGCTATGAGCACGTGGTGCTGTCCATGGAACGCAAGCGTGCCTGGGACACGCTGCTCTGTGCCGACACCCACCACTGCGCAGTGCGTCTGCTGGCCAGGTGAGACCTCGTTCTCCCCACCGCCCCTCTCCTTTGTGCCTGCAACGCCCCACACAGTCCCCGTGCTCATGGGCAGCCGGGCCTTGTCACCAAGGGAGGGATGAGCAGACTGGAAAAGGCCGGCACAGGAGGCTGCCCGGGAACAGCCGCCTCCCAAAGCGCCCTCGGGATGCTTGGGAGCAGACCAGGGCTCTGCGAGTCAGCCCTGGGAGAGGTTTGCCCGCCCGGCCCAGGAGCAATGGTGCCTTTTTCTCCCTGCCAGGGAGATGCGCCGTGTCTCCATCATCTGGTGTTGCGGCATGGCATCCTGCCTCTTTGACCTGCTCAGCCAAGGCATTTCAGACTGGGAGCTGCCCGCCCTGGCCTTCCTGGTGGAGGTGAGCCCCATGGCCAGCACTGCCTGGCTGAGCTGCCTCCCAGCCCTCTGCCCTCTCGTAGCCGCAGCTGCCTGGGACGCTGCCCGTGCCCTGTGCTGCTGCCTTGGATCAGCCCTGTGCACTTCTGAGCTCCTGCCAGCTGGGCACCTCTGTGCCTGCTCTGTGCCTGCTCTGTGCCTTTCAGGTCCTGGATTGCCTGGACTTGAGCAAATGCGGTAAAAAAGTCCTGGAGATCTTGACAAGGCACCTGCAGAGCGAGTCCAGGCAGATGCATGGCGTGGCGCTGCGAGGCCTCGTGGTGCTCACCTCGATGGTGAGAAGGAGGAAGCAGCTGAATCTGTGCTGGCAGCGTGGGGCTGGGGCAAGCAGCCCCTTGGGCTTAGCTGGGCTTTGGCAGCTGTGGCAGCTGCTCCCAGCTCTCCAGGGTCGCTGTTCAGCTGCCTGAGTGCTTTGGGACAGGCCTTCGGCCTCTGAGCCCTGCAGCAGCAGCAGCAGCGTGGGGTTGCCCAGCCTTGTTTTGCACACAGGATCCAAGCATGTACAGCCTGACTGAAAGCCTTGGGAAGCTACTGTGGGATAGGGATGAAGACATCGTGGAGAAGACCCTCATTGTGCTCAGCCTCCTGATGCTGCATAAAGACCTAGCAATAGCCAGCCCCATCGCCCTGCAGCTGGCTGAGGCGCTCTGGCACCTCTTTGACAATGTGAGGCTCTGTGCCCCCAGCCACAGGCACTTGGGTGCTGCCTTGGGCCTGGGCACAGGGAGGCCTGGAGCAGCTGATGTGGAGGGCTTTGGCTTCCTTTTCAACAGGACAACAGCCTTGTGCAGCTGCTCTCCATTCGCCTCTTCCAAGACGTGATCGCCTTGGTAGTGGCAAAGGGAGAAAAGCCCCTGAAGAAGCACGTGAGCCAGAGCCTGCTCCCACTCTTCTTCCACTGCCACGATGAGAACGGGCGTGTGGCACAGGTGAGGCCTCCTGGGTGTCCCCATGGAAGGAGCTCAGCTGTCTCCCCAGCCCCTGGCACCTGACGGGCTCCAACCTCCTCCCGGCCCTGGCACAGAGATGCGGGTCTGGTGCCCTGGGCTGCGGTGCCATCTCTGGGTCTCTGCTGCTCTGCAGGCCTCTCGGGAAACGCTGCTTTCTGCAGTAAGCTTCCTGAAGAGGAAGGATCTCAAGCAGCTGCTGCAGACGGATCAGATGTGGAGATTTGCCGAGTGCTTGGTAAGGACAGCCTGGAATGCCCAGCCCAATCCCTGGAGAAGCTGCCTGCCCACGGCGCCCAGTCTGTGGGGCTGGCAGCTGTGGCCCCTGCCCAGTGCCGCAGGCAGGGGCACCAGCCTGCGCCCCACACGCCGCTCCCTTGCCTGGGCCGTGCGGGCTCTTCTCCAGGCTCCTGTGGCCCCAAGGCCGGTGCCGATGGAGCCCCGAGCCAGCCGGGCTCTGCTGCGGGGCGGCACCGCGGCTCGCCGGGCCCTCCGCCCCGTGCCGAGCCCGGCGCCTGCGGCTGCTGGCCGGGCCTCAGGGCTCTGTGGGCACGGGGAGCAGTGGCGGCCGTAGGCAGCGCCCGGCCCAGGGGCAGGGCCCGCATCAACCCTTTCCCTCCGTGCCCCGCCGGTGTTTGCAGATGGCAGAGGACAGGAGCCGAGCGGCCGAGCAGCTGCGCCTGGCCCTGCCCTACGTGCGGAGCGCACAGGAGCCCCTGCGAGAGGCGGCCGTCAGGTTCATGGGTGAGCACCAAGCCCGGCTCCCTCCCCGGCCCGGCCCGCCGCAGCTCGGCCCCAGCCCCGCCTGCTGCCCCGGCAGCAGGATCCGGGCGCGGGCATGTGCAGCCCCGGCGGGGCTCGGCATTGCTGCTGCCGCCCTCTGGCAGCCGTGGCCTGGGGCGGCAGCGTGCGCCAGGGGCCCGGGCTGAGCCCTGCCGGGCCAGCAGGGCGTGTGGCCTCGGGGCTGGCAGCGCCCGTGGGCGGCAGCTGTGGCTCTGAAGGCAGGACACGCTCTGTGTTCCCCAGGGATGGCCGGGCGCTTCCTGACAGGGCAGCAGCCGCACTTCCGCATCATCTGCAGGGGTGAGTGCGGCCCGCGGGCTCTCGCCGGGGGCTGCCGCTGGCACCTGCGTTCCCTGGCCCGCCCGCGGACAGCTCCACTCCCTGCGCGCCCCAAGGTGCCCACAGCACAGACACCTTGCAGCCGCCTGGGGGACATTCCTGGCCAGCAGCTGCCAGCTCGTCCTTCTTGCCTCCTGCTTCCTCCAGGCCGTGCCAGGAGCTGCGTGCTATGCACGAGCCTGGAGGCTCTCCCCAGCTCCCCGCAGATCCAGCCTGACTGTGCCTCTGTTTCTCTCTCTGCAGCCCTTCAGGACATGACGGATGGCACCAGCCCTGCCATCTCATGCCTGGCGATTCAAGCTCTGTACATCCTTTTAGCTCTACAGAGCGTTCCCTGCTCCCGACTCCAGAAGATGCGAGACCAACTGCGCCGCCTCTGGCACTCGCGACCTTTGCTGTGTGGCCGCGGCTGAGTGTCCTGCTGCGGCGCTGTGCAGAACTGCTCCGGGAGGCTGCGTCTGCTGGGGCCACCTGAGCCTGCGGGGAACACCTCTCCTCTGCCAGCACTTCCTTTCCCTTCACCCCCTAGAGGAACATTAAATTGCTGTTGTTGGATAGCCGCCTGTCCAGGAGCTTTCTCTTGGTGCAGAGTGTCTTCAGGCCAATGGGGAAGAGGGGGAAAAGGCTGCTTGGTCTGCGCAATTTGCCCAAGGTTGTGGTGTGGAAGGGAAAGTGTGGAAGAATGGCTGGAGGAAAAGGGCCATGGATCCGTGGAAATGTTGTACAAGCAAGCCCCATGATAACTGAGCATACATGTTAACTTAGCAGCTTGGCATAAGTGGGCCGCACTTAGCATAACCAGGTCGCACGCCATGATAGGAAGATGCTGTGTCCTGCCTGCTGACAAGGTCGAACGGGCAAGGACAGCAACGAGAACAGAAACCATAAAGTATGCATAACCACAAAGTAGGAGGAATATGTAAATGTAATCTCTCGCTTTAAACCAAGAAACTCACGACAGGTATGAGCAATTAAACCAATAAACTAAAGACAGGTATGCATAATTACTGGAAAACAATATAAAAGTACCGGTGTACTCAAGATAAACTGAAGCTTGCTTTACCAATCATATTGATTGACTGCTTGTCTTCCCTCTCCGCCATCAGGAGGGGGCTGTGGGATCTGAGAGGGGCAGGAGGGGCTTTGGTGGCTCCTGGGGAGGTCAGGAAGATATCAGGGGGAGGTTTCAGGGGGTCCTGGCTGGGCTGGGGGCCACAGGGAGGGCGCTGGGAGGGGCTGGAGGTGTCCCTGAGAGGTTTTGGGGGTGCTGAGCCCTGCGGACCCCCCAGAGATGCCGCTGGACGCCGCCCGCAGCAAGATGCTGACGGGCATCGGGGGCTTCGTCTTGGGCTTCGTCTTCCTGGCGCTGGGGCTCGGCTTCTACGTGCGCAAGAAGGTCAGGGCGGGTGCCGGGGGTGGCGTCCCCGCCGTGGCGGAGCGTGTGCGCTCCCGCCGGGGCCCCCAGCCCGGTGTCACCCCCTTTTCTCTGCCCACAGAGCTCCTGAGCCGGCGGCGGCCGCAGCCCCTCCCCGTGGGCTCGGGCCCGGCCGGGACCCCCCGCTCCGTCCCCGCTCCGCTGATTTTGGGGGGGTCTCGTGTCCCCCCCAGCCCCGCTGGCGCTCTGCCCCCGCCCAGTGCCTGCTCCCAGTGCTCCCAATAAAGCTTCCCAGTTGGCCCCGGGGCCGTTTATTGGGGGGCGATGGGGAGGGGTTTGGGGGGGGGGCGATGGGACGGATTTGGGCAAAGAGAGGGGGACAAAGGGTGGGGGTTGGGCCCGGGGGGAGCGGGAGGAGGAGGAGGAGGAGGAGGAAGAGCAGCAGCACCAGATCCCCACGGTTTCCCCGCCCCGCCGGAGCTGCAGCCCCCCCAGCCCTGTCAGCATCGCCCCCTCCCCACATCCCGCAGTGAGCGGGGAGAGAGAGCTCAGCCCTTGTTAAGAATCTCTAATTACTTTAAAATAACTAATACTTTTTAATTTTAATAACATTTTATTTTAATATATGAAAACATCTCTATAATTTACATTTATAGAATTTAAAAATAATTTTAATATTACTTAATAATTCCCTTGACCCCTTGATAATAAAATTGTGTTTTTGTCACGATTCCTCCTCATGGTCGGGTTTCCTGATGGGGGATCTTGTTGGATCGGCGGAAGAAATGCGGCACTCAATATGAGTGATCAGCAAGTCTCCAACTTTATTGATAGTTCACACATATTTATATTGGTGTTAATGAGGCTTATACATATTGCAAAGCTGAGCTCATTATTGGTTAATTACTTATTGGTCAACCAAGCCTACTTCTATATTCTTATGGTTATTTTGTTACTACTTCTACATTCTTGTAGTTATTCTGCTGAAACTATCCTCATATTCCTGGCAAAAGATCCTCTCCTCTATCCAGTTGTTGCACCAAGGGCACAATGTCCTTGTCAGTGGTTGGACACTGACTGCTGAATCCTAGACTTGCCTCCTTCTAACTTAACCAACGCTATGATGTGACCTTTCTCAGCTGGCCAGCTGTCCACAAAGCTCTCCACACTTCCCCCGTTTTTCTCTTGAACAAGCGTAGTCTGATTAAATGCAGCAGATACCATCTTTTGCACCATGTTCTGTAGGCATATGCAAAAACATGGCAAAATTAATACTACTAACAAAGCTATAATGCCCACTATAATGCTGACCTTAACAATAGAGTGTAACCATGATCCCAGGCCTAAAGATTTGAGCCATCCATCAATACCAAAGCCTGATTCTACCTGTAGGTTTCCAGTTAACCGCTCCAGTGTGGAAGTAGGCGTGGTTGACCGAGAAGTAATTAACCAATAATGAGCTCAGCTTTGCAATATGTATAAGCCACATTAACACCAATATAAATATGTGTGAACTATCAATAAAGTTGGAGACTTGCTGATCACGCATATTGAGTGCCGCATTTCTTCCGCCGATCCAACAAGTTCCTGGTTTTGAGTCACCAATGCAATCACCTGTAAAGCCTGAAAATATGAGCTCTAATTCAAGGGCTTCTAGGAACACTTAAACCTACAGCAATTCTCCTTCAGAAAACCACAGTAGCTATGTCTCCTATAGAAAGACCAGATAAATCTCTCAGTAACCAGAATGACCCTTTTGCTCCCCTTTATGACTTGCTGAGAAAAAGAATAAAATGGGATTGGACTTCTTTTCAGGAGGAAACATTGCAATTACTGATTTTTGAAGTGACAGCTCACCAAGCACTGGACCCTGTCCATCCCACAGATCCCTTTCAGCTGGAGTACGGATTTGCCTCCTCACACCTTTCCGTTCATATACGGCAGCGGGGTCCTGAGGGTCTGAAAAAGCCTGTTGGTTTTTATTCCCGTGGTTTCAGAGATACTGAAAAAAGGTACACTGCCTGGGAAGGGGGGTTGTTTGTGGTTGGCTTGGGAAAAGGTAAATGTAAATGATCACAAATTGATAATTGATGCACTCGGTGCTACACAAAACAACGTTTCTTTGGCTCTCAGCTGTATCCAGGCACAATTGTGGATGCAGTCAGTTGCTGCCTCAATTATAAGAGAAGGTGAAGAAGGCACTTTTCCCACTGAAATTCAGAAAATAATTTGGGACAGTGCCACTGACTTTGAAAGACAATTCCAATCCTGGTGGAACCTGTTGAATTTTACCTATGACCCCATTGCAAATACAGCCACAGCTTTTGTGTTAACCATACGCAATGCCTCAGAGCATTTGATTTTCCCTGTTATAGCATTAGAACTGAATTACAGCGGAGCTGTTCTCTATCCCATAGAGAATGGGCCCGTCAAATTGGTGAGAAATGGCAAACTGTTAATTTGGAATCTTGTATTGTCCAAGAACAACAAGGGCTCATCTGTGAAAGAAATGCAATCATAGCTCAAGACATTTGTTTAGACACAGAGCAAAAAATATCTGTCATTTTGAAATTTGTCCTAACAAGACTTCTGAAACAGTCCTTACATACATAGGCAATAGATGTGCTTAGAACTGCTTGTCATTTTGTATTTGTAGAAAACGTGGTAGTAGATACTAAAAATCTTTCAAATTTCTGTGCTTGTAACTTTAGCAAAATTGCAGGATGGGATTTCTCTTATGAAGCTCCAGTCACCTCTCACTACCTATTGCAATCCAACTACACACTGATTCACAAACTGATGCCTACTCCTATTGGGATGGATCTCACTTTGGTAAGACAACTGCTGCTCCATCGAGACTTAGTTGAAATCCTTGAGAAGATTCAGAAAAACGCACAGAAAGCCCTGGTGACTGTTCATCACAATGTGAGACAGATACACCGTGTCATGGAAAGGGTGGAGAAAGATGCCCAGCACAGGGGGTGGGATACTCTTTTAGGTGGTCTCCTACTGCCACGGGTGTCCTGAGCAGTCTGTGTCATCCCACTGTTATCCTTTTGATACCAATTCGGCTTGGTTTTATTTTATCAGCAGTCCCATTCGTTATGAATTGGAGCATGAAACAGCTGACAAGATTGACGTCTATAGTTAATGCACACAACTTGGCTGATGTCCCATGCACTGTGGACATCCCCAAGCCTTTGACACAAGGCAATTATGAATGAAGCATATGAGTTTTAGAGTAATCCTGGATTTTCATTTATGATTTTGTGAAAATTATTTTCCACTTTTAGTGAATTATTTTAGACAATCATTTTTAAGTTAATGCTTGTATTATGATTAGTTTATTTCTTTTTGCTTTTAATTATTTGTGATTTGTTTTGCCAATTTGAGAATTGTTATAAAAATAATACTATTTTAATTAATTAACCACTTGTAAATTGTTTTGAAAATAATACTGTTATAATCAATATTAAGTATGTTTCTTTATTGTCTCCCTTTTTCCCCTCTTTTTCCTATCCTTTCTTTTCCTCCTTTTTCTCTCTCTCTCTTTTCTCTCTCTCTCTGTCATACTGTCTCTACATTTCCAAGTATACTACCAATGTACAGCAAGTCATAAAGACCCATCAGCAACACTCCAGAGTTCTGCTGATGAAGATCCCTTCAAGACAATTGTGAGTCACGGGGTCGTGTGAGAGTCGGTCCGAATTTTCCCTCATCTGCCTCACGATCGTCACTGGGGACCACTGAAGAGAAGACCCCCCCTGTCTTAAATCTCTGGCTCCAAAGGAGAAAGTCATGTGCCTGAGACCTGAGAGCGTTGCCGAGCCATTGTTTGCACAGGTGTTGTTTGCTGTGTGCTGCACTGAGCCCAATGAGAAGAAGAAGGAAGCACCGTGCCCTTTGTGCAACAACAGCCTTGGGAGCTGTCCCACCTCTCGGCCTGGCTGGACTTCTCCTGAGTTCTGGGTGGTCCCCCCACAGAAGACCCTCACCTGTTTTACAACCACCGTGACAGACAGACTGAGATGTAAGGAGCCTCTCCATCAAGGACTGAGACACGAAACCCCCATGTGAAAAGGCCCCTCTGCTCCTTCCAAGGACTGGGACTGAAACCCCCAGCCCGGGGCAGGTGTGTGGGGGAGGCAAGCTGACCAAAGCGAGATGTGTGCCTGCAGGTTGTGACCGCTGGACCAAGAACACAATGGCTCCCGTTTACTGCTGAGAACATGGACTACCTGTTACATCTATTCCTTATTGTATCTCTTTCCCCCTCCTTGCAATTTCCAATAGAGTTATCATAATAAAAACCTCTGAGTTAGCCAGAGACTTCGAGATCTCCCCAACATAACAGGTGGATCCTCGACTGGACTGGACCAAAGGACTTCGTCTCTACGTTTGGTAGCTCTATCCCCCTCTTTCCCTCTCTCTCTCTTTTGTCTCTCTCTTCCTCTATCTTTTTCTCTCCCTTAATCCCTCTCTCGCATTTTGCTGTGGTCATTCAATAAAGGTGCATTTGTTTCGATTATCATTGCAAACCCCCTTGTACCGTGTCGGTTCTTTTTGCACCCTGAGATCAAATCCACGAACCATCACGAAACCCGTCTGTGAGGACGGATCGTGACACCCCCCGAGGACCCCTCCCTAAATTCCCCCCCAAAGCCCCCACAGCACCCCGAGACCCCGCTAAAACCCCCTCAAGTTCCCCCCAGATCCTCCCCAAATGCCCCCTAAACGTCCTCAAGACCCCTCCCCAAATTCCCCTTACGACCCCTCCAGGACCCCTCACCTGTTCCTGCGCCTCCTCAGCAGCTCCCGGAGCCCCCCGTCCTCTCCCAGCGCCTCCCCCGCTCTCTCCAGCGCCTCCCGCAGGACCCGCCCGAGCCCGGGGCGGCTCCCGGGGGTCCCTGAGGGGGTCCGGGGGGCGGCAGGGGGGAGGGGGCGCCCGCTCCATGCCCGGCCCCGGGGTCAGGGGGCGCCGCTTCGGCTCGGCTCTGATTGGCTGGAGCAGCGCGGGGAGGGCGGGAGTTGCTGAGAGGAGACGCCCGATGATTGGTTGGTTTCGTAGAGGGCGTGGTGATTGACAGAAGAGGTGCGGGGGAGGCGGGCTTTGGCGAGGGGAGATTGAGGGGAGATTTGGCACGGTGATTGGTTGGTTGAGCTCGAAAGAGGCGGGAGTAGCTGCAGGGGGACCTGCGGTGATTGGTTGGTTCGGCATGTGAGAGGCGGGTGTGTCTGAGGGGAGGCGTGCAGTGATTGGTTGGATCGGCGCACGGGGAGGCCGGAGTTCCTGAGAGGAGACTCGCGGTGATTGGTAGGTTTGGGGCGGGGTTCGCCGTGATTCGTTAATTTGGGAGATGAAGCGCGGTGATTGGATGGTTGGGGGCGGGGCGCGCCGCTATTGGCTGGGAAATGTCCGGGATTTTTAAGGGAACATTTCCAGTTTTTTGGAGAAAAACTCTCAGATTTTTATGGAAAAATTCCCATATTTTTGCAGGAGAAACATTCCCGGATTTTTTGACCCCACATGACCCCAAAAACCCAAAAAAACCCAAAGCACTGGAAATAAACCCCAAATAACCCCCAAAAAACCCAAACAATACCATAAATCCCCTAAATAAGCCCGAACAAATCCAAATTATCCCAAAAAAACAAAAAAACCACCCAAATAAACCCATAAAACCCCAAATGATTTCAATTACACCTAAAACAATGCCATATACACCAAGATAAACCCAACGAACCTCAAATAATTCCAAATAAGCCCAAATAAACCCAAATAAGCCCAAACAAACCGAAATACTTCAAAATAACCCTAAATAAACAGAAATTACCCAAGTAAACCCCAAGATAAACCCCAAATAGTCCATAAATAACCCCAAATAAACCCCAAGTAACCCCAGTTCCTCCTGTCCCCACTCTAAAACAGATCCTGACCAATCAGAACGCGCGGCACTGATGACGATCCACTCGCTGGGCAGAAACTCAGAGCACTGGCCCTGCTCAGCGATTTTAAACCAATCAGCGCCCGGCCCGACTCTGACTCATCAGTTGCCAGGCACAGACCAAGGCCTCTCACTGCGGTAAACACTCACAGACCGCGCGGGGTAATTTCCAGCCAATCAGAGCGTGTCTCGCTGATGACTCATCAGTTGCCAGGAGCGGAACTTGGGGAGGGGGGTAAGGTGACCCTGGGGATGGGCTGGGGATCCCAAATTAATGCAAAACAGGGTCGGGACCCCAAAACGGAGCAGGAGGGGCCTGGAGCCCCCAAAACCAAACACGGGGGAGGGGACTGGGGGAACGATTGGAAACGGGGGGGGGGGGGGGGAGGGTGGAGAAAAGACAGGGGTGGGACCCCAGAATTGAGCTGGGAGGATGGGACCCCCAAGTCGAGGTGGGAGGGGTATGGGATCCCAAAACAGAGCTGGGAGGGGGATGGGACACCCCAAATTGAGCTGGGAGGGGGGTGGGACCTCCAAAAGGGATGAAGGCAATTTTGTTCCTGGAATATGTAAATGAGTTTATTGATATGCATGAGGGTCTATGAATATGCAACAGGCTGATGTCATGGGAGACCAGGACCATCGAGCAAAGATTGTTATGACCACCAAGATGCCCCAGTTATTTTTGGGGACACCTCTTAATTAATCTGGTTTTAATTCCATCAGCCTGTTGCATATTCTTAGAGCCTTATGCATATCCATTACCTAATTTACATATTTCAGGAACTATTTTACATGGCCCGTCCTTGGGGGTGTCTCCCCATTTCAGGAGCCTCCACTGAAATGGAAAATGTAAACCCGCTCCCTTTGAAAAAAAAAATTATTACTATTATTATTATTATTACTATTATTCTTATCAATAGAATAAACAACTATAAAAATTAGAATTAATTTTGAAATTAAGGGGCTCTCAGGCAAAGATATGGGAGTAGAAATACAGTTCTTTATTAGGAAAAATTGAAAATACAAATGCAGTAGTAGAAACAAAAAAAATGAGTGAGAGAGTCACAATCCTCTGGGAATCCAGTGGACAATGAGGCTGATCCTTTGGGAATCCCGTGGGAAAAGGGCTGATCCTTTGGGAATCCATTTCTTGTCCCCCAAAAACAGGACAAAAGCAGAGCCATGGAGTTTTTATAGGGTATCCCAAGGGCGGAGTTGGGGTTTGGGTCAGGGGAGGAGCTCCTAGCTACACAAGAAGGGTGAGATCAAATTCCTGCCTCTTATCAACAACAGCACTCCACACAGAACCTGTCCCCAAATCCTAAATTCCCTCTAAAACAACTGAGAAATTATGGAACTTCAGATATATTCAATCAATTTCCTTCATTTAACCTAGTCTGGGGTGTTTTTAAAGAATGAAGGTGAAGCAGAGGAAAATTAAGGCAAAACCAAAAGGAGAAGCAGCCAGGTGTGCTCCCAACATGGATCACAGGGAATGTGAGTGACCAGGGTTGTGCCCAAAGTGCCTCCTCCAGTAGGGGATGGAGCTGGAACAGCGCACGAAGCTCTGCCCGCACTCGGGGCACTCACAGGGCTTCCCTTACCGGTGCCTCCGTTGGTGTTGGGTTAAGTTAGAGCTGCTGGAGAAGCTCTTCCCACACTGGGGACACTCGTAGGGCCTCTCCCCTGTGTGGATGCGCCGATGGGTGATGAGGGTGGAGTTCTGCCTGAATCCCTTCCCACAGTCAGGGCATTGGAAGGGCCTCTCCTCTCTGTGAATCCAATAGTGCTGGAGGAGACAGGACCTGGTCTGAAACCTCTTCCTGCATTTATCACACTCATAGGGCCGTTCCCCAGTGTGGATGCGCTGGTGGGTGATGAGGGTGGAGTTGTACTTGAATCCCTTCCCACACTCAGGGCATTGGAAGGGCCTCTCCTCTGTGTGAGTCTGATAGTGCCGGAGGAGATGGGAGCTGGTCTGAAACCTCTTCCCACACTTGGAACACTCATAGGGCCTCTCCCCAGTGTGGGTCCTCTGGTGCGTGATCAGGGTGGAGCTCTCTCCAAAGCTCTTCCCACACTCCCCACACTTGTAGGGCCGTTCCCCAGTGTGGATCCTCTGGTGCACAATCAGGTCGTAGTTCCACCTGAAGCTCTTCCCACACTCCACGCACCTGTGGGGCTTCTCCCCATCATGGACCTGCTCATGGAGCACCAGCTCCGAGCTCTGGCTCCATCTCTGGCCGCCTTCCCGGCCCAGGCTGGCTCTTTCTCTCTCACATCCCCGCCATCTGCGTTTGCAGCCTCTCCTTGTGCGGCATCTCTGGGGCTTTTCCTCCCCATTGGTTTCCTGCGCCGTGGAGCCACTCAAAACGGCCTCTGCCACCAGGTTCTGCCGCGGGCATTTGTCCTCCCTGCTCTCCATGCTCAGCTCCTGCTCTGGGGGAGGAAGGACAAGGACAGGATGGGATTTGCCTCCGTGCCACAGGCAAGGGCAAGGAGATCCCCTCAGGGCGTCCCTGGCAGCCGCCACCGGCACCCCCCGATGTCCCCCCATGGGGCCTTTTCTGCTCAGCCTTGGACTTCTTCATTCTCCAAACATCCCCCCAAAAACCCCAACCCAGGGACTCCCCGGGATATCCGGGCCGAGCTCCCCCTCCCCGCTCACCGGAGCCATGGGGGGGGGCGATGATCCCACAGGTGGGGGCTGCGAATTCAGGCAGAGATCGACAGCCTGGCTCCCTCAGCTTAGCCTCGATCCGCCTTTGTCCCTCCTCTTCCTCTTCCTCCCGCTCCTCCCCTTCCATTCCCCCTCCCTCCTCCTCCTCCTCTGTCTTATCTCCCCCTCCTCCTCCTCTTCCATCCCTCCCCTTCCATCCCTCCTCCTCCTCCTCGCTAACCCCACCTCCTTTTCCTCCCTCCATCGATGCTCTCTCTCCGCCTTCATCCCTCCTCTTCCATCCCTCCTCCCCCTGCTCCTCCCCCCTAACCCCACCTCCTCCTCCCCCTTCATCCCTGCCCTTCCCTGCCTCCTCCTCCTCCCCCAGCAGCAGCCACACCCTCGGTGCCCCGTTCCCGCAGCCCTCGCAGCCCGCGGCAGGAGCGGCGATGGAGCCGGGACAGGTCGGGATGGGCAGCGCGGGGCTCTCGGCTGCTCCCAGCCGCTGCGGGCGGGGGGAACCCGGCCCGGGCCAAAGGAGAGGCAAACTGGCCAAACTGGGGGCACATCACAAAGCTAAGGATGCAGCAGAAAATGGAGCTGAAAGAGTTATGTTAATATTAACTCCAAACCAGGAAAAACTGGAAATTCCAAAGGTTACGGAAGATGAGAAAAAAGAATCAAACAAGATAGGAAGTGAACAAGATAAATCAAGGAAATTGAAACTTCTTGATGGAAGAAAATTACTTAATAAAATGTGCTTACTAGGAAAACATTAGAAGACATGCATCAGAAAACCCACTGGGGTACTCAAGCTTTGTGTGATCATTTTTTAAGGAACTATGGATGCACTGGGATTTTTGGAGGAGCAAAGCAAGTTACTGAAAGATGCTTAAATTGCCAAAGGATAAATAAAAAGGTGATGAGAAAAACAACATTAGGAGGTTGTGAGTTAGCTCACTGACCATTTGAAAGAATCCAAGCAGAAGTTTAGATTTGTTAGGTTCTGGATTTATTTGTAAAAACTCCCGTTTAATCTAGAAGAAAGAGAATATGCCATAGGTTAGACAGGAGATTTTAGGAGAATAAAAATCTTTAAAGTATCAGAAACACCCGAGATAAAACAGGAAAAGAAAAAGGGGAAATGAAAGGGAGGGGAACAAGAGGAAAAATCAGAAAGAGAGTGGGATCCTTTGCAGCTCTTGCCCCCTCCATTCGCGGCCGAGGCGCCTGTCCCGGGTCCCGGCTCGCTGCCCGCCTCAGCTCCGCCTGCCCCGGTTTCCATCCCAGGTGCGGGCTCACTGCCCAGGGCAGCTCCACCTGCCCCGGCGCTGGCGGTGAATTTGTGTGCCCTGCTCCCACTGCCCGGCCCGCGGCCGCTCTGCCGGCCATGCTGGGGAAGATGGGGGTTGCTCTGTCCTGCCGCGTGGGCCGAGGTCACCGCGCCGACCGCACCGAGGGCGGGTCCCAGCCATCCCATCCCCAGCTGCCCTGCCCGGGCCAGCTGCGCTGGGCACCGCCGCTGCTGCCGGGGTCTCCCACCTGCCTTTTCTCTGCCGGGAGCTGCCGGATCAGCCGCCATAAGCCATGTGGGGGCTGCCCACGCTCCGGCTCGGTCTCCACGGGAAGATCCCCCTCTGGCGATTCCGGCAGCAGACCCTGCCCACACTCCCACCGAGCCTCGGCGGGATATCCTCCCCTGACCCCACTCCTGCTCTGAGTTACATCCCCTTGGTAACCACAGCTCCAGCTGTTCAGGGAAACTCTCTCTCTATAGGAAGCACCTTATTGAAACACTAGGAGCTCAGCTAAAAGACAGTCCTCTCCAAATCCTTTCCCAAAACACAGGAGAAAGGCTAGAGAAGGTAAAAAAGTGAAAGAGTTAGATGAAGGGATTGCTCAATTTCCGTTAAGAGAGGTTCCCATGGCAGGGATGCGCTGCCCTGCCCCGCGGGAGCCACCAGCGCCCCTGCCGGCCGTGCCCGGAACTGCACCCAAGGGGAAAGCGCCGCAGCCGAAAGGCCGGGACTGGCTCCGGGCTCTGTTTGTTGTCACTGCCGGAGCTGGTGTTGTTTGTTTGCTTTACTTACACACTAGAAAAGAACTGCTGTTCCTATTCCCATAGCTTTGCCTGAGAGACCCTTGATTCCACTAGTCTAAAAATTAAGAGGGAGGGGCTTTGCATTCTCCATTCCAAGAGAGGCTTTTTCTGCCTTCCCAAGCAGACACCTGTCTTGTAAAGCAAGACAAGCACCCACAGGCACTGAGGGGGGCTGCAGGAGGGGCAGAAGAAGGCCCTGCAGCACTTGGGCACAAAGGCCCAGCGGTGAATGCAAGAAGGGAGCAGCAAAAGGCCAAGCTGAAGACAAAGACCAGGGCAGAGTTCCTACAGCCCCTGAGGGATCAGCCCCAGGGCCCAAGGGGGCCCCAGCACCCAGGGCATGGGCTCGGCCACAAGCACCCGGCAGAGGCATTGCCCTCCTCGGCAGGGGACAGCCCACCCAAACAGCCCCTGGCAAGGAATCAGGGCTCCAGCTGCAGGGCACAAGGACACTGCAAGCACAGACAGCAGCACCCTCAGGACCAGCAAGTCCACCCCTTGATGGACATGGATTGGCAGGGCTGTCACAGCTCCCATCACACCAGGGACCCTCCACACTGGAGCCCTTGAGAACATTCATCTCGGTCTGCATTGAGAAGAGGCCTCTCCTGATGGACACAGGGGCCTCTCAATCCACTCTGAATCTTAGACCTAAGGGGGAAAAATGCAAAAGATTTGTTTGATTAGTGACGGGATAAGTGGGAAAGATGTATGGTTTTATTCAACCACTATTAGTAGATCTGGGAGATGGATTGGAAATCCATGAAGTTTTATTTGCTCCTAATTGTTACCATGATTTACTGGGAAGGGATTTGAGCGCTAAACTCAGAACACAAATTAATATTATAAAAGGTGATACAGGGGCCAGTTCTGTTGTACCTCTGAGTCAAATGTCTGGCAAGGCCTATGCTGAAGTGAACCCAGAAGTGTGGGCAGCCCCAGGAAAATAGGGAAAATTAGATATGGAGCCTCTCCAAAGTACTCTGAAGCAACCAGGACAAGTGGTGTCTAAAAGCAACAGCCTGTTCCAGGGGAGGGAAGGAAGGGGAATCAGACAAAGCGCAGGTCACCGCCCCATGCTCAGCTCAACCCAAGGAGTTCTGGGTGCTTGTAAGAGCCTGGCACTGAAATGCCCTGGGCAGGAAGGCTTCAATATCTTCTGCTGACACCATGGCACCTAACAGGGGGGCAAAAGCAATTCTGACTGCTTCAGCAAGCACTGGATCAGAGATCAAGGTATATTCTCCCACAGGAAGCTGGGCTGGCACAGAGCCTGCCCTGGGATTTTGCTGTTCCCAACACCCAGCCAGGACATCGGCTCCTGCCTAAGGAGTGCAAAGCAGCACCACTGGTGGCCAAGGGGCCCATGCCAAGTGTCCCTGAGGCCAGAAACAGCCGCCAGCACAGCTGAACACGGGGGGACCCCTCAGCCTGGCCTCAGGGGCTCTGAAGCCCCGGAGATTTGCACTTCCCGCCTGCAGCAGGACCATGGGAGCCCCCACTGAGCCTGCCCTGAAGGCAACGCAGCAGCAGCCAGGGCTCCACAGCGGGCCAAGCCCCTGGGCCTGCCCACAGATCCTCTGCTCAAACCCTCGGAAATCCTGGCCACCCTCCTCTGGCACCTCCAGCCACTGCGGCCAAGCCTTGCTGCCACTGCTGCAGCTTCAGCGCTGGCTGGGCCTGCACTGCCACAGCTGCTGGGGAGCACCACGGCACAATTCCACTCTGGGGCTCACTCACACCCACACTCTGGGCTGACTGCGACTGCATTGCTGCAAAATGTACCCAGTTTGGTTCTTTTAAATCTTCTTTCTCTCCTCAGAAAGGTTTCTCTACTCAAAGGTTTGCCTTTGGGAAAGGAATTTTAAAGGTTTTATTTAAGGGGTGTTACACCACTCAAGGGAGATGAGTTCAACATCTCCACAGACTGGGAATAGCCCAAAAGACACCCACAGAGATAACGACCAGCAACAAAACATCAACGCCCAGCAGCAAACAGCAACCAACAGCTACCCCAGACACTGCCCCCGGCACAGCTGGAGACACCTGGTCTGGAAAAGGCTGAGAAGGAAATCCAGGAGTGTGGAACGAATTCACAGCAGAGGGGAAGAAATCCGTGTCCAACAGGAAACCAAATACTAAAAACCTAGACAACTTGGAAGCAATGAACATTAAAGCAGGGGATTTAGATTGGTTCAGACTACATAAAGTTTAGGAAAAATCTAGTAAAACTCACATGCCATGGAATGATTTTCTCTGCACAGCCAGGGTATTTGTGAAAGAAATTATTTCTGTTGCACATCCTGGCCAGAACCAAGCAATGCCTTGACTCTCTAACACTAAAGAGATTCTTGGAGAGTTTTTGTTTTCCCTGCAGCTGCAGTGACAAAATTACAACAAAAGAAAAATGTTTCATAATATGCTTTCTCACTTTATTTTGTCAGGAAGGTTTGGGACAGAAAGGTGAGAATCAAGTTTTGGTCAGGGTTTGTCCATGTTCACCTTTAGGCTGAATTCTGGAAAAAATTACAAGAGCTTTAAAGGTGACCATTTATTTCATAAATAGTTAATAGATTGTTTCAACATTGTTTAAAGAAAAAAACAAACCCAAAAAACCAAAACAAAAACCTAAACTAAAGAAAAGGAAAAAAGCAAAAAAAGAAACAGATTCTGAGCAGGGCACATGTGAGTCACTGGATGGCTGCCCTGGAAGAGAAGCTTCATTCCAGGCAGCCTGCAGAGGAGCTTTAGAAATGCAAATGAACACTGCTGGGCAAAGCCTGGACAATGTACCTGGGTCTCTTGCCTGGGGCAGGAATTGGGCTGATTCCCTCTGCCCTCACCCCAAGCTCTGCCTGCTTGCACTGATGGAATTTGCACAGCTCAAGGCAGAGCCCAGGGTGAGGATATCTGACCCTGCAACAGAAACGGGTGAAGCTGCAAAGGGAAACGGCAAATGGAGAATGTTGGGAAAACTTCACTATAAATAAATGGGGGGGAATCGTCCCTCCGCCCACTCCAACATGTGCTGTCACTGTCAGTATTATATACAGGGTATATTAGAGCACTGGGGATTTTTTGCTACCAGAAATTAAGAGAAATCAGTTGGGAATCCAAGTATTTGATGTTTAAATTACAAAAAAATCGGCCAATTGATGCAGCCCTGGCTCCTCAGGCAGTGCAAACAATGGGAAAAACATCAACGCCCACCAGAACAAATCCTACAACACCTTGGACCAGCCCCTGGGAACCAAAACCAATTCATATCAGGAGCCACAGAACCCATTTCTCATTTCAATGGCATCATTAGATTACAAGCTGTCCTCGGAATAACCAACCAGACAGCTCCAGCTCCTGACCTTCCTGCTGAGCAATCCACTGAAATGAGGAACACAACATTTCACCATGGGATGGGATCAGATCATCTGTTAGTAGAAAAAAGAGGAGTTTGTGGAAAATTAAATTACTCCAACTGCTGTTGGCCAATAGATGACTAAGGAAAAGTGCTGAAACAGATAATAAAGGAAACAAGAAAGCAGCTCATGTTCCACCCCAAACGTGGAAAGGATGGGAAGGGGTCACGGTTTTGTGGCTCTCTGGCAGACCATGGGTTAAACGAATGCTGTTTCTCCTCTCATGTGCTACAGCAACTCTCACCTTTTTACCGTGCTCCACACCTTGAGAGTGCAGCTCATTCAGCAGCTGAGCGAGGGGCCAGGGACTTGTAGATCACGAAGTAACGGGCGAAACCACCAGCTTCAATAATTGTTACTAATTAACATGGACTGCTGCTCACAGAAAGTCCCGCTAATTTCCTGAACTTCCAGAAGAACAAAGACTTAACAGAGCCGTGAATATCGGCTCTTCTACAAAAGTGGGAATGCACATTAACGAGGACATGCAGTGGGCAGATGTGGAAGTCTGAACCTTCCAAGTACCTCAGCCAGTGGGCAAAGGGAGAGGGAGATGAGCCGGGAAAATGAGGATAAAAAGGAGGCTGCGAACTACAGCAATGGCAGAGAGCGCACGGCAAATGCCCCACGGCCTCTCCGTCTGCTCAGCAATAAAGTCACTTGTACAGGACTCCTCTGTCTCCTCGGGGCACAGAAACCTCCGGCCACGTCAATTTCCCCGCACAGCCCCGGGCACGGGGCAGCCGCCTCTGTCCCGGCCACAGCAACCGGGCCGAGCCAGCGCTGCTCCGGCAGCGGCTCCTGCCGAGGCAGCGGCCGCAAGGAGACCGCGGGCAGCCGCTCCCGCAGCGCTCTCACGCCAGCGGCAACACGCGCCGGACACGGCACAACGAACCCGCCTGAGCCCCCTGCCGCCCCCGAGGCCCGCAGCGAGCCCCGAGCCCCCGCACAACCCAGCGCGGCTCCCACCTGCGCTGCGACCGCCTCCCAGCTCCGCCGCCGCCTCACCGCGCTCCGGCCGCTGCCGCCGCTCCCGGGCCCGCACAGACGCTCCGCCAATGGCGCCGCTGCCGAGCCACGGCCGCCCTCAGGCCGCCACCGGGGCCCTGCCCCGCCCCGCTCCCACCAATCAGCGCTCCAGAACCACGACTGACGGCACCGTCACCCAATCGCAGCCAGGGGCGGGCTCTGCACACGGCACAGCCTCACCCCGCGCTCTCAGGGCCCCCCGGGCTGCGTGAGGGCAGAGCCGGAGATGAGGAACAGCCCTGGAACGGGGCCGGGCCCGAGGGGATTGAGCTGAAAACACAAACAAACTTCTCCGCACCTCCCGCCACGGCTTTCCCGGCACTGCGGCTTCGGTGGCACTGGCTCACTGGGAAGCCCTGGAGCCTCACTTCTCCTACCTCTAATTAGGAGCAGCAGTGCATCGCTTTGATTTCCCCCAAAAAGGGAAAACCACCCCAAATTCCTGTGGATGAGTGGGGGAGGGTAGGGATTTATGGCAGAAAACTCCAAAACCTCAGAGCAGGATAATGAGAAGTAAGTGAAGAGCCTTAAATCCAGCCTTCCCCCACGCCTCCCTCCTTCCAGCTGCACCTCCTGCCCCGGCAGTGCCGGAGACAGGGAATGGGGCCGTGCTCACTTCATGCCCCGGGGCTTCTCCCTCTGCTCAGGGACAGGAGTCGTTCCCCTGCTGCACCCTGGGCTCTCTCCCACCGGCGACTTCTCCAGGAACTTCTCCAAGCTGAGTCCATCCCACGGGGCACAGCCCCCCTCCAAGTGCTGCAGCGTGGGTCACTGTGCCCCGGGGTCAGTCCTGCCAGGACAGGCTGCTCCAGCGGGGCCCCTCTGGCCACGGGGTCACAGCCTCCTCTGAGGCATCCCCGTGCTCCAGCGTGGCTGCTCCGGGGGCTGCAGGGGGATCTCTGCATCCCCATGGATCTGCAGGGGGATCTCTGCATCCCCATGGATCTGCAGGGGGATCTCTGCATCCCCACGGATCTGCGGGGGGATCTCTGCATCCCCGTAGATCTCTGCATCTGGCACTGCCGTTTTTTGAGGAGCCAGGAATAGGCTGAGCTCTGCCTGAAGCTCTTCTCACATTCCCCACACTCTTCCCGGCACAGGGAGGGTTTTACCTCCTCACAACTCTCCAGGCTGGGTTTGCAGCCCCTCCTCTTGTGGGATCTCTGGGGCTTTTCCTCCCCGTTGGATTCCTGCGCCGTGGAGCTGTTCCAAATGGCCTCTTCCACGAGGTTCTGTGGCAGGGATTTGTTCTCCCTGGTCTCTGTCTGCAGCTCAGTGCCTGGGGGAGGAAGGACAAGGAGAGGAAGAGACAGGGAGAAGGGAAAAGGAAAAGGCAGGAGGAGAGGAAGGAACAAGAAGGAACAAGGGAGGAAGGAGATGGGAAAGGAACGTGGATGGATGAAGGACAGAATGAGGAGAAGAAGGAGGGTGGACAAGGAGAAGATGGAATTTGCCTCCATGCCAGAGGGAAGGGGAAGGAGATCCCCCCAGTCCATCCCTGGCAGGATGGCGTTGGCAGTGAGGCTGTCCTGCAGCGATGCTGGGCTGGGAGATGGAGCAGCAGGGAGGGGAAAGGGGCAGTGATTCCTCCTGCCCTGCCTGGCTGTCCCAGTCTGGAATGTCCTGGCTCTGCCGAGGCCCTTGGAGCGTCCGGCACTCAGGAGCCCGGAGCTCACGGCTGCTTTATAAAGCTGACAAAGTCGGCAGGATGGGTCTGGGTATGATCTCAGCAAACTGGGTTTATTGGTACAGGAACAGGGGACAGAGCTGAACAGGGTCCAGGGACAAAGGGTGCAAGCCGAGGGCACAGGGGGTTTTTATGTGGGATAGTGAGGGTGGAGCTGAGGGTCAGGGTCCAATGGATATGGGGGAAAATGGGGCAAAGGAGGGGTTAAGGGTCGGGACAGCTAATAGGGAAACAGGGGCAGAGGAACGCAGTAAACTGGGGCCAATGGAGGGACAGAGAGGGAGAACATTCTAGGGACTAACCAGAGATGGGTAACAGGGGGTGAACTAGGGTAATTAGGCCAACGGGCCAATGGGGTAACAGAACTTTCCATAAATCAGCATGTGCCTGCAAAGATCTGTGGGAGAAGCAAGATTCTCACCATAACCTTGAAATCTATTCTTCTTATTGGGGACCAGTCCTCCACGGGTGGGAGATTGAGACTCCCATGGGCCTCCACACCAGTGCATCTTCCTTTTCCTCGCAGCCTCCTTCTCCTCCATCCAGATAAATTTTAGGATTGACCAATCCTGGCTTTGGGGGAAGAACAAGGGGTGAGCACCTTGGGTTTTGTGAGAAATGAGCCCCACTCTTTAGAATTTTTGAAAGGTTAATAAGGAATAATAAGGGACAAATCAGTAACAGCGTTGGGTGTTGGCAATGGCCAGAGGCACACCGGTTAACCACAGCAACTCTTCTTGTCTAGTTTCTCCATTGTATTGTTCAAATACATATTCATAATGATTATACATATTCAGACATTTCTTTGAACTCGTTTACATGTTCCAGGAATTCTTTAGGTTGGTTTGACCCCCAACTCGCCTTTTTAGAGCACGTGCAGGAATCATGGATTGCTGTTTTGAGGGTTGTGTGCCACTGCCTCACAAGGGCCCCTGTTCTGTGGTTTCAGCAGGTGACAGTTATTGACAGTGGAAGGGTCAGTGGCAGGGGCCTCATCACATCCCTTCCTTAAATGTTATCTGACCATGCAGACGCTTTTAGCTATTTCCACAAGTACTTTAAATGAACATTAGCTCTTTCAGAAATATCTCTGAGTTATTATTGTCAGTTAGTTACAAAAATAAAAGCATTAGTTATTATTTCACAACTACAGCTACTTCTGCAAAAGTTAAGATTCTAATGCACAACACATGGCATCCACTTTAATATTTTGCAAAAGCCAAAACTATAATGTATGTTTTTCACACTGTCGTCAAACTGAAATATCATCCATAAATGATGTTCTGGATATGAGCTACACAGGGGCCAGGCATTGGCCACAAAAAGCTGACAAATTATACTGTAGCAACAGCAGTGAAAAGTGATTACAAACTGTACTCTATCAAAATTGTTGTGATTAAGAATATTTTGCAGAAGTCAATACATAATAGCAAAAGCCAACACTACCTAGTTATTTATAACAAACCCAGGGCAGGTTTTTCCCTTGCATGGAGCACCTGGGCCTTCCCCGGGCCCCTTCTGCCCTCCTGCAGAGCCGGTGGCATTTTCCAGCACACACAGTTTGTAACCAAGAGCCGGGTGCAGCCGAGAAGGCTCCAAGCGCCTCCTTCCAGGCTGACTCTGCAGGTGCCGAGGCTGCTCTGGGCTCTGCCAGGGCTCTGCTGGGGCTCAGCTCTGGGCCAGGCTGGGCCCGCTCTCCCCTCACATTGCTCCGGGCAGCTGAGTCACGGCGGGAGAGGGAAGGGACACGTCAGGGGAGTTGAGGTTTGAGAGAGTTTGTATTCGAAAAACTGCCATAACAAACAGGCAGTGCTAACTACCATAACTAACTAGCAGTGCTAACTCCCATAACTAACTAGTTGTCCTAACTACTGTAACTGAAAGCTGTCCTTTGATGAGGGAGGGGTCGATGCCCGTGGATCCCGCCGTGCCCCGGTGCGGGAAGAGCTCCGTGCCCCGCTCCAGGTCCACCCCCCTTTGGACGATCCACGCTGGATAATCCCGGCTGACCCCCAGGGTCAGAGCCCCCCGCGTTGGGAACACACCTGGCTGGGGGCTCCACATCTTCCTGGCTCCCCGCGTGGACACCTGGGTGAAGGCCAGAGGATCTCCGCTGCTTCTCTGGTTTCTGCTCCTCTCCTCAGGGGCTGGGGGGAACACGGGACCCCCCCAAAATCAGCGGAGCGGGGACGGAGCGGGGGGTCCCGGCCGGGCCCGAGCCCACGGGGAGGGGCTGCGGCCGCCGCCGGCTCAGGAGCTCTGTGGGCAGAGAAAAGGGGGTGACACCGGGCTGGGGGCCCCGGCGGGAGCGCACACGCTCCGCCACGGCCGGGACGCCACCCCCGGCACCCGCCCTGACCTTCTTGCGCACGTAGAAGCCGAGCCCCAGCGCCAGGAAGACGAAGCCCAAGACGAAGCCCCCGATGCCCGTCAGCATCTTGCTGCGGGCGGCGTCCGGCGGCATCTCTGGGGGGTCCGCAGGGCTCAGCACCCCCAAAACCTCTCACGGACACCCCCAGCCCCTCCCAGCGCCCTCCCTGTGGCCCCCAGCCCAGCCAGGAGCCCATGAAACCTCCCCCCGATCCCTTTTTGTCCTGGCCAGGAGCCACCAAAGCCCCTCCCGCCCCTCTGAGGATCCCACAGCCCCCTCCCAGTTGTCCCCAGCGCCCCAGAAGCCCCAAAGCCTCTCGCAGTCCCTTGGCAGCCCCAGCAGGACTCAGCCAGAGCCCTCCCAGTCTGTGCCCAGCACAACCGAGCTCATGGCGAGCCCCGCTTTGCCATGGCCGATCTCCTTCCAGCCCCTCCGGGCTCACTGCGATCCCTTCCAGTCACACGCAGCAACCCCAAACTCCCTCACAGTCACATCCAGCACCCCCAAACTCCCTCCCAGTCACATCCAGCGCCCCCAAACTCCCTCCCAGTGCCCACCAGGACCCCCCAACCCCATCCCACCCTCCCCAGCATCCCCCAAACCCCTTCCCAGCCCTTGCCCAGCCCCCAGGGCCTCTCCCAGTCCCAGCCCGGCTCTCTCCAGCTCCCTCCCAGTGGCTCCCAGCACAGCCCAGTGGCTCTGCCAGCACCCCCAGGGGCTCCCCCGTACCCCAGTGCCGGCTCAGGGGCTGCTCCAGGCTGACGTGCTCCACCTGGCAGCTGTAGGTGAGCCCGCGCCGGGGCGGGGTTTCCAGCAGCACCAGCAGCTGGTAGGTCCAGTCCCCGTTGGGGACCACGTCGGTGGCCACCACGTGCTCCGAGAGCTCCTGCTGGCCCTGGAACCAGCTCACCTGGATGGCAGCAGGGTAGAAATCCATCATGGAGCAGAGCAGGCGGCCGGGGCCCGGCTGGGAGCTCGAGGGGGGCACCAGCGAGATGGACACGCTGGGGGGCACTGGGAGAGAGAGAGAGAGCGGAGACACACTGGGATCAGCTGGGGGGCACTGGGAGAGAGAGGGGAGGGCTGGGCTGGGCTGGGGAGGGACGGGGAACGGACTGGGAGGGACTTGGGTGACTCTGAGAGAGATGGGAGGGAATGGGGGGGCACTGGGAGAGAGGGTAGAGTTCTGAGAGTGAACTGGGAACAGACTGGGAATCGACTTGGAGGAGGTGAGTGGGACTGAGAAGGACTGGGAGGGACTGCGAACACAATGGGAGCGACTGGGAATGGTCTGGGAGGGACTGGGATGGCACTGGGAGGGATTTTGGTGGCATTGGCCGGAACTGGGAATGAAGAGCACGGCACTGCGAGGCCGAGCCCAGCGCGGAGCACTGGGCGCTGCGGGTCTGCCTGGCAACGGATGAGTCATTAGAAAGACGCGATCTGATTAGTTGGAAAGCGTCAGCTTTACGGGTCGATGACATGGACGCGCGGGGGGCACTGGGAGGGACTGGGAGGGACTGGGAAAGGACAGGAGGACCCGGTGATGGGTACAAAGAGGGCTGAGGGCTCTGGGGCGATTCCCAGGGAGGTTTTGAGGGGCTCCAGGGTCATTGGCAGGGCAGGGCCCGAAGGGACACGCTCTGCCCCGCGCTCACCTCGGCGCTCCACGGTGATCGAGGCAACAATCTCGTAGTTGTGCCGGCACCTGTCCACGTGAGCCCGCACGAACTCCATTATAGCTGGGTCGCTGTTCCACATCTTGGCATTCTTCTCCCCTAAGGGGGTGAACCCCACAAAG
The DNA here is from genome assembly GCF_037042795.1 of Molothrus aeneus. Lineage (NCBI taxonomy): Eukaryota > Metazoa > Chordata > Aves > Passeriformes > Icteridae > Molothrus > Molothrus aeneus. The sequence goes on from NW_027099016.1 coordinate 3,222,485, forward strand.
TGCCCCACGTCGCTGTCGAACATCAGGAACTGCTCCCGGTTGTAGATGAACCTCACCACCAACCTTACCTTCTCCGTGCCGTTAATGAAGAGACAATCGGCCTTATGCATCCACTGGAACACCCCTGTGAGTGCAGCACACAGCTCAGGGATGTCCCCCCAGCGTCCCAACAACACCTCCAGAGCTCCAGGGCCCACCCCGGATCCCTACTCCGCACCCTCTGTGCCCCACGGCCGCCACGGGACCCTCCTGCCCGCGCTGCCGCTTCCTCTTTGCCGCCCTTCCCCCCTTTCCCCTTCCACATCCTCTCCCCTCCCACCTCCGGCCGTTCCCAAATCACTTCTGGAGTCCCATTTCCCCATTTTCCCACGAATCCCCCAATCCCCAGCCCCCTCCCGCTCGGTTTTGGGGTCCCTCCCTCCCCTTTTCTCCCCTTCCCCACCATCTCCCACCCCTCCCTCCCCTCCCCCCATCCCTCAGCCCCTCCCGCTCTCCCTTTGGGGGGTCCCCTCCTCCTCCCCCTCCATTCGGGGCTACCCCCTTCGCCCCCTTTTCCCCCTTCTCCCCCCCTGTCCCAGAGCCTCCCGCCCCCCGCTCACCCGTGAGCTCCGCGCCCGCAGCCGGGGGGGGCTCCCAGCACCACCAGTGCCACCAGTAGGGCCCCAGCTGCCGCCCCTCGCCCCATGGCCGGGGCCGGTCAGGGAGCAGCAGCCCCAAAGCAGCCGCGCTGCGCTGGGAGCACCAGTCCGGAGCAGGGCGGGCTCGGCAGCGCCGCGCGCTCTCATTGGCTGCCGCCACTTTGGGGCAGCGATCGGCCACGGGCTCTGCCCGGCAACCGATGACGCAATACAACGCCCCGAGCTCTCATTGGCTGCGCCGCCTCCTGCCTGCGCTGCCATTGGCTGAGGCCTTTCCGGGACTCTGCAGCCCCGGGCTGGGGGTTTTTTGGGGAGGGGGAATCTTGGGGCGCTGGGCAGGTGGGAGCTCAGGTGAGCCCAGCAAGGCGTGCCCAGGGGCGCGGGATCTCAGCGGTGCCCGTGGCGAGCGGTGACGCTGGCCCGATGCCAGGCACCCCCAGAGCCGCTCTGTCCCTGCCCCCGCAGCCGCACAGGGACAGAAAATGGAACCGAGGGTTCCTGGCTGGGGACAAGGACCGGGAGAGATCCCTCAGCAAATCCCGCACGGGCACAACAGACCCGGCCTGGGCACACGGAGGGAATTTATTACCAACCAAATCACAGCAGCACAAGGAGAAGGGAAAGAAATCTCTCCAACGCATTCCCCCCATCCCAACACGGATCACCCAGAACAGGGGTCACCAGGGCTCTGCCCAACGGGGGTCACTGGGGATCCTCCAGCGTGGATCCTCCCACGGGGGATGGAGCTGCAGCAGCGCACTCCCAGGGCCTCTCCCCAGTGTGGATGTTCAGGTGTTCCATCAGGGTGGAGCTGTAGCTGAAACCCTTCCCACATTCCAAGCACTTGTGGGGCTTCTCCCTGCCATGAGGCTTCTCCACCAGCTCTGAGCTCGGGATGGATCTCCGGCCGCCTTCCTGGCTCAGGGGGGCTCTTTCCTCCTCACACCTCCCTGGGCTTGGTTTGCAGCCCCTCCTTGTAAGGGATATCTGGGCCTTTTCCTCCTCCTCCATCCGGCCACAGCTTGGGAAAGACAAACCCTGGTTTGGGGGAAACCAAGGTGGGAGTGCCTTGGAGTAGAGGCTCCTCCTGGCTAGGTCCATCTCTAGAACTCAGCAGGAGTCTTGTGTCCATGAAAATCTCCACATATCAACATTCAGCCAGAAAAAACTCTCCCAGGAGTTTTCTATTGCTGATCTCTCCACTTTTGGGGTTCCAAAGGGGTCGCAGACTTCTTTCATGAAAAATCCTTTCTTAGGATTTTTCCTTGTTAGAAGCTGCAGTTTCAGCAACCAAAAGTAAACAATAGTTATCTGCTGCTGTGGAATGCAACAGGTAGACTCGTGATTGGTCTCCTGTGGATGTTTGGATTTCCTGACCACTCATGGCAGAGCTGGCTCTTGCTCTCTGTCTGAGACACAGATCTTTGTTATTCATTCTTTTCTATTCTTAGCTTAGCTAGCTTCTGAAGAAACCTTTCCATTTCTATTTCTTTTTAGTATAGTCTTAATGTAACATATGTCATAAAATAATAAATCAAGCCTTCTGATCATGGAGTTAATATTCTTGTCTCTTCTTCATCCTGAAAACCCTTCTGACCATGTTCACAAGTCTCGATGCTGCCCGGCCCGCACAGCCCAGCTCGGTGCCGGCCCTGGAGCAGAGCAGCTTCCAGCAAGCAAGAGGCAAACGCATCTTGCCAAGAGTTAAAACACACCAGAGAGGGAAGATGGCATTAATGTGTGCATAAAGGCCTTTGAATTCACAGCTCTCTGAGAGAGATTTGGGGCTCTCGGCTGGACAGAGATGATCCTGCTCTGTGCTGGGCTCAAAGGCAGGGAACACGCCCTGCCGCTGCTGCTTGGCGGGGTCTCCGCAGGCCCAGGCAGATGCCAACGCTGCTCTCACAGTCTTCTCCCTTGCCAGGCCCCTCCGCCAAGTGTGAGGGGCCTCAAGGACGGAAAGGAGTGCAGGGAGCCAAAGGGAGACGGCTCACTACCTCATTGGGGGCGCCTGGGGAAGCACTTTGCTTGAGAAGCAAGCCCCTCTCTTCCAAAGGCATTTCTCCAAATGCCTGCATTTCCCAGGGAACACCAAGACACTCTTAAGGTTTTGGAAAAGGTTTTGGAAAAATCCAAACTCTTTATTAAGGGAAAGCAAAGCAAAGGGGTGAGCTGGGAGACAAAAAAAGCGGATGGGCAGGGTCTGAGAGCTGGAGGGAGGCAGCTGCCAACAGGGAGAGAGATGGCAGGAGCTCCTGGAGCTTCCCACAGGCTCAGCTCTGAGCAGCTAGAGCTGTGCCTGGAGCTGCAGCTGGTGCATCCTGCTCTGCAGCTGCTCCCATCTGCAACGGGAGCTGGAGATGGCCGACGGATGCCGGTACATCTGATCCAGCAGATGCAAGAAGTCCTGCAGATCTTCTTTGGAAGGTCAGCTGAATGAGTACGCTGATGCAGGATGGGCTGTCATCTTCTCTCAGGGCTTGAAGAGCTGGAAGAGAGAGGAACAGAGCCACGGTCAGAGGCCAGATTGAGGGAATCCAAGGAAAGCCTCCTGCCAGGCCCATCCCAGCCGGCTCTTGCCAGGGCTTCGGCCGGAAGGTGTTGGTCACGGATCGCCCACGTTTCGCTGGCAGCTCTCTGGGCCGTGCCCCCGCCGCCCCTCGCCCGCACAGGGAGCAGAGCCCTCCGCAGCCCGGGCACGGGTTGTAGCTCCGGGGCCGGGATGTGCAGCTGCCCCCGGCGATGCTCGCTGCCCCGCGGCTGCCCTGACTCACCCTCGCTGATGACCTGGAGCTCCTCCTTCTGCCCCGTGACGAGCACTCCGCCCAGCCCTGGCAAGACAGAGCCCGTGTCAGTCCCGGGCGGCACAGCAGCCCGGCACGGGCGCTGCCAGCCCTGCGGCCGCACGCCCTCCTGGCCGGGCAGGGCTCCTGCCGGCCCCTGCCGCGCGCTGCCGCCCGAGGGCACGGCTGGCTGCGGGAGGGCGGCGGCAGCGCCGAGGGCGGGCGGGGCCGCAGCGGCCCGGGCGCGGCTGCCGCTGTAGCCGGGGCAGCAGCCGGGCCGGGGGCAGGGAGGGGCGCCGGGCTCGGGGCTCACCGATGATCCCGAAGGCCGCCTGGCGCACGGGCCTCTGTGGGCTCCGCAGGCGCGGCAGGGCCCAGCGCAGGTGCTCGGCCGCTCGGCTCTCGTCCTGCAGCAGCTGCGGGGAGCACCGACAGGGAAGGCTCGCTGCGGCCTCTGCCCCTCGGCCGGGCGCTCCCTGCGCCCAGCAGCGGCCGAGCCGGCCCGCACGGCCCGGGGCAGGGAGCGGCGTGGGGGGCGCGGGCCGGCGGGCCCGGCTGCGGCGCCGGGCGGGGGCACAGCTGCCGGCCCCCCGCACCGAGCACCGGGGGCAGGGGGGCTTCTCCAGCCTGCGGCTGGGGCTCCCGGGCTGTCCTTACCAGGCGCTCGGCGAACTGCATCCGCTGCCCCTTCATCAGCAGCTGCTGGAGGTCACTCCTCAGGAAGCGTGCCGCACCAAGCAGGGCTTCGCCAGAGGCCTGGAGAGCAGCAGAGAGCCGCAGGTGGCACCCGAGCCCAGGGCACGGGACCCGTGACCCCGTGCCAAGGCCAGGTGAGGCTGGAGCCCGCCAGGCGCCAGGGCGGCCCAGCCCCCTGCCAGGGATGCGGCCGCATCACGCAAAACCTCACCTTGGCCACATGCAGGTTCTCATCGTGCCAGTGCAAGAAGAGAGGGAGCAGGCTCTGGCTCACGATTGTCATGGGAGGATTTTCCCCCTCTTCCTCTACCAGCTCCATCACCTTGCAGAAGAGCTGAATGGAGAGCAGCCGCACGTGGCTGTTGTCCTGGAAGGGTAGGAAAAGTCCTAAGCACCAACTACTGCAGGCCCATTGGGCCAAAAGCCCAAATCTCTACACACAGAGCACAAAGGTTGCAGGCAGCGTCCAGTGCCCTTGGCTGGGGGCGCAGAGCCTTACGTTCTCAAAGTGTTGCAGGAGGGGCTCAGCCAGCTTCAGGGCGGTGACGCTGGGTGGCTTGAGGTCTTTGTCCTGGAGCATATCCCTGAGCGCACACAGGGTCATCCAGACCATCTCTGCATCTGGATCAGCCAGCTGCTGCAGCAGGTGTTGATACAGGCCGCGTATTCCTCCGGCCTGTGTGCAAGACGGGGCTGTGCTGTGAAGCCGTGCCTGGCCGCAGCACCAACAGCTGCTTGGGCCACTGGGGCAGCTGAAGCGGGAGGCAGGAGAGCTGGGAGCAGCTGCCTCTGCTGCCAAAGGCCAGCCAAGCCCAGAGGTCTGCATTGCCCAGCCACACGATGCTGCCAGCGCGGCTTCAGCCACTGCCCCCTTCTCACCAGCGAGGGCTCCTTGCTGAGCACCACGAGGCCTCGGAGCGCCAGGCGCAGCCCGTCCCTGCACTGGCTGGGCAGGTGCCTGGATACCACCGCCAGGGCACTGGGACCGTGTTTGCTCAAGTCCAGGCACTCGAGGAGCTGAAAGGCACAGGAGGGCAGTGCCAGGGGAGCCGGCCGGCAGGAGCCCAGAGCCGCACGGGGCCGGGCCCAGGCAGCAGCAGCAGCGGGGGCGGGCGGCGTCCCAGGCAGCTGCAGCTACGAGAGGCCTGAGAGCTGGGAGGCAGCTCAGCCAGGCAGCGCTGGCCATCAGGCTCACCTCCACCAAGAAGGCCAGGGCAGGCAGATGCCAGCGTGGCCGCTTCCCGATGAGCAGGCTGAGCAGGTGCGAGGCCATGAAGGGACACAAGGGCGTCAAGCCATGGCGCATCTCCCTGGCAGGGGAAAAAGGCACCAAGGCCCTGAGCTGGTGGGCAAACCTCTCCCAGGATTGACTCCCAGAGGTCTCTGCAAGGGCACATGGGCCCCTTGGGAGGCGGCTGCTCCTGGGCATCCTCCTCTCCCAACCTCTTCCAGTGTGCTGGAGCCTCCCTCGGTGACAAGGCCCTCTCGCTTCCAACCGAAGGGACTGTGTGGGGCACTCCGGGCACAGGGCACAAATGCTGGCGGTGGTGGTGGGGAGTAGGGGATCTCACCTTGCCAGCAGACCTGCTGCATAGTGCTGCGTGTCGGCAGAGAGCAGCTTCTCCCAGACCTGCTTGTGCTCCAGAGCCACCAGCTTGTTGTCAAAGGCCAGTCTGGAGAGCAGAGCCTTCATGGTCTGCACTGCAAACCTGCATGCCGAGCAAAGGCCAGGTCACGCTGGGAGCGCTGGCCCTGGCCACGAGGGCGTGGGAAGGACAGGGCAACTGGCACCTGTTGGGCTCGCTGGGAAGGCCGTGTTCCTCCCGGCACGCTCCCCAGAAGCTCCGCGCCTCATCGTCCTCTGGCATGCGCTCTGTGGTGGTGACGATTTGCAGGAACAGAGCCACCAAGAGTTGGGGCGAATGGAGGAGAAGGGCATAGTGCCACTCAGACATGGGGGCGATCCTCCACAGCACCAGACTTGCCTGCAAGAGACAAAGCACACTGAGGCAGCACTCCGTGTCAGGGTGTCCTTGAGGCAGGGCCCGAGGGGAGAGGCAGGGGGATCACCCAGCCTGCTGCCCCTAGGCCAGCTTTCAGCGCAGGCAGGGAGCTGCAGGCTGGGGGAGAGCATGGAGAACTGCTGGAGAGGCAAACTGGAGGGCCAGCAAAGGCCAGCTCCAGAAACTCACAGCCAGGGCAAAGATGGCCTCGTTGTCCCTGCTGCAGAAGACGCTGCTGAAAGGGGGCTGCTCCTCCACGGCAGAGAGCAGCGCTGGAAGCACCTCCTCGGCGGCCACTTCCGAGGTGCCGATGGCTCTCCACATCAGCGCGGCGGCTCTGTGGGAGCAGAGCTGTGCATCAGCACCGCGCCTCGTGCGGCTGCGTGGCGCCGGGTGACAGAGCCCCGGTGCCCTGAGGGGCAGGGAGGGAGCGTGGCAGAGGCGCAGGAAACAGAGGGGCCCGAGGCTCCCGCAGCTCTCTGCCTGTCTGGCAGAGCCCGCCGGACAGGCTGTACAGGGCCAGGGGCCCCACGGGCCGGTGAGCACTGGACTCTCGAGGCACTTGTGCCCCGTACCTGTCACACGTTGGGGCGCAGTACAGCAGGCTCATCACCACGAGATCAGGGTGTTCTTCAGTCAGGGCCAGAATTTGCATTTGCAGCCCGGCGTCCACGGTGACACAGGACGCCAGGCTCTGAAGAATGCCCCTCACCATGGCTAGCACCTGGAGGAGGCGGCATGGGGAAGACTTGGAGTGCTGTCCAAGGGAGCAACTTCCCCAGCTTGCCCAAAGAAGTGCTTGCCTGCCCACCCCGCTGTGATGGCCTCAAAGGCTGAGGAGAGCCAGCGGACGGAGCTTGAGGGGCCATGTGATCCTAGGAGGACTTCAGCCCTGGTCCCAGGCTGCTTACCTGCTGCAGAGAAGCAGCACGCTTCTGGAAAATCTCCAGAGCGGGTGCAGGAGTCATGGTCAGTGTGGGCATGGCCTCGGTCTCTGGGATGCCCTGAGCCTGGGTGTGTGTGGTGGCCCTGCCCTGAGTCAGAGGCATGTCAGCCTCCGCCCAGCTGTCCTCGTCTGTTTCCCAGTCTGAGCTTGCTGCCAGATCAGAGGAGGCTGAGCTGGGAGCAGGCTCTGCCTGCAGCTGGCAGGGCCTGGAGTCAGGCTGGGCCGTGCCCTCGGTGCTGGTGCCGCCGGTGTTTCTGCGCCGAAGGCGCAGGAGCCTCCACAGTGTCTGCAGCAGAAGGAAGGGCGGGAAGAGAGGGAAGTTCCATGGCCTGCTCTAAGCGCGGGGCTGGGCCGGGCAGTGCCAGCAGGCCCGGCCCAGGTGGGGATGGCCGCAGGTACCTGTGCTGCTCTGCGGAAGCGGCCACGGGTGGGCTCCTGCACTTGAGTCCGGTCCCTGGCTGCATCTGGCAAAGAGCGAGCGCAGCCAGAGCTGAGGGGCGGCGGGAGAGGCCGGAGAACACAGCCCAGCCCTGCGCTGCCCAGGCAGGGACAGCTCCGGGGGCCGGAGCACGGCCATCGGCGGGGGCAGCCCCGACCCCTGTCCCATCCTGTCTGTGGGCACGTCCACAGGGATGGGATGGGATGGGATGGGATGGGATGGGATGGGATGGGATGGGATGGGATGGGATGGGATGGGATGGAGCCAGACTGGCTGCAGGCACCAGCCCTGCGGCCCAGCTCCGCCACTCACCGTACTGCAGCGGCTGCAACTGCTCCGGCTCTGCAGGCTGCTGTGCTGGGGCAGCTGCAGGGCCTTTGCTTTTCTTGCCCCGAAGCCCCTTGAACAGGCCGAGCAGTCTGCCTGCCATCCCGCTGCCTGACCTCGAGGGCACCTTGGACACAGATGCCCCGTCAAGGGTCCGAGTCAGCGAGTGCCGCAGTCCTGCCTTGCAGGTACCTGCGACAGAGGAGCCTCAGGAAGATTACAGGACAGCAAGTCCTGCACTCTGTTCTCGAGGGCTCCTGCCACAATGACAGGAGACTCCTCAGGAACGCTGGAGGTCACCAAGTCCCACGGCCTGGCCACGAGGGCACCGGCCGCAGGGATGGGAGATGCCTCGGAAAAGCTCCGAGTCACCGAGTCCCCAGGTCTGGCCGTGAGGCCAGCCGCAGGAGGAACGCCTCGGAAAAGCTCCGGGTCAGCAAGGAATGAGCCGGCTGTGCGGGGGCTCCTCACAGCACCGCTCTGTCCCGTCCTGTCCCGTTGCGTGCACCGAGCACTGTGGCGTGGCCACGGCGCCGCCGGCACCTATGTCAGCGCGTGTCACAAAGGGCTGCTCGGACGCCCCGTTCCACTCGGTGACCCTGCTGCACCGTGTCACAAAGGGCCCTTGGACACGCTGCCATGTGCCCTGGGGCCAGCCCCTCCCCACCCAAGGTGGCCCCGGTTGGACGGAATCCCTTGCCCCGAGTGTCTGACGCAAGCCCGGACACTCCCCAAGCCCGGCCAAGTGCTTGGGGAAGGACTCTCCACGCTGCCCAGCCCGCACAGCCCAGCTCGGTGCCGGCCCTGGAGCAGAGAATCTTCCAGCAAGCAAGAGGCAAACGCATCTTGCCAAGAGTTAAAACACACCAGAGAGGGAAGATGGCATTAATGTGTTGCCTTCTTGTGAACGCCGCGATGACCTGGTATCGGAGTCCAGCACGGCCATCTCCTCCTTGGGATCCTTCGTGGCCAATAATGGACGCTAACACCAATGTGGTGGACGGCTAAAAGCGTTTATTGAGGGGTCTCAAGGGTATTTATGGACTAAGGGGTTTCTCTATGTCAGAAAGGGGTTTGGCTATACTTTCTAGGGTTAGTATGGAGTGGAAAGTTACTGGCATGCATAGGTTAGGGGGGCTACATGTTTGGCTACATTCCAAGGGTGATCCTTATCTATTGGGAGAGGGGTAGAAGGATTGCTGCAATTTTCCGTCACAGCTCGAAATCTTCCGAACGCCTGTCCCTATGCCTACCACACTTCCCCCCCCTCTTTCACAAATGAACGAGGTAGTCTTATACATAGGCACTGAAATGAGGTACGAGGTTGAGATCTGACTAGGGAAAAGGGTCTTGGGAAACCTGAGTAAGTTTCTGTCAGGCAAGTCTCTTGTGACTGGCAGTGTTCCCTGTTGAATTCACAGTAATTGTTGCTGTCCCACGAACAGGATGCTAGCCCGTTCTAGGCGGGCCTGAACAAATGAGACTAGCTTGCTCAGCAGGCATGGCCCGAAGGTAATAGCTAAAAGCAGCATTGCCAATGGACCTATTAGGGTAGAAATTAGGGTGGTTAGCCATGACGATCGATTGAACCAGGATTCAAACCAGCCCTGTTGGGCTTCCCTGTCTTTCTGTCTCTGAGCCAGTCTGTTTCGGAGTTCTGCCATGGAGTCTCTAACGACTCCTGTGTGGTCAGCGTAGAAACAACATTCCTCTTTCAAGGCAGCACACAGGCCTCCTTGTTGCATGAACAGGAGATCCAGTCCTCGCCTGTTCTGCAGGACCACTTCTGAGAGCGAGGAGACTGACTTTTCTAGAAAGGAAATGGATTTCTCGATCCTCTGCAGGTCCTCATTGATGGTCATCTGCAGCTGGGACAGTCCTTGGTGTTGAGTTGCTAGGGCTGAGACACCTGTTGCCGTTCCAGCTGCTCCTAGGCTGAGCAGCATTGCGATAGTTATGCCTGTTAGTATTTCTCTCTTGTGGAGCCGGCTGTTTTCCTCGAAAAGGTGGTACACCTCCTCGTCTGAGTGGTACAGGATCCTAGGGATGATCAGAACTTGAACACAAAAGTCGTTAGAGTTATCGAATTTGGCAAGAGACACGCAGGGACTCACTCCAGATCTCTGGCAAACCCACATCCCAGATGTGGATGGGACTACCCACCTATTATTCTTCCTGTCGGGCTCAACTACTTCGGTGCAGACGTCGCCTTTCCGCTTAGCTAGGGTTGTATTGCCAAAGCATCTTCCCTGACCTGTGACTTGACTCAGGGTAATTCCTTTGCGGGGTGTGTCCCATCTGCACTGGCGAGGGGCATCGGCTGTGGAATAGCTGAAGGGGGTATCTAAAGCGACTCCTTCGTAAAAGGGGGGTTTAACATCGTAACAAAGCCAGCAGGATTCGGTTAGGTTAGGGTTAGATTCATTCAGGGATAGAAAGGTAGCTTCTAACATGCGAAGGATTGGGTCCGAGCCTGATCTGGCTGAGCGGCCTATCTGGAAGGCTTCCTCATCGCCAGTCGGGACGTCGGTGACCCTTGTGGGCAGGGATTTGGGGTAGGTCATGTTTCTCCCTTTCTGTGTGCTTTTGATCACTTTGTTGGGCCCAACTGCTCTGGGTGCTGACAGTTGGAGTCTGGTAATTCGCACATTCACCCACTTTTCTGACCCTTGAAGGACTACTGTCCACGCTTTGCCCACGGCCCAGCTAGGGTGATTCGGCTGCAAAACTGTCATGTTATAGTGAGTGCATTTTCGGAATTTGGGGACTTTATGGTGGTTTCGACAGAAACTTCCCTGAAGGAAGACGGGTGTTTTGCAGCCTGCGGGTGCCCAGGTGAACTGTAGGAATCTGTCGGGCTCTTGTGGGTCCCACCCAGGTCCTGATGGCCTGGCGTCTGTAACTATTGTTTCACAGCCCCAGTGTCCACAGTATCCCCATCCTGGGCGATTGCAATAACTTTTTCCTGGGTTTGAGGCTGGGCACCAGTAGGATAGGTACATGTGTGTGGCATGTGAAGAATAGGGGTCTACCTTTTGTTGTTCCGGAAACAGGTCGGTGACGTGAAGCACGAAGGACGGGGCGTTTGGCGTGGTGATGTCTCTGAGCATCTTGTCTCCAGCAAGATGTTGCATGACCCATCTGAAGGGCTGATGAGGGTAGTAGTCTGGGCTGGCTTGCCCTCTGGCGACAAGCCCCAACAGCATAATCACACAGAAACACCGTTGTTGCTTGGGTCTCACCCGTGCGGGTCTCTCGGGCGCTGTCCGGCAGCTTGGTGGACTGTCACTTTCCTCTGGAAGGGGAACGTATGCATCCCGGGGACGACCCATAAGCATGTCCTGTAAATAGAAACTCACAATTCTCATCAGCCCTGTCCTGTTCACTGTGAAGGTTGGGCTTGATTGACCTAAGTGGACACCACCTAATTTTGTCGTCCTTTTTGACAGCTGCGTACCCTCGTCCCGTGAGCATCAACCTCCAGCCCTGCTCCCATTCGCCTAGCTCATTTCTAATTGCAACCTGCGGGCCTTCCTCTAGCGCTCTGGTGGCCCAGTGTTTTTGGACGGGGCTGTTTGTTTCATCCCCCCTAGGAAATTGATTCAGTGCTAGCAAAGCGGTTGCTAGTATGCACGCCTGATCTCCCGGGGGAATAGAATTGGCAAAGCCTTCTGCTTTTGCCAACACCTCCAGCTTGGTTTTCAGGGTCTGATTCGCCCGCTCGACTATGGCCTGCCCGGTACTGTTATACGGGATACCCTGTACTAGTGTGATGCCCCATTTTGAGGCGAATTCTTGCACTGGTTTGGAGGTGAAATTGGAACCGTTGTCAGTTTTGATCTGTTTGGGGACGCCGAGCCACGCCATGGCTGTCAGCCAGTGCTGAATTGTGGCTTTAGAGTTAGTTTTGGGGTGCTGTGTGGCCACGATCATTCCGCTGAAAGTGTCCACTGTCACGGCAAGCCATGCTCGGGGCTTTAGCAGTTGACACAAGGTGAAGTCCGACTGCCAGATTTGTGAAGGCTTGAGACCTCTCGGGTTAATTCCACTGGTCCACAGGGGTGACTTCTGGCAGTGAGGACAGGTAGCCACCACATGTCTTGCGTCTGCTGTTGAAATCCCGCACCTCTTCGCCAGGGCCTTGGCCCTGATATGGAGTGATTCATGCAGCTGACGAGCTTCTTGCAACGTCCATATGCCTTTTGCTGCGGCGTCCGCCTTGTTGTTGCCTGTCTGGAAGTAACCTTTGATTGGGTCGTGGCTGTTGGCGTGAATGATTGATACGGTGCCCTGTCGTGAGGAGAGCGCTTCTTCCAGCATTAGGGCTGCTGCAGATGTTGACACACCTGGTCCTGCCATGGCTAGGCAAAGCCTCGCCACGAATATAGAGTCCGTTACTATATTGAGGTGCTCATCTTTGAAAAGTCCACACGCTAAGACCACTGCTGCTGCTTCCAGTTGCTGCACTGACAGTGTGGGGTCACATGCTTTGACGCAATGCCATTGCTCTCCTGCCTGCCACACTGCCGTTGCAGTAGAAGTCGTTGAGGAAGCGTCCGTGAAGACCGTTGGTCCTGGCTGCGGTCGGTCCTTGACCTTTGGCGGTATGTCTATGTCGACGATGGTCAGCAGCCGAGTCCAGGGTGGTTTTGCAGAGTAGGAGATTTCTCCTCCGAAGCCGGTGAGAGCAAGGGCTAGGTGCTCTGAAATCGCGGGTGACTCCGCAGACGGTTGCTTGCGAAAGGGAAGGTGTATTCTTGTTGGCTCAGTTCCTAGGTGTCTCAAGGCGAGTTTCCTGCCTTTCCTGATGAGGTTGGCGATGCATTCGATTCCTGGGGAGAATGCACGAGCAGGTCTCCCGAGGACTACCCATTGGATCGGCCGTGACTTTTCGGAAGGCCCTTGTGCTAGTGCTCCCACTCCGCCCTTTGGCGTGAAGTGGACGTATAAGTCCAGGGGCATGGCCGGGTTCCACCTGGCTAGCGTGCTAGTGGACATCTGCTGGTCGATGAAATTGAGGGAGCTCGCCGCTTGCGGTGTCAGCTCCTTGGGTTCCCAGGGGTGTTGTCCCTTCAGGAGGTCATATAAAGGGTCCATGACCTCGGGGGGGATTAGGACGACGTTGCGGACCCACTGCAGCGACCCCACCAGGCATTGCACATCGTGAAGTGTCTTGATATCCCGGTTGATCTTTACCTTGGGAGGAGTCACGTAGGAGCTTGTGATTCCCACTCCCAGGAAGGTCACGCAGGGCCCTCTCTTGACCTTTGCACTTGCGATCTCGAAGCCGTTGGCCCGGAGGGTTTCTGTGATTGTAGACACCAGGTGGTGTACCTGGCTCGTCGATGGTGCAGCGACCAGGATGTTGTCCATGTATTGAATGATGGTTGCGGCAGGGTAGGAATGTTGGACTGGCATCAGTGCTCTGTCCACGGTGATCTGGCAGATAACAGGACTGTCCACTAGGCCCTGTGGAAGCACCCTCCATTGGAAACGGAGGTTAGGCCGATTACCGTTTGGAAACGCCACGGAAAAGGCGAAGCGTTCTCTGTCGTCCGGATGCAGGGGTATCGAGAAGAAACAGTCTTTGATGTCCAGCACTGCGCACGGCTGTCCTTCAGGGATAGCTGAATTCATGGGTAGCAGTGTCTGGACTGGACCCATGGGTCAAATCGTCTTGTTCACTTCTCTCAGGTCGTGGACGAGACGATAACCCTCTCCGGACCTTTTGGGGATTACAAACACAGGGGTGTTCCATGGACTGGTGGAGGGTTCTATGTGACCCTTTTGCAGTTCGCGGTTGACCAGTTCCAGCAAAGCTGCCACTCAAGGCTCTGACAAAGGCCACTGCTCCCTCCAAATAGGATCTGACGATTTCCAAGTCAATTTGATCGGCAGCTGAGGGTGTACAGCAGTGGCCTTTATGATAAATTTGTAATCTTGACTCCTAGCATAGCAAGGACGTCCCTTCCTATTAGTGGCGGAGAGTTTTGCAAAATGTAGGGGTAAATTGCTACCGTCTGTTCTGGTCCCTTGTTCGTGTGAAGTGTTATAGCCACCAACTGGGTGCTTTTCCACGCCCGGGTTTGTCCCCCCACCCCGTTCACTGGAGGGACTTCCTTAAACTGCCAATGCCTGGGCCAATGCGACTGGGGGAGAATCGTGCAGTCTGATCCCGTGTCTACCCAAAACTGAAGTCCTACGATGTGGGGGTCCTGACTGCCATAGAGGCGGCATGTCCCCCACACCCTCGGGGGTTCCTTCCCTATTTTCATGGCCAGGGCCACCCAGGGGTCCCGGTCTGGGGTGTCCCCTGCTGGTCCTGTAGCGCTTGCTTGGCTTGTGATGATGGGGGGTGTGAGGGCACGGTCGGTGGTACTGCATAGCCCTGCCATTTTATCGCTGGCGGGGGTGCGATACTGACCGCCTCCTGTGGGAGCATAGGGTATGAAGGTCCCCTGCTCCACTGTGGGTTGGCATAGATGGGCTGTCTCGCATCCATAGCGGGAGGGGGCTGAACATGGCCCGCATGCCCCCCCCGCTCCCGTTTCCCCGGGGCCGGGATCTACAGTCCCTAACGAGGTGACCTCTCTTCCCACAGTTCCAGCAGGTCCCTTTGGGGCGCAGCTGTGGCGGGGGTGCTGCCCGGGGAAGCTGTGCCAGCTGGGGGCAGCTTGCCGCGACATGACCTGACTGACCACATCTGAAGCAGGCCATCGCACTGGTTAGGGTGTGGACGGCTGCTTGAAGTGGGGTCAGCTGCTCTTCCCTCACAACATGCTTAATCATGTCAGCCAGGCTGGCCCCGGCCGGCAGGGAACACAATATATCTTTGGTTATGGTGTTACATTGCTGCCGAAGGCAGTCGGTTATCACCGGACCTTTTGCGACAGTGGGTAAATTGGAAGAGTCCACCGCAGCCTGAAGGCGGTCGACAAATCGTGTAAAGCCTTCACTCTCCCCCTGTTTGATGGTCGACCATGGTGTCGGTCTGTCCACAACCCTGGATGCGGCGCGTATAGCTTCTCTGGCCGCCCGGGAAGTCGCCCTGACTTCCTCAATCCGAAGCTGCGCAGCTTGTTGCTGGGGTGTGGCTACTTCTTCATGCTTCCCCAACAACCTAGATAAACTCGACCCGTGGAGTGGCTGCCCTTCCCCCGCTGTCTGAGCGAGCATGGTTGCACAATGATCTGTCCATTCCTGTTTAAATATTATCAAACCCGCCCCATCAAAAAGCATACAGCTTATTTGCACTATATCAAAAGGGAGTAAATCATCATTGCTAAAAAGACCGTCCACGAGAGTGGAAACCACCCCTGAGTTAATTCCTTTTTCTGAAATAGCTTTTACTATTGTCTGGACGTCTTTGGAATTAACGGGAGTATATGTTCTTTGCTGGTTCCCCTGGGGTCCTGTAATTCTCACCGGGAAGGCATGCACCGATGCTGCGGGTGCCCATCCCGCGCATTCGATTTTGATTTTACCCCAATCGGTGAGTTCGTATTGGGGCTGGTTCCCGGCTGTGTTAAAAGTTTTATTTGGTTTCGTCCGAAACCGCATTGATTCTGTTTTCTCTGCTTCCGAGTCGCTGCTGGACTTGGTGGGCTCTGCAGGGCAGTCTGAGGAGCTGTGATTCCCTTCAGAGTCGGAAGTCGACTGCCAATATACTTCCGGTTTCTGCTGCCGTTTTGTTCGGCTTTGGCCCCACTCCTCCCCTCGGGGGTGGTGCCGTTCCGCCCCCTGGGCTCGCCCTGCCTCCCGCAGGGAGGGATCTCTCCCATATATGGTGGCATCAGTGGGCACGGCTCCCGAGCGAGTGTTTGCCCTCTGTCGCACCCCCACGCATGCGCGTCTGCTGGGATCCACGGCTCCCGGCTAGGCATGGGCTCAGCGCTGGTTTCCCGCGCATACGTGTCCGCAGCTGGCCGCGTTTCCGGGTTCTTCCCGCCGCGGGCTGACGGGCTCCACCCCTCTTCCCAGCCACCCGCGCCATATTCAAACGGGTATGGCGGCGGATCCCCTCCGCCGCCCGCCCGCGCGCCTGCTTTCTCGATATTTCGGGCTTCTGCCGCCAATCCCTCCCAAAAGGACCGCGCGCGTCCCTCCGCTTCTTGCGCTAAGTCGGCTATCGGCAGGGAAGGGATAGGCGAGGGGTCCGCGGGCACCCCGGGGGTCTCCGGAGGTGGTCTGGGCCCCGGCGGGTCCCCCGAAAGGGTCATGGGGTCCCCCGGGGGCTCTGGGGGCTCTGGGCTAGGGGAGGGATAGGGTGTGCCCGGCCCCCGCGTCTCCCCGCTTTCAATCGGGTCGCCACCAGGAGGGGTTCGTGCCATCGCGCCCTCCCCCAGCTGTGGCGTGATTAACAGACAGGAACGCGCAGCGTTCCACGTCTCCCGTTCTTCTAATGCTTTGCGTAGGGCTGCTTCTGCCTTCCCCACGCTTTCAGGCTTTTGCTGCTGCCCGTGGCTTTTGTGTCCTCTGCTAACGCAACAGTGCATTTCTTCCACGCCTCAGAATGCAATATATCTATGGGTCGGTCAATGACCCCAAGCTCGAGGAGTCTCGTTAAAGCGAGATTAAAATTCCTGAGCTCACATTTGATTCCCCATTGCATATGTATCGAACTTACGACCTTTGCTATCGCTTCCATACGAATCGCGGGTCTCGAGGCATCCCCCTGCTTCGCCACAGTCGTTCCAGCGCTGTGGACGCTGTCCCCTGGCCAGGAGTATCCCCGTCGCCCGGACATGTCGTCGTCCCGGGTTTCGGCACCACTATGTTACCTTCTTGTGAAGGCCGCGATGACCTGGTATCGGAGTCCAGCACTGCGATCTCCTCCTTGGGATCCCTCGGGGCCAATAACGGACGCTGACACCAATGTGGTGGACGGTTAAAGGCCTTTATTGAAGGGTCTCAAGGGTATTTATGGACTAAGGGGTTTCTCTACGTCAGAAAAGGGTTTGGCTATACTTTCTAGGGTTAGTATGGAGTGGAAAGTTACTGGCATCCATAGGTTAGGGGGGCTACACGTTTGGCTACATTCCAAGGGTGATCCTTATCTATGGGGAGAGGGGGCAGAAGGATTCCTGTAATTTTCTGTCACAGCCTGAAATCTTCCGAACGCCTGTCCCTTGCCTACCAGAAGCGATCAAATCCCTTCCCAGTAAATCATGATAACAAATTGGAGCAAATAAAATTCATTCATTTCAAATCCATCTCCAAAATCTGCTAACAGTGGTTGAATAAAACCATACATCTTTCCCACTTATCCCCTCACTAATCAAACATATTTTTAGTATTTTTCCCCCTTAGGTCTAAGATTCAGAGTGCATTGAGAGGCCCCTGTGTCCATCAGGAGAGGCCTCTTCTCAATGCAGACCGAGCTGAATGTTCTCAAGGGCTCCAGTGTGGAGGGTCCCTGGTGTGATGGGAGCTGTGACAGCCCTGCCAATCCATGTCCATCAAGGGGTGGACTTGCTGGTCCTGAGGGTGCTGCTGTCTGTGCTTGCAGTGTCCTTGTGCCCTGCAGCTGGAGCCCTGATTCCTTGCCAGGGGCTGTTTGGGTGGGCCGTCCCCTGCCAAGGAGGGCAATGCCTCTGCTGGGTGCTTGTGGCCGAGCCCGTGCCCTGGGTGCTGGGGCCCCCTTGGGCCCTGGGGCTGATCCCTCAGGGGCTGTAGGAGCTCTGCCCTGGCCTTTGCCTTCAGCTTGGCCTTTTGCTGCTCCCTTCTTGCATTCATCTGCTGTGCCTTTGTGCCCAAGTGCTGCAGGGCCTTCTTCTGCCCTTCCTGCAGCCCCCCTCAGTGCCTGTGGGTGCTTGTCTTGCTTTACAAGACAGGTGTCTGCTTGGGAAGGCAGAAAAAGCCTCTCTTGGAATGGAGAATGCAAACCCTCTCCCTCCTAATTTTTAGAATAGTGAAATCAAGGGTCTCTCAGGCAAAGCTATGGGAATAGGAATACCAGTTCTTTACTAGTGTGTAAATAAAGCAAACAAACAACACCAGCTCCGGCAGTGACAACAAACAGAGCCCGGAGCCAGTCCCGGCCTTTCGGCTGCGGCGCTTTCCCCTTGGGTGCAGTTCCGGGCACGGCCGGCAGGGGCGCTGGTGGCTCCCGCGGGGCAGGGCAGCGCATCCCTGCCATGGGAACCTCTCTTAACGGAAATAGAGCAATCCCTTCATCTAACTCTTTCACTTTTTTACCTTCTCTAGCCTTTCTCCTGTGTTTTGGGAAAGGATTTGGAGAGGGCTGCCTTTTAACTGAGCTCCTCGTGTTTTGATAAGGTGCTTCCTGTAGAGAGAGAGAGTTTCCCTGAACAGCCGGAGCTGTGGTTACCAAGGGGACGTAACTCAGAGCAGGACGGGGTCAGGGGAGGATATCCCGCCGAGGCTCGGTGGGAGTGTGGGCAGGGTCTGCTGCCGGAATCGCCAGAGGGGGATCTTCCCGTGGAGACCGAGCCGGAGCGTGGGCAGCCCCCACATGGCTTATGGCGGCTGATCTGGCAGCTCCCGGCAGAGAAAAGGCAGGTGGGAGACCCCGGCAGCAGCGGCGGTGCCCAGCGCAGCTGGCACGGGCAGGGCAGCCGGGGATGGGATGGCTGGGACCCGCCCTCGGTGCGGTCGGCACGGTGACCTCGGCTCACGCGGCAGGACAGAGCAACCCCCATCTTCCCCAGCATGGCCGGCAGAGCGGCCGCGGGCCGGGCAGTGGGAGCAGGGCACACAAATTCACCGCCAGCGCCGGGGCAGGTGGAGCTGCCCTGGGCAGTGAGCCCGCACCTGGGATGGAAACCGGGGCAGGCGGAGCTGAGGCGGGCAGCGAGCCGGGACCCGGGACAGGCGCCTCGGCCACGAACGGAGGGGGCAAGAGCTGCAAAGGATCCCACTCTCTTTCTGATTTTTCCTCTTGTTCCCCTCCCTTTCATTTCTCCTTTTTCTTTTCCTGTTTCTTCTCGGGTGTTTCTGATACTTTAAAGATTTTTATTCTCCTAAAATCTCCTGTCTAACATATGGCATATTCTCTTTCTTCTAGATTAAATGGGTGTTTTTACAAATAAATCCAGAACCTAACAAATCTAAACTTCTGCTTGGATTCTTTCAATTGGTCAGTGAGCTAACTCACAACCTCCTAATGTACATAACTTTTTCAGCTCCGTTTTCTGCTGCATCCTTAGCTTTGTGATGTGCCCCCAGTTTGCCCAGTTTGCCTCTCCTTTGGCCCGGGCCGGGTTCCCCCCGCCCGCAGCGGCTGGGAGCAGCCGAGAGCCCCGCGCTGCCCATCCCGACCTGTCCCGGCTCCATCCCTGCTCCTGCCGCGGGCTGCGAGGGCTGCGGGAACGGGGCACCGAGGGTGTGGCTGCTGCTGGGGGAGGAGGAGGAGGCAGGGAAGGGCAGGGATGGAAGAGGAGAAGGAGGTGGACATAAGAAAGAGGAGGAGGAGGAGGGAGGGGGAATGGAAGGGGAGGAGCAGGAGGAAGAGGAAGAGGAGGGCCAAAGGCGGATTGAGGCTGAGCTGAGGGAGCCAGGCCGTCGATCCCTGCCTGAATTCGCAGCCCCCACCTGTGGGATCATCGCCCCCCCATGGCTCCGGTGAGCGGGGAGGGGGAGCTCGGCCCGGATATCCCGGGGGGTCCCTGGGTTGGGGTTTTGGGGGATGTTTGGAGAATGAAGAAGTCCAAGGCTGAGCGGAAAAGGCCCCTTGGGGGGACATGGGGGGGTGGCGGTGGCGGCTGCCGGCAGAGGCAGCCTGGAGGAGCAGAGCCCTGTGTGCCCCAGGAGCCCAAAGTGGGGAGCCCAGAGAGGGGGGAGCGCCGCCATTGGCGGGAGCCTCAAGAGCCTGGAGAGGGGCAGGGGGGACTCCTTGGAGCCACTGCAGCCCAGAGCAGAGAATGAGGGGAGAAGGGAGCCCGGGAGCCCAAACAGCCCCGGCATCCCGAAATGGGGAGAGCAAAGCGGGGGGAGCTTTTGGCATTGCTGGGACTGGCAGCAGCCTGGGCAGGGTGGGCACTGAGGAGAAGGGGGACCCCCAATCCAAGCGTGACCCCAGCAGCTGGGACAGGGGGGGACCCCAGAACTCGAGAGGGGAGGGACCAGAGACGGGGAACTCCTGGGAGGCTTTTTCAGGGCTGAATCTTGGTGTTTGGGAGGTTTTTCTGGAGCCCAGATGGCCGGTGACTTGTAGAGATGGACTCGGGCAGAGGGACCTTCAAATTCAACGTGCTCATCCCTTGTTTTCCCCAAACCAGGATTTCCCACTGCCAGCTCCTGGGAGGCTGCAAGGAAGAGGAAGATGCCCTGGGACACTGAGGCAGGTGAGGAGGAAGTCAGTGTCTCTGGAATGCTTAAAATCACAGGGTTTTGGAAAAGCTCCAAAAGACAAGCCTCAGAGACAGTAGAACTGATTAGAGCTTTGCAGCAACCATAAGATTGGTGAGTAGAAAAATTGTAGTAGAATTATAAAGTAGGGAGAAATAGAACAATGGTCTGTGCATTAATACTTATCTAGAATAACTCCCTAACCTGCAGAAAAGTATATCTAGCAAGATATTAGGAAGTTCCAAGCTTAATAATGGAGCTCTGTGCATTGTGTTTTAAGGCTTACAAGCAGGTATTTGAAATAAGGGAGCATTGTTTTAACCGTCAATGTGCTTATAGTGCTTGGATAGAACTACTGTCAGTATGCCTTTGCTTTGCGTGATTGGTCAAAAACCTTTTAAAGTAAGTTTTAACATGAAGTTCTTTGTCTGCTACCTGTGATGTGAGCTACTGGCATCTTCCCATTGTCATAACCAAGTAATGAGACTGGTGCTGGGAAATAAAACAGCTCGGGACACGTCCCTAGCAGTCCCGTCCTGTTTGTGATTTGTGCACAGCCCTGAGCTGGCGATGAGTGCCCCTTTCCCCTCTGTGCTGCTCCATCTCCCAGCCCAGCAGGGCCCCCGGCTGCAGCACAGCCCTGGGGGGATCTCCTTGCCCTTGCCTGTGGCACGGAGGCAAATCCCATGCCGTCCTTGTCCTTCCTCCCCCAGAGCAGGAGCTGAGCATGGAGAACAGGGAGGACAAATGCCCGCGGCAGAACCTGGTGGCAGAGGCCGTTTTGAGCGGCTCCACGGTGCAGGAAGCCAACGGGGAGGAAAAGCCCCGGAGCTGCCGCACGAGGAGGGGCTGCAAACGCAGATGGCGGGGATGTGAGGGGGAAAGAGCCAGCCTGGGCTGGGAAGGCGGCCGGAGATGGAGCCAGAGCTCGGAGCTGGTGCTCCATGAGCAGCTCCATGATGGGGAGAAGCCCTACAGTTGCGTGGAGTGTGGGAAGAGCTTCAGGTGCAGTTCCAACCTGATTGTGCACCAGAGGATCCACACTGGGGAACGGCCCTACGAGTGTGAAGAGTGTGGGAAGAGCTTCACCATGAGCTCCCACCTTATAAGGCACCAGAGGACCCACACTGGGGAAAAGCCCTACAAGTGTGGGGACTGTGGGAAGAGCTTTAGGTGGAGCTCCATCCTGATCAGCCACCACAGGATCCACACTGGAGAAAGCCCGTACAAGTGTTCCGAGTGTGGGATGTGCTTCAGCCACAGCTCCCACCTGATCAAGCACCAGAGGACCCACACTGGGGAGAGGCCCTATGAGTGTTCCAAGTGTGGGAAGAGATTTCTGACCAGCTCCCATCTCCTCCAGCACTATCAGAGTCACACAGAGGAGAGGCCCTTCCAATGCCCTGAGTGTGGGAAGGGATTCAAGTACAACTCCACCCTTGTCAAGCACCGGCGCATCCACACTGGGGAGAGGCCCTACGAGTGTCCCCAGTGTGGGAAGAGCTTCTCCAGGAGCTCTCACTTGACCCAACACCAACGGAGGCACCGGTAAGGGAAGCCCTGCGAGTGCCTCGAGTGCAGGCAGAGCTTCGTGCGCTGCTCCAGCTCCATCCCCCACTGGAGGAGGCACTTTGGGCACAGCCCTGGTCACTCACATTCCCTGTGATCCATGTTGGGAGCACACCTGGCTGCTTCTCCTTTTGGTTTGGCCTTAATTTTCCTCTGCTTCACCTTCATTCTTTAAAAACACCCCAGACTAGGTTAAATGAAGGAAATTGATTGAATATATCTGAAGTTCCATAATTTCTTAGTTGTTTTAGAGGGAATTTAGGATTTGGGGACAGGTTCTATGTGGAGCGCTGCTGTTTCTAAGAGGCAGGAATTTGATCTCACCCTTCTTGTGTTGCTAAGAGCTCCTCCCCTGACCCAAACCCCAACTCCGCCCTTGGGATACTCTATAAAAACTCCATGGCCCTGCCTTTGCCCTGTCTTTGGGGGACAAGAAATGGATTCCCAAAGGATCAGCCCTTTTCCCCCTGGATTCCCAGAGGATTCTGACTCTGTCACTCATTTTTTTGTTTGTACTACTGCATTTGTATTTTCAATTGTTCCTAATAAAGAACTGTATTTCTACTCCCATATCTTTGTCTGAGAGCCCCTTAATTTCAAAATTAATTCTAATTTTTATAGTTGTTTATCCTTATTGATAAGAATAATAGTAGTAATAATAACAATAGTAGTAGTAGTAATAATAATAATAATAATAGTAATAATTTTTTTTTCTCAAAGGGAGCGGGTTTACATTTTCCATTTCAGTGGAGGCTCCTGAAATGGGGAGACACCCCCAAGGACGGGCCATGTAAAATAGTTCCTGAAATATGTAAATTAGGTAATGGATATGTATAAGGCTCTAAGAATATGCAACAGGCTGATGGAATTAAAACCAGATTAATTAAGCGGTGTCCCCAAAAATAACTGGGGCATCTTGGTGGCCATAACAATCTTTGCTCGATGGTCCTGGTCTCCCGTGACATCAGCCTGTTGCATATTCATAGACCCTCATGCATATCCATAAACTCATTTACATATTCCAGGAACAAAATTGCCTTCATCACTTTTGGAGGTCCCACCCCCCTCCCAGCTCAATTTGGGGTGTCCCATCCCCCTCCCAGCTCTGTTTTGGGATCCCATTCCCCTCCCAGCTTACTTTAGGGGTCCCATACCCCTCCCACCTCGACTTGGGGGTCCCATCCTCCTCCCAGCTCAATTCTGGGGTCCCACCCCTGTCTTTTCTCCACCCTCCCCCCCCCCGTTTCCGATCGTTCCCCCAGTCCCCTCCCCCGTGTTTGGTTTTAGGATCTCCAGGCCCCTCCTTCTCCGTTTTGGGGTCCCGACCCCGTTTTGCATTAATTTGGGGTCCCCAGCCCATCCCCAGGGTCACCTTACCCCCCTCCCCAAATTGCGCTGCTGGCAACTGATGAGTCATCAGCGAGACACGCTCTGATTGGCTGGAAATTACCCCGCGCGGTCTGTGAGTGTTTACCGCAGTGAGAGGCCTTGGTCTGTGCCTGGCAACTGATGAGTCAGAGTCGGGCCGGGCGCTGATTGGCTGAAAATCGCTGAGCGGGGCCAGTGCTCTGAGTTTCTGCCCAGCGAGTGGATCGTCATCAGTGCTGCGCGTTCTGATTGGTAGGGATCTGTTTTGGAGTGGGGACGGGAGGAACTGGGGTTACTTGAGGTTTACTTGGGTTTATTTAGGGTTCTTTTGGGGTTTATTTGGGGTTATTTATGGACTATTTGGGGTTTATCTTGGGGTTTACTTGGGTCATTTCTGTTTATTTAGGGTTATTTTGAAGTATTTGGGGTTGTTTGGGCTTATTTGGGTTTATTTGGGCTTATTTGGAATTATTTGAGGTTCTTTGGGTTTATCTTGGTGTATATGGCATTTTTTTAGGTGTAATTGAAATCATTTGGGGTTTTATGGGTTTATTTGGGTGGGTTTTTTTTGTTTTTTGGGGTTATTTGGATTTGTTCGGGCTTATTTAGGGGATTTACGGTATTGTTTGGGTTTTTTGGGGGTTATCTGGGGTTTATTTCCAGTGCTTTGGGGTTTTTTGGGTTATTTGGGTCATGTGGGGTCAAAAAATCCGGGAATGTTTCTCCTGGAAAAATATGGGAATTTTTCAATAAAAATCTGAGAGTTTTTCTCCAAAAAACTGGAAATGTTCCCTTAAAAATCCCGGACTTTTCGCAGCCAATAGCGGCGCGCCCCGCCCCCAACCATCCAATCACCGCGCTTCATCTCCCAAAGTAACGAATCACGGTACACCCTGCCCCAAACCTACCAATCACCGCGAGTCTCCTCTCAGGAACACCGGCCTCCCCGTGCGCCCGATCCAACCAATCACTGCACGCCTCCCCTCAGACACACCCGCCTCTCACATGCCGAACCAACCAATCACCGCAGGTCCCCCTGCAGCTACTCCGGCCTCTTTCGAGCCGAACCAACCAATCACCGTGCCAAATCTCCCCTCAATCTCCCCTCGCCAAAGCCCGCCTCCCCCGCACCTCTTCTGTCAATCACCACGCCCTCTACGAAACCAACCAATCATCGGGCGTCTCCTCTCAGCATTTCCCGCCCTCCCCGCGCCGCTCCAGCCAATCAGAGCCGAGCCCGAAGCGGCACCCCCTGACCCCGGGGCCGGGCATGGAGCGGGCGCCCCCTCCCCCCTGCCGCCCCCCGGACCCCCTCAGGGACCCCCGGGAGCCGCCCCGGGCTCGGGCGGGTCCTGCGAGAGGCGCTGGAGAGAGCGGGGGAGGCGCTGGGAGAGGACGGGGGGCTCCGGGAGCTGCTGAGGAGGCGCAGGAACAGGTGAGGGGTCCTGGAGGAGTCATAGGGGGAATTTGGGGAGGGGTCTTGAGGACGTTTAGGGGGCATTTGGGGAGGATCTGGGGGGAACTTGAGGGGGTTTTAGCGGGGTCTCGGGGTGCTGTGGGGACTTTGGGGGGGAATTTAGGGAGGGGTCCTCGGGGGGTGTCACGATCCGTCCTCACAGACGGGTTTTGTGATGGTTCGTGGATTTGATCTCAGGGTGCAAAAAGAACCGACACGGTACAAGGGGGTTTGCAATGATAATCGAAACAAATGCACCTTTATTGAATGACCACAGCAAAATGCGAGAGAGGGATTAAGGGAGAGAAAAAGATAGAGGAAGAGAGAGACAAAAGAGAGAGAGAGGGAAAGAGGGGGATAGAGCTACCAAACGTAGAGACGAAGTCCTTTGGTCCAGTCCAGTCGAGGATCCGCCTGTTACGTCGGGGAGATCTCCAAGTCTCTGGCTAACTCAGAGGTTTTTATTATGATAACTCTATTGGAAATTGCCGGGGAGGGGGGAAACAGATACAATAAGGAATAGATGTAACAGGTAGTCCATGTTCTCAGCAGTAAACGAGAGCCATTGTGTTCTTGGTCCAGCGGTCACAACCTGCAGGCACACATCTCGCTTTGGTCAGCTTGCCTCCCCCACACACCTGCCCCGGGCTGGGGGTTTCAGTCCCAGTCCTTGGAAGGAGCAGAGGGGCCTTTTCACATGGGGGTTTCGTGTCTCAGTCCTTGATGGAGAGGCTCCTTACATCTCAGTCTGTCTGTCACGGTGGTTGTAAAACAGGTGAGGGTCTTCTGTGGGGGGACCACCCAGAACTCAGGAGAATCCAGCCAGGCCGAGAGGTGGGACAGCTCCCAAGGATGTTGTTGCACAAAGGGCACGGTGCTTCCTTCTTCTTCTCATTGGGCTCAGTGCAGCACACACCAAACAACACCTGTGCAAACAATGGCTCGGCAACGCTCTCAGGTCTCAGGCACATGACTTTCTCCTTTGGAGCCAGAGATTTAAGACAGGGGGGGTCTTCTCTTCAGTGGTCCCCAGTGATGATCGTGAGGCAGATGAGGGAAAATTCGGACAGACTCTCACACGACCCCGTGACTCACGATTGTCTTGAAGGGATCTTCATCAGCAGAACTCTGGAGTGTTGCTGATGGGTCTTTATGACTTGCTGTACATTGGTAGTATACTTGGAAATGTAGAGACAGTATGACAGAGAGAGAGAGAAAAGAGAGAGAGAGAAAAAGGAGGAAAAGAAAGGATAGGAAAAAGAGGGGAAAAAGGGAGACAATAAACAAACATACTTAATATTGATTATAACAGTATTATTTTCATAACAATTTACAAGTGGTTAATTAATTAAAATAGTATTATTTTTTTAACAATTCTCAAATTGGCAAAACAAATCACAAATAATTAAAAGCAAAAAGAAATAAACTAATCATAATACAAGCATTAACTTAAAAATGATTGTCTAAAATAATTCACTAAAAGTGGAAAATAATTTTCACAAAATCATAAATGAAAATCCAGGATTACTCTAAAACTCATATGCTTCATTCATAATTGCCTTGTGTCAAAGGCTTGGGGATGTCCACAGTGCATGGGACATCAGCCAAGTTGTGTGCATTAACTATAGACGTCAATCTTGTCAGCTGTTTCATGCTCCAATTCATAACGAATGGGACTGCTGATAAAATAAAACCAAGCAGGATTGGTATCAAAAGGATAACAATGGGATGACACAGACTGCTCAGGACACCCGTGGCAGTAGGAGACCACCTAAAAGAGTATCCCACCCCCTGTGCTGGGCATCTTTCTCCACCCTTTCCATGACACGGGGTATCTGTCTCACATTGTGATGAACAGTCACCAGGGCTTTCTGTGCGTTTTTCTCAATCTTCTCAAGGATTTCAACTAAGTCTCAATGGAGCAGCAGTTGTCTTACCAAAGTGAGATCCATCCCAATAGGCGTAGGCATCAGTTTGTGAATCAGTGTGTAGTTGGATTGCAATAGGTAGTGAGAGGTAACTGGAGCTTCATAAGAGAAATCCCATCCTGCAATCTTGGTAAAGTTACAAGCACAGAAATTTGAAAGATTTTTAGTATCTACTACCACGTTTTCTACAAATACAAATGACAAGCAGTTCTAAGCACATCTATTGCCTATGTATGTAAGGACTGTTTCAGAAGTCTTGTCAGGACAAATTCCAAAATGACAGATATTTTTTGCTCTGTGTCTAAACAAATGTCTTGAGCTATGATTGCATTTCTTTCACAGATGAGCCCTTGTTGTTCTCAGACAATACAAGATTCCAAATTAACAGTTTGCCATTTCTCACCAATTTGACGGGCCCATTCTCTATGGGATAGAGAACAGCTCCGCTGTAATTCAGTTCTAATGCTATAACAGGGAAAATCAAATGCTCTGAGGCATTGTGTATGGTTAACACAAAAGCTGTGGCTGTATTTGAAATGGGCTCATAGGTAAAATTCACCAGGTTCCACCAGGATTGGAATTCTCTTTCAAAGTCAGTGGCACTGTCCCAAATTATTTTCCGAATTTCAGTGGGAAAAGTGCCTTCTTCACCTTCTCTTATCATTGAGGCAGCAACTGACTGCATCCACAATTGTGCCTGGATACAGCTGAGAGCCAAAGAAACGTTATTTTGTGTAGCACCAAGTGCATCAATTATCAATTTGTGATCATTTACATTTACCTTTTCCCAAGCCAACCACAAACAACCCCCCTTCCCAGGCAGTGTACCTTTTTTCAGTATCTCTGAAACCACGGGAATAAAAACCAACAGGCTTTGTCAGACCCTCAGGACCCCGCTGCCATATATGAACGGAAAGCTGTGAGGAGGCAAATCCGTATTCCACCTGAAAGGGATCTGTGGGATGGACAGGGTCCAGTGCTTGGTGAGCTGTCACTTCAAAAATCTGTAATTGCAATGTTTCCTCCTGAAAAGAAGTCCAATCCCATTTTATTCTTTTTCTCAGCAAGTCATAAAGGGGAGCAAAAGGGTCATTCTGGTTACTGAGAGGTTTATCTGGTCTTTCTATAGGAGACATAGCTACTGTGGTTTTCTGATGGAGAATTGCTGTAGGTTTAAGTGTTCCTGGAAGCCCTTGAATGAGAGCTCATATTTTCAGGCTTTACAGGTGATTGCATTGGTGACTCAAAACCAGGAATTTGTTGGATCGGCGGAAGAAATGCGGCACACAATATGCGTGATCAGCAAGTCTTGAACTTTATTGATAGTTCACACATATTTATATTGGTGTTAATGAGGCTTATACATTGCAAAGCTGAGCTCCACCTCCACGTGCCCTGGGGACACCCCCACGCCACCCAAACTGCCCCAGCTTGCAGGCAAGACCTTGCCCCAAGTGTTGAAGACACAGCCCAGCAGGAACTTTAGCAACGGCCCAAACAAGAAGCAGCTGCTCCTCTGCTCTGCCCGCTCAGGGCAGCAGAATGAGCCCCCACGGCTGCCACCGCAGCTGAGCAGGAAGGGCACCGGGGCCTTCCACAGGCCCTGCCACGGCCTCTTTGGGACCAGTCCCGGTGCTGGGTGGCCGGCACGGTCGCAGGGGCGTGACACGGACACCGGACGTGTGGCTGTCTTGGTTTGGAAAGACAGGAGTCTGCTAAGGAAGGCAGGAGCCTCCCCTGAAATGGAGAATGTAAACCCTCCCCACCCTTCCTGACTGCTATAAACTTTAAATTTAGGGGCTCTCAGGCAAAAATATGGGAGCAGGAAATAACAGTTCTTTAATAGGGAAGGAAAAAATAAAAGGATAAAGTAAAGCATGCAGTACACTAGAACAACACTGACAGAGTCAGAACCCAACCTGACACCCTGTGGGTCAGGGTGTGGTAGCAGTGCAATTGGAAATGTGGCTGCAGCCCTCCTGAAGTGTCAGGGGTGGTTCTGTTGGAGCAGGGGGGGTCCTGTAGAGAAGGATGTGTTCTTCCTCGGAAGATCCAGTGGAAGAAGAGGCAGCTGCTGTTCCTCTGGGGAATCCAGTGGAGAAAGCCGTGCTGGTGTCTCAAAAACCTCTGGATTATATCTGGGTAGCAATGCTTGGCTCCTCCCTCTGGGCGGAGCATCTCCCAATGGGATGTTACAGTTCTTATCAGTCATGCAGTGACATTCAATAGTCTGTTATCAACAGATGTCCCCTCCCGAGGGAGGAGTGAATGTGGCACTCAAAGAGAGAGATAAGGCAAACTGCCCACTTGACAAAGATAATCTGCCATACAGATGGTCATGGAAAACATCTTGCATTGCAATCTGGAACAGCATCTATGACAAACTCCCCTCTTATTCTTTATAAAACATTTAGCTTGAGCAATGTTTCTTATGCTTTGGACTACGCTGATAATTAGCTGAATAAAACAAGGAATCAAACAAGGAAGAAATATCCAAACAGCTGTAACACATAAAAGGAAGAAGCCTAATTTCTTCCACCATTCTATACATGATCTCACCAGCTAGTTTTTTTAACATTGGTTCCCAATTTTGGATCAGTATGTGGGCTATTTTTCATTGTGGTCATCTATTTTAATATATCTACACCTGATAGATTAAATTTTCCACAAACACTCCCTTCTTTAGCCAATAGAGAGTCTAAAGCCAATCTGTTCTGATACATTATGGGTTTTGTTTGGCTTTGTTGACTTGATATTAATTCTAATCCCCATCTGGTTATGTTTGTTATTATCTCTACAACTGTTTGGAATCTTATAATATGATTCAGCTTATTAATTGGGGCTGATACAGAGTCAGATTGCTGTGCTGGTTTTCCCTTTTTGTTTACTGATTGTTCTTTTACCAAATCTTGGACTCTACCCTTAAAGGCAAATGTGAAACAAATCCATCTCTCCCCTTTTGGACATTCACTTCCCAATATATTCTCACTTTTTCCTAAGTTTCTAGCAATGCAATATTTTCCCCATTTTGCCTACAGGTACTTAATTTGGATGGGTCATAGCAGTGACTGCTGACATGGGTGTGTGTAATAAAAGAGGAACTTTGATTTCTTTCCCTGTAATGCTTTTGATAGCATTTGTGACACGATTTTGCTGGTATCCCTTAAGGGAAAAGACAGAAGATGAGTGACAGAAAAAGGAATAACAGAGGTCTGGCATGGCTTATACCCCCACCTGCCATGCCTATGGGGTTGCTGCCCATAGCAGGTGTATTTGATCTTCTCGGTGGCGAGCACAGCGGCCAATCCAGTCTTGCCCTCTTCTCTTTGTCACTCCCTTTTTGCTAATTTCCAGGCAAATCATTTTTGACACTCTGTAATTGTGGTTTCCCACTGTTCCTCAGGTATCTCCCACTCAACAGGCACTAATAACTCCCATCCACAAAACAAAGTTATTATTTCAGTTGTTCTGAGTTCTATCTGGATAGGGGATAGATTTGGTGCTCGACACTTCCTGCAACATGAGCATCGATTGTGTAGACTACAATACCAATTTTCCCCACAATTTAAACATTTACATTTAACTCAGCATTATAACCCAGCATATCTGATATTAGGATGAAGCAAACAGGGTATATGGGATGGCCCTGATGGAAGTTGTAATTCCTCCTCCTCTTTGCAGAAGTTACAGGCTAAGGCCAGAACATGAGAATTCTCTGACCGAAATAGTCCTGATGCTCCTGTTTGGAGTGGAAGTATTCCTCCCCAAATTGGATATCTGACATGTCTCAGAACTTGTCCAGATGGCACTTGAAACCACTGATATAACCTTGGCCTTGTTTCTCAGTTAGCTGTGATTCTTTGTACATTCCTTGGATCATTTGGGTCGTTGCAGTTCGTTACCACCCAGTCCCAACTTAGGAGCCAATTTGGTATCACCCGGTTTAAATGTGCTAGTCCACTCCTCAGGTTCCTGCACAGCTCCTTTGATTCTGCTGGCCTGGATCCACTCTCTTTTCCCTTGGCTTGGATTGCTGCCTCATTTGTCAGTAGTACCTGAAAAGGACTTCTCAATAGCACAGAACAGTGACTGGAGGAAAGGCAACTCTACATCAGGATTTGCCATTAGCATTCTTCAAAACTTCCTGGGTTTAGCAACAAGTTGGGTTTTTTGGGTTTTTTTGGCCACAGCTGCTTGTTCCTCTTGTACCCAGCTGAGTCTTCAGCTGCGCTAGGCTGTTCAGCTCTTGGGATCACATAAAGGACAGTTCTCCTAGAGAAAAAGGGACTTGCCATGCTTAGGATGCTTCCCTTTCTTTCTAAGGCAGGAAGCCTTAACAGCACTGAAGGGAAAACTCAGAGGCAAATTCCTCTTCTTGTGAGCCACAATTAGTAAAACAAAAAAACCACCCAAAACCAAAGAAAACCAAACCAAACAAACCAAACAACCAAAAAAATAAACAAAAAAAAGAGAGCCAGGCCAGTCTTAACATCTATTGCCTTTTATCGTCTGAGCATTATTTAGCTGTTCAGCCTTCACAGATCCATTCTTCTAACACCTTCTCAGAACAACCCCCCCACCCCATCCTATCGGCAAAAAAAGAAGGAAGAATAAAAGAATCTTGCTTTAAGAGAACAAAAATAACTTGGTGAGCTTTTGAGAATTAACGAGAGATCAAGGCTATCTCTGCTTTGGTCTTATCGCTTATTCTCATGCCACCCCCTCTTCTCTCTCTCTTCACTCATAGCAGGGCCCCTGTGGGGACCTTGGGGATGTGCCTCGCCCCCCTTTCGCCCCTTTTCTCTCTCTCTCTTCACCCACCTACTGGGGCTGAGGCTGCCGCCCTGCACTGGGACCCCAGCAGGCTGGGAGCCACCCCCGGGCAGCTCCGTCCCTGCGGCAGCCGCGCTCCTCAGCAGCAAACTGTGCAAACCGTGCCCAGCGCTGCTGCCGGGCTGCTGAGCGTGTGCAGCAACCCCGCGCCCTCCGAGACCCCGGCACCACCAAGCAGCTGCCGAGCCCCAGCGGCGCCCACACAAACCCGCGCCCCGCGCCGCCTCCACCGGGGGGCAAACGCTGGAAGTTGTCACGCGGGGCCGCCCCCATGGATCAGCCCCTGCCGCAGCCCCGAGACTCTGCCGCCCGCACAAGAGCGGTCAAACACCCACAGCCTCAACACCCCTCACCCTGGCTGCCCAGGGATTCTTTTTCTTTAATAAGCATTTGGATGAACCATCAACATATATCTTTTCCCCCTCTAGGAGGGCTTGTTCTGCTACATCCTCCTGAACTTCAGCTTGGTATTGCACAATTTCTGAACAATCATGTGTTAAGGTACCTTTTTGTTTGCCAAAAAAAATTGAGCTGGATTCAAACTTTTTTTTACTTCTAGTGTTAAGTTATCATTATTTCACATTTTTACATCTTAGAGTCTACTAACCATTTCTTCCCCAGCATTTTATTTTTTTTTTTTCCTTTTTGATTTTAACATATTTTGGACCGCATGAGGTGTACACACCACTATTTTATTTCTAAGAGTTTGTCCACAGCCTTTTCTTCTTCTGGTATTGCCTCTATTCCCAGCTGGATTTGTAAGTCTTTTCCAAAGAAGTTGACACCTGCTCCAGGAACTAAGAAGACATCTCCTACCCCCATTCTGGCTTCCCCTTTAATGACTACATTTTTAATGACAGAGATATTAAACCCTTCTCTTTTGTTGATGGTTGTGATTGTGGTTTTGTGTGTCCCCTCTCTGCTTGGATTTTTGCTAAGGGCCCTGCAAAAATCCATAGCAGCTGCATTTACAGTCCAAAAACAAAAAGGGGGAATTGTGAAAGGGACTAACAGCGGCCTGTTAGCTAAAGGAGCAAAAAGAAACTGAGAAGTAAGAAGAAGCTGATAAGGAGCTCTCTCCAAGGCTGTAACCAAGGAGAGAAGAAAGATAAGAGAACCTTGCAGCTGGACGAAGCATTTTTAGAAAGTTAGTTGTGTCACTGTAACTTTTCGCCAATAGTGTTATGTTGACTTATTGTGGCCAATAGTAAAGATAGAAGAAGCATAAACAATTGGAAAGTGTATAAAAGTCAGCCATGTTCAATAATAAAGTGTTGCCATCTGAGACTGCTTGTGGTCTCTGCTTTATGTCGTGACCACCTCGACAGCGACACTTCCCCTCTGCCCCGACGTGATAAGAACAGAGTCGGTGGGGGCCCATACGGGGTCCTAGCAACTGGCAACCGTGACCCACTGGGACGTAGTGGGGGAGGCGGCGTTGGTGCAGCTGAGAGGGGCAGGTGGAAGCCACAGGGAGGTCCGGACCTGATTTCCTCCTATCAAGACACCTGGAAGTAGGTGAGCCACCAACTAGTAATAATGGGACATAATTTATCTAAAGAGGAAGAAAATGTTCTGGCTACACGGAAAGTTTTGTTAAGGAATAACGGAATTAATACTTCAGACTATGCCCTTCGAAATATATTGCTGTGGGCTAAATCACAGGATTTTGGCACTGATCCCAACACAGCTTTTAGTGTTAAGGCATGGAAAAAAGTCAGGGACAGACTGTGGGAAGTCATCCAAGCAGGAGATAAAACGGTTGTCGATCTAGCAGTTACTTGGGAACAGCTCTTTGAGGCATTAAAGGAATGGAAAACAGAGCGAGAACAAGCAGAGCAGGATGCGGACGAAGAGTTGGGGCAGATAACAGAACCCGACGGGGGGGGGGGGGATGAGGCAGAGGGGGCCTCTGATGGGGAACTTGAAGAAAGTCCGGGTGCCATGCAAGTTACCTGGCAAGCTGCCAAAGCTTCTGGGAAAGCTGCCAAAACTTCTGGGCAACCTGCCATAGCATCCTCTTATCAGACCCCTAAACCTCTTTATCTCACACCTGCACAGCAGCTCACGATGGTGCCTGTATACACTACACCACTACGCCAGTCAGCTGAAATGTCTTTAGCAGAGAGACAAACCCAGCCGTCTGCCCCCCCGTTTCCCTCCGCTCTAGTCCAGCCATCCGCCCCCCGCTCCCCTCTGAGCTGCATGAACAACCTGCAAGGTCGTATCCTCTGCTACCTCACAGTGACGGCAACAGCGAAGCAAGTGATGAGTCGCCCGCAGTAACACCTGAGTTGGGGCAAGGAGCTCTGGCCTCTTTACCTCCCAAGAGCTCTAGCCTTGCTGCCCCATGGACTTTGCCTCCATGTCAAGTAACTGCGCTTCCTCGACAGCCTCAGGAGTTTTGGGAATTTGTTAGGAGGAAAGCAGTTGAAGAAAAGAATTGGGACATGATAGAAAGGTTAGGTGCTCCAAGAGTACCTCAGGAGAACAGTGCCAATGCAAATGTTGCCTGTGATAACCCTATGGCTTCTCCAGGTTTTAAAGCAGCTCCTGGAACAGGGCAGGATGACAGTCATCACGTCTTTGCCTGGAGGGTTGTGCAAGATCTCCAATCAAAAGTGGCTCAGTATGGTATTAATTCCTCACAGGTAATGCAATTAATATGTGTAATTAATGCAGATATGCTTGCACCTTATGACATCATGCATATTGCTACAATTTTATTCCAACCAGTACAATATGGTGTATTTCAAGACACTTGGAGGCGAGCGGCTGAACGCACAGCTTTAACAAATATGCAGTTGCCTCAACACGACCCTCGTCATGCTGTGGGTGTTGATGCCCTACTGGGCACTGGGCCTTTTGCCAACCCAGATTTACAGGAAAGGTGGGATCCTTCGATTTTGGCGCAAGCTCAGCAAATTGGCATGAGTGCCCTGATTAAAACAATGGAAAGGGCAGCTCCAAAACAGAAATATGTCACTATACAGCAAGGGATGAGAGAACCATTTTTGCAATTTGCAGAAAAACTTGCTGCAGCTATTGAGAAACAGGTAGATGATGAAACTTTGCAAGACAAATTGTGCATACAATTGGCTAAAGAAAATGCAAACCCAGACTGCAGAAAGATTATTGACACTTTACCTGGGGAACCCACCTTGTCTGAAATGGTTACTGCTTGCTCGAAAGTTGGTTCAGTCGAGCATAAAATGGCAGCTCTTGCTGCAGTGCTAAGACCTTCAGCAAAATGTTATAATTGTGGACAACAAGGGCACGTAAGGTCACAGTGTACCACAGTGTCAAATGTTGTCCGGAAAACAACATTTAAGCCAAGTGCAGGCAGCGATGTTGTGTGCAATCGCTGTGCTAAACTTGGGCACTATGCTAAACAGTGCAGGAGTAAATATCATGCAAATGGTTCAGCTATTGCCGGGAAACCCAAAGAGGAGCGCGAAGGGGCGCGTGGGGAAACAAATACCCCAACAACCACAACAGCAAATGCGGGCCTTCCCAGCACTGCAAAGCTGCTCATTTGTGAACAATACTCAGGGGCAACAAGCGGGTCCGCAGGGATTGATATACCCACCGCTGACACAGTAACCATTCTGACAAAAGAAATATGTAAAGCGCCCCTCGATGCCTATGGTCCGATAGGATGGGGAT
The DNA here is from genome assembly GCF_037042795.1 of Molothrus aeneus. Taxonomy (NCBI): domain Eukaryota; kingdom Metazoa; phylum Chordata; class Aves; order Passeriformes; family Icteridae; genus Molothrus; species Molothrus aeneus. Next base: position 3,257,446 of record NW_027099016.1, read on the forward strand.
TGAGTGCGTTTTTAATAGGGAGATCAAGTACCACACTTAGAGGTATTCATGTGCATCTAGGGCTTATTGATGCTGATTATTTGGGACAGATTCATGCTATGGTATCCATCGATGACCCTCCTGTCACTATTCAGAAAGGAACCTGCATTGCTCAAATTGTACCTTTTGTGAGTTTTGTTCCAAATACAGTGGGCCGAAGTCACGGCACAGGAAGTTTTGGATCAACAGGAGTACCCCAAGCGTTCTGGGCTGAGAAAGTAACAGAGAACCATCCAGAAAAGACATGCATCCTCACCACCAGTGGATGCATGTCCATCCAGGAACCGTATCAGTAACAGGTTTGATTGACACTGGAGCAGATGTCACAATACTCTCGTGACTTTGCTGGCCTCAGTCGTGGCCTCTCACTCATGCAAGTTTTGGACTCCTGGGGTCTGGGGGTGCTACAACAGGTGGCCTGTCAGCCATTGTAATTAATGTGAAACATCCTGATGGCCAACAAGCTAACATCAGACCCTATGTTGCCGATGCTCCTCAAAGTTTGTGGGGACCAGATTGTTTATCTCAATGGGGTGTCAAAATTACTACGGATTTTTAACGGGGGCCACTGTGATGCAGGGCAATGAACGTCCAGTTGTGGCCCTGATATGGTTGACAGATAAACCTGCCTGGGTTGACCACTGGCCCCTTACTACTGAAAAGCTTACTGCCCTGCAAGAGTTAGTCACAGAACAATTGCAAGCAGGAAATATTGAGGAATCATTCAGCCCCTGGAATACCCCTGTTTTTGTAATAAAAAATAAATCAGGAAAATGGAGACTTTTACATGATTTACGGCAGATAAATGCTGTAATGGCAACAATGGGAGCTTTACAACCAGGTTTTCCTACACCTACAATGATTCCACAGGAATAGCAAATAGTTGTCATTGATCTGAAAGATTGTTTCTTCACTATTCCATTGGCTGAGCAGGACAAAGAAAATTTGCTTTTACTGTGCCTTCCATAAATCATGCTGAACCCTGAACACAATAAAAGATATCAATGGAAGGTACTTCCCGAAGACATGAAAAATTTGCCAACTATTTGTCAATGGTTTGTGGCACAGGCCTTGTCAAAAGTGCGGGAGCTATTTAAAAACTGCTACTGTTATCATTACATGGATGATATCTTGTTGGCATCTGATAACAAACAACAGTTATCAGCTCTTAAACAATGTGCTGTGACAAATTTGAAAGCTTTTGGTCTGATCATGGCCCCAGAGAAAGTGCAGGAACACATGCCTTGGAATTATCTAGGTATGTTGGTGACCAACACTCAAGTTATGCCTCAAACTGTGAAGTTAGACATTGATGTTAAAACTGCTACTGATGGACAGAAATTGGTTGGTTCGATAGGTTGGATTCAATCATATTTAGGCATAACTAATCATCAGATGCAGCCATTGTTTGATTTGCTCTCAGGCATCACCTCCTTTAGTGATAGGAGGCAATTGACCCCAGCAGCAAAAATGACCCTAGAAGAAATTGAATTAGCCCTAGCACACAAATTTGTTAACAGGATAGATATCTCTGTTGGAGTTCAATTGTTTATTTTGAGAGACCATGAAATACCATGTGGGATACTGTGTCAATGGAGTGACAACTGGGAAGATCAACTGCATATTCTGGAATGGATATTTTGATCTTTCAGATCTCAGAAAACAGCTCCAGGACATTATGAGCTTTTTGCAGATATTATCATCTGCAAGGGCCGCAGGCGTTGTCGTAAGATTTTGGGACACAACCCTGTGACCATTGTGATACCTGTACAACAGTGGTATTTTGAATGGTGCTTTCAAAATAATCATGAGTTGCAATCTGCCTTATCTTGTTTTACAGGCCAAATAAAATACCATTTGCCTTCTCATCCTGTTCTAACACTGACTAAAGAGATTCCTTTTGAAGGGAAACAAATTTGTTCTCCCGTTCCAGTGGAAGGTATAACAGTTTTTACAGATGGATCCAGGAAAACCAGAAAAGCAGCTGTGGCTTGGAGAAAGGATGATCACTGGGAATAGGAAACAATGATTCAGCAGGGATCTCCTCAATTGGTTGAACTTTGTGCTGTTCTTTTGGCTTTTACTTTATTTCCTGGTTCTGTAAATATAGTTACTGATTCCATTTATGTTACAAATTTGGTTAAGCATTTAGATCAAGCAGTGTTGCATAATATTCAAGAGAAGCCATTGTTTATCATGTTAGTGAAGTCATGGACAGTTATTGGTGCTCGAAAGCATCCTTACTTCATCATGCACATTCATAGCCATACATCATTACCGGGATTTTTTTTTTAAGGCAATGCCTATGTAGATTCTCTAGTAGCTGCTGCTGCAATCAAAACTGTACCCAATGTGTTGCAGCAGGCAATTTTATCTCATCAATTTTTTCACCAGAGTGCTCAAGCTTTACAGCAGCAATTCAAATTGTCCCCTGGTAAAACAAAATCAATTCTTTCTTCTTGTCCTGACTGTCACATGACTCATGTCACTCAATATTATGGTACCAACCCTAGGGGTCTCTCTGCTTTAGAGGAATGGCAAACTGATGTTACTAAAATGCCAGAATTTGGTCGCCCAAAGTATGTTCATGTCACAGCTGATACTTTTTCTCATGCAATGGTTGTTTCAGCATTCACAGGGAAAAAACTTGTGATGCTATTTGTCATTTTTATCATGCTTTTTCTGTCCTAGGTGTTCCGTGTCACGTAAAAACAGATAACGGCCCAGCATATGCTTCACAGAAAATGCAAGCATTCCTTCGTGCTTGGGGCATTGAGCATTCAACAGGCATTCCCCATGTCACCACAGGCCAAGCAATCATTGAAAGGGCTCACAGTCTTCTTAAACGTCAGGTTCAAAAACAAAAAGGGGGAATGCAACAGGAGTCACCTCAAGTGAGATTAGAGAAAGCTGTTTATGTGTTAAACTTTTTGCGTCCCTTACCTGACTCACAGTTATCTCCAACCTTTTACCATTTTTCTTCTTTGAATTCTAGGCAACCAGATTTCCATAGAAATGTCAAGGTAAGGGTCAAGGATTTAATTACTGGTATGTGGTCTGGTCCAGTGGAACTGATAACCTGGGGGGGGGTTATGCTTGTGTTTTGACAGATAATGGTCCTCGATGGGTTCCTGCTCACTGTGTTAAACCTTACCTGGAGCACACAGGAAGGGACAGGATGGATGGTGCCGCAGCTGAAGCAGAACGTGCGGATGACACTGGCTAAGGTCAGATATCAGTACTTAAAGATGGATGAAGGACAGGAATGATTGTATTAAGAATGGGAATGTTAATTTTGTTGATGGTTGTGATTATTGTCTTGTGTTTCCCCTCTCTGCTTGGATTTTTGCAAAGGTCCCTGCAAAAATCCATAGCAGCTGTATTTACAATTCAAAAACAAAAAGGGGGAATTGTGGGAGCGTCTAACAGTGGGCCTGTTAGCTAAAGGAGTGAGAAGGAGCTGAGAAGCAAGAAGAAGCTGATAAGGAGCTCTCTCCAAGGCTGTAACCAAGGAGACCGAGAGAAGTGAGGAATTGAAGAAAGATAAGAGAACTTTGCAGCTGGACAAAGTATTTTTAGAAAGTTAGTTGAAGTCACTGTAACTTTTCACCAATAGTGTTATGTTGACTTATTGTGGCCAATAGTTAGGGCAGAAGAAGCATAAAGGATTAGAAAGTGTATAAAAGGTCAGCCATGTTCAATAATAAAGTGTTGCCATCTGAGACTGCTTGTGGTCTCTGCTTTGTGTCGTGACCGCCTCGACAGTGACAGGGAGGTGTCCCCAATTTCCACACAGCCTCGGTGGCTGTGGAGGCCGAGGCCAAGTAGCTGTGGGATGCCAGCGCCAGCCTGACCACACGTCACTTCCTGGGGACACTTGGGGACATCCATGCCCTCTTTTGGAGTTTCCACTCTGACCCTGGTGGCCCTGGTGCTGTTTGGTGGCCGAGCATTGCCAAAAAAACATCAAGAACATCCCAAGGCTACTTCAGGAATAGTGATGTCACCACTGTGACGTCATCGGGGCAGTGACATCATCAGGGACATCACTCGTGTCACCTGTCCCCTGCCTCCTCCAAATTTGAGACAAATTTGGGGAATTTTCTGGGAATTTTCATTGAAATTGTCCTAAACCATGATGGGAATTCCTGGGGTGATGTCATTTGGGACACTCAGGGGCACGCAGTGATGCTCAGGGACAGGGCAGCAGGTCCAGGGTGAATGAGACCCTTGGTACCTTGCAGCAGAGGCAGCTTTCCACCGTGGCTGCAGCAGAGCTGGGTTTTAAATGACAATATAATAATTGGCTTTTGCATTTCTGTATTGGCTTTTTCATGTTATTCTTGATCACTAGTATTTTCATATAGTCCAATTTATAATTTCTTGTAGCTGCTTTATGGTACAATATAATCTATCAATTTATATGTGCACCATATAGCCTAGTTAATAGTAGTGTAATAAGTAGATATTATATCATAGGCCTTAGGGAAAAATTAAATAGAGACCATACAATGGTAAAATGTTTCGGTGTAATTGACTCAGAGAACGGTGTAAAAAAATTCTGTTGTGTCTCATATCTGCAGACTGGCCTCTCCAGGTGGTAACAGTGACACAAATGTGAGAAGAATTTATGAATTGATCAGGGGGTGTGAAAAAACAGGATGGAACCAGGAGAAGAAATAAAACACATTGACCCAATTTACAGTATGTCCTGCAGACAAGTCAGATGTTAAAACAAAACAAATGTTCCCAGAACATCAAAGCCACTCAGGAATGTCTGAATAATGTCGAAACTCAGGAATACCTTTGTGCCCCTGAAGTGGAACCACATCTGGAGAATGATGGTTTTGTAGGAAATACATTCTGTGCTGTCCCTGTGAGCTAGCAGGGCCTCCTGAAGATAAGGAGAAGCCCCATATCTCTCCTGAAGGAACACCAAGGTCGTTACCAGGGAGACCAGAGGAAGGAGACAAAGTTAAGAGCTATGGACTCTGGCTGGCTCGCAGAGTGACGTGGATCCCTGGTCGCCTGCTGGGAACTTTGTTTCTCTTTTGTGGCTAATGGGCACTGTATGTGTGTTAGATGGGTGTAAATATCCGGAATAACTTTGAAAGCAACGTTGGTCTAATAAATTTCTCTCTTGCACCCTTTTGATGGAGTCGTGTATTATTGTACTGTGTCGTGCTCTATAGCCACATCTGGTGGCCGTCTGCCATGATTGTAACAGGACGGTAAAGAAGAAAAGAAAGTTGAAGGGTACCCTAAAAAAAATATGAGTGAAGGCAGCAGGGATGCTGCGGAGGTCCGGAGCTAAATCAGACGTCTGATTTGAGGTGAGCGATTGGGAAAAATAATGGGAAATAATTTATCACACGAGGAAATTACTGTTTTGTCCATGTGTGTGGGAACTCAGCACATCACTCTGGATGTCCAGAGTTACCGAGAGAATATGATACATGTAGTTTTTAGTATAAAAAGACACGACATCCCCATGGGAGGTCAGAGTGCCCTTGGCTGCCTTGCAGGTCAGACCTCTGTTGGGCAGAAAGAAAATTCTGTAGATAAAGTAGAATAAACAATCTGAAGACTGAAAAACTGAAGAGTCCAGACTCGTCCTTTGAAGCGCGGGCGCCCCAGTTCCACCCTACGCCTGTCCGGGCAGAGACAGACAGCCGACCGGACATCTGGTGTCCCTGGGTGGGCGCCCGGCGGGCACCTGCTGACCCTGGTGGGCTCTGGTGTGCACCTCTCGCAGAGGGGCAACCTCAGAGCGCCGAGCGGGCAGCTCCAGAGCTGGACTTGTTCCCAGGAGAACACTGATAACTCCTTGGGAAAGCAGCCAGAGGAGTCAGAAGAAGCAGCAGCCACTGAGAACATCACACTCCACTTCTGCCAAAGAAGGTTCGTAGCAGAACAGCCCAGATGGGAATCAGAAAGGCGCCTCTGAATCCATCTCCTGTGACCTGCGGGCCGGTGACCAGGAGCCTTCGGACTGCTCTGACGACACAAATTCAGTGAGAAGGTCAAAAATTAAGAACATGGGGGGTGTACTGTCCCAGGAACAATTAGAGGTTCTGTCTGACCTACAAGGCGTGGCAGACGCACACACTAAGGGGATCCCAAAGAAAAAGCTTAAAGATCTGTTGTTATGGGTGCGGTATAATTACCCGTACTCAGAGATGCGTCTGTTGTTTGAAGTGGGTTTTTGGCAGGAAATTAATAGGCACCTCTATCTCTCAGCTACGAAGGATGATAAGACGGCCTTGAAATTGCTGTCTTCTGCAAGAATTATGTTAGAGGCGACCTCAGCTCAGTCTAGGGGGTCGGCCAGGCAACAACTTGTTACAAATCCCACAGGGGCAGAGGGAGGAGAGCAAGGCTCCAATCGGACATTGGCTCTGATCCCAATCGGCCTGGGGGAAACAGCTCCCAAGGAAGGGAGCAGGGAGAAATGTCATTGCCTTCAGTCCCACCTTCCCGAAAACCCAAGGGACCTCCAAAACGTCCTGAAACCCCAGAGAGGGCAGGGGTTTCAGGCTCCAACTCAGGCACAGACGACACCATTCCAATGCCAGACGAGTTAAGATTTTCTCCCAGCGAGATCGAGGAAATGGGTCGTTCCTTAGGAGCGCACTTTCCCGATTCGCAGGAGCCAGAGGGAGACAGGATGAGACAAGTGGCGGAGACGGGAAGGGGGGTCAAAGGGGGACAAGAGGGAAGGGGGGATGCGCTCTCTCACGGCAGGCACAGCAGCGGTGCTAGCTGGCGGGAGGGGCATGGAGGCAATGGGGGACACGGGTTCTGGTGTGGCTTTTGCGGGCGCAGCGCCGAGGGCGGTGGCAATCTTGGCTGGCGCGGTGCCAAAAGTGCACATGAAGGGCAAGGCTCGCGGGACATCTGGGGAGGGCTCTCAAACCAATGCAGCAGTGTCAGACGCGGGCAGTGAGGGTGGAGCAGCTGCAGGGCTCCAGCCGGCTACCGTAGGGAGACACAGGGAACGGACGGTGATGATATCAAACCCGGAAGTCATGACGCGGAGATCAGCCCGGATCGCAGCGTGAAAGGGGGTACCGCCAGGGGGAGGGCTGCACGCTCCGGCGGGGGGTGTGGATACAGCATCAGAGGAGGAGGAGAGAGGGTCAGGAACAGACACCGGGGGGAGACTTCAGAGGCGGAGCGGGACGGAGACAGTGACGTCAGTTCAGGGGACGCAGGAGGCTTTCCCGAGGGCGCGCATGCGCAGAAAGTATGGGCAGAGCACGGTCAGAGGCGGGTCCGATCCCCCGTGACGTCTCGGGCCAGGAGGAGGGGCTGTGATCGGGGTTCAACATCCCGGGGCTGCACCCCCTCTCTGATCCCGATGCCTTCAGTTTCAATCCCTGTGGTCCAAACCTCTTCCATCCAAGGGAGACATTCACGTATTCAACCTCCACTGTCAGCTCAGTCAACAGCCATGCAGACTCGGTCTCAAACACGATCGCAAGAGTTGCAGTCTGCTGAACAGGAGCCGATCGAGTTCGTGCCGTCATCACGGTCGGCCAGGCAGACGACAGCGCCACCTCATGGGGGGATGACCGCAGTGCAGGACATGCCAGGCCTGTTCGACAGCGCCACAGCGCCACCTGCTGGCGAGATTGCAACAATGCAGCGATTTTTCCAACAAGGTATAAAAAGAAAACTACATCAAAGAAAACAAGAACAACACAACAAATGGATAATCCCTCGTCAACTTCAGGATCTCTTGAAGTTGAGGACAATTCAGATGAAGCGCAATCACAAGGAGAAGACATGATACCAATCACAGCATCAGAAGGAATTCCCGCAAGGATGTTTTCGGCAGCAGAAGCAGCAAAAAGCTTTCTGCATTCTTTTGATACAGCAAGAAGAACATGATCATGAGAACCTCAAGTTTCTTTTTCGGATTTGGCAGCGAGACCAAAAACCTCAAAACAAAGAATGTGGAACAAAGAATCACCAAGGACCTCCACGATTCCAGTATGCATGCAACTGCCAATGGGGTTTTCAGAGGAGGAAGAAGAACAGCCAGTGGAACCAACGGACTGGAAAAAAATTAGAAAAATGCTAGCAAAAGAAAAAGATTTGTTTAAAGGATCAGAAGATATAATAATGCCAGTGACATACGATGCACAAGGTCAGAATCTGAGGTGGGAAAGGTTGGGTCATGAAGTAGTCAAAGACTTAGGAAAGGTCATTCAGAATAATGGGCTGAAATCACAATTCTTCAAACAACTCCTGAGGGGGACATTCAATATGTACGACCTCACACCATATGATATCCAAAGCCTTGTGTCAATGATTCTCACGGACACACAGAGTCTCATCTGGGAAACAAGATGGCAAAGGTATCTCACAGAGTTGAGAAACAGTTATCAAGGTGGGCCAAACGCAAATCTCACAGAGGCACAGTTGGCAGGGGATCCTCCAGATGACAGTCCAGCAGAGCAAGCAGCACGACTTCCACGACGAGTGTTGAATGACATCAAGGAAGCAGCACACAGAGCGATCTTGCAGATTGCTCCAGCGGGAGTTCAGGACGTTCCATTCTCATGCATCAGGCAAGGTCCCACGGAACCATTCTCGTCATTCATAGATCGACTCTCGCAAGCTGTGGATCGACAAGTGACTGATGAGGCAGTGAAGAGACCTCTCATGGAAAGTCTAGCCTTAGGCAATGCCAACCCGGATTGTCAACGGGTCATCAGTGCAATGCCAGGACGACCATCCTTGGCAGAGCTGGTGGAGGCATGCAGCAAGGTGGGAACACCTCAGCATGTCGCGTCGATCGTGAGGGACGAGCTGAGAGGAGAATGGGAAGAACAGATGAAAAGACACGGAAAAATAGTTGGAAGACAAAGTGTTGGAAAAAGTGCTGGAAGAAGTACTTCAACAACAGGGTAAAGTTCTTGCAACCATCCAGAAAAAGAACAATCTGTCGGGAGGACAATGCTACAAGTGTGGAGCGTTTGGGCACTTGAAGAAGAATTGTCCACAAGCACACGCACAAGTGCAGACGCAAAAACCAGAAAAGCCACTTTGTGCACGGTGCGGAAGAAGAAGGCACTCTGTGAAAGAATGTTATTCTCAGACGGACGTGGAAGGGAATCCTTTACCGTATCCGGGAAACGGGAAAAGGAGCGCGCCCACAAACCGTCAGCGCACGTTGACACAAGTGATGGCAGTGACACAACAGCAAAAAGAACAGTCATCGAGGAACGTCAAGCAGACGCCCTCAGCAAAGTCTTCAGCCGATTCCCCAGCGACCCAGACCTCCTTCCAACAGGAGCACAGTGCACATTGGCAGCTTCAAAATTAGTATGCTTTCTGGATGAAAGTCATGCGGAGATTCCTGTCACCCTGGTTTTTTAAGATTTTCTAAGCCTTCTGATGTTGACATTCTTGTAGTGAACTTTCTCACACACTTTCTGTAAATAACTCATTGTTTTGCATTCCTTTATGGAGGAGGAGAGAGTTGATGGACTGTTGGTTTAACCAGTGGCATTGGAGAGGTGCCACTGTCACCCTCCAATCCACTGTCACTTTTGGAAAACTATAAATGTTGGAGTCAGAAAATAAACGGCCCTTTTTTCTCTTTCACCTTGAGAACGGTGTGAGTGTGTGTTCTTTTGTGTCCTATAGTGACATCTGGTGACCCCAACGTGTGTATTGCAGCAGACTGCGGTGAGGTTTTCCCCCCCGCCTCTCTCTTTGGTGCTCTGCCTGCGGTTCTTAGGGTAATGGCAAGCGCTGTGGGTTTTGAGGAGGATCTCCTCCTTTTGGATCTTTGGAGGGGGGTCCTGGAGTGGAAACAGATTTCTGTTTCCTGGGATGATTTTGAGAGATTGTTTCTGTGGGCCCGAGAGCGAGGGTTTCTTTCAGGTCCTGAGAAGGTGTTCTCCAGGGAGGAGTGGTCTCATGTGGGGACCCGCCTCATGGAGGCCCTTTTTGATGATTGCACTCTAGATGCGGGACCGCTGCTGGTGCAGTGGAAAAGATGTGTGGAGCTTTGGGAGGGGTCTGGTTCTTGTACCCCTCAGAGTTCCCAGGGAAGCTCTTCTGTCTCGGACGTGGAGGAGGGGGAGTTTGAGTTTTTGTCCGATGTGGAGTCCCCCTCCCCGCCTCCGGACGGTGTGCTGGGGGGCTGAGCCCCGTGGGTTTCTGCGGGCTCTGTGGATTCGGCGGGCCGTCCTCGTCCTGCTTCGCCCGGTATGGGCGGTGGGGTGGGGGACGGGTTGCCTTTTCTTTGTGCCTTTCCGGTTCTTGAGGGCCAGCCTCTGCCTCGGCTTGAGTCTGGTTCGGTGACAACCTGGTGTCCGAATTGCGGGCTTTCCACGAAGTTCCCCCTGGCCACGGCAGGGGCGGGGTCGCCCGCCTCCAAGCTGGGCTCCTCGGTGTGGGGGACAACTTTGCCCGTCTCTGGGCCAGCGCAGCCTGCTGGGCATGTGCAGTCGGTGGACGCAGCCGGAGGGGGGGGGGCGTCGGTCGGCGTTCTGTCCGGCCCCGCTCCGGTGGGCGGGCAGCCCGCCCCTCTCTGCTCGGTGGGGGCGGTACCCGCTGGGCAGTCTTGTGGTTTGGGACGGACCCTCATAGGGGGCTTGCCGGGCGCCCTGGTGCCGTCCCGCAGTGACTGCGTCTCTCTTGGCGTCCCGTCCCTCCCCTGTGTCGGGGGCCGGGGGCCCCGCGCCGGTCTCGTCCCAGTCCACGCAGGATTTTCTGGCCGCGCTGGTACCTGTGTCCGCCGGGGCGCCCCCTGCTGGAGCTGTAGCGCGACAGGGCACTGGGGTGTTTACCTTTAGCGCACCTGTTGACACGGCCAGCGGGAGGCCGGTGGGTGCCTGGGGCCACGGCACTTCCTCGTCGAATTTGGGGACGCTTCCCGCATGTCAGGTGACCGTGCGTCCCAGGCACCCCGAGCATTTTTGGCGAGAGGCGAAAACCAAGACCGACGAAATGAATGAGCCTGTTTCCTCATGGCACCTGCAGGGTAACGGGGCGGGCTCCTTTGGCTCTGCCGGTGCTGCAGGGGACCCAGGGCCGAGTGGTGTTGGCCTGGCTCCCAGGCGATCTTCGTCTCTTGTCCCTGTTGGGCCTGAGGACCGGGGTGCGGCAGGTGCAGTGGCTTTGCCAGGGGATCCTCAGGTTTTCCCTGTGCTCAGGGGTGCTGCTCATAACACCCATGAACCCCTTTCATATAAGCTGGAGAAGGAGCTCCGTGAGGCAGTTGCTCAACATGGTTTGGGGTCCACTGAGGTTATGCGGACTCTCTGGAGGGTTGATTCGGATATGCTGACGCCTCACGATCTCCGTCGTGTGGCATGTTCTCTTTTTGACCCTGTGCAGTATGGTGTTTTTGAGACCAAGTGGGCTCGTTTGGCGGCCCATGTGGTGCTACGGAATGCTGCACTGGGTCCACAGGACCCCAGGCGTGGGGTTGTGGCTGACATGCTGCTGGGAACAGGGCTTTATGAGAATGTTCAAGGGCAGGTTGGATTTGATCCCCTTGTGCTTGAACAGTGCCACTCGCTGGGCATGGCTGCAATTGTTCAGACCCTGGAAATGGCTGCTCCGAGGCCGCCGTTCTCGACCATTGTCCAGGGGGATGACGAGCCTTTCATGACGTTCGCAGAAAGGCTGATTGCATCCGTGGAGAGGCAGGTGCCTGATCCTGTGGCAAGGAGTGCTATGATTACGAACCTTGTCAAGTGCAATTGCAATGCTGCTTGTAGGAAAGTCATAGTGGGTCTGCCTGGTGATCCTACTGTTTCTGAGATGGCAGAGGCCTGTGCGGACATCGTCCCCCTGTATCAGAAGTTTGCTGCCATGGCTGCCGCTGTGCAACCGGTTTGGGCGGCGCCGCAGGGCAAGCGGCTGTGGCGGGGGATTGCACAGGCTGGCAAGAAGCAGAGGAAGAAAGCGCAGAAGGTGAAGTTCCCCATGTTCTTGTGTGGTCGGTGTGGTAGGCCGAATCATATGTCCGATGTGTGCAAGGCGACTGTTCATGCTAAGGGCCAGGCTTTGCCAGGCTCGGGAAACGGCAAGCGGAGCGTGCAGGGGGGACGCGTGCGGACACAAGCTTCTCTCCAGACCCCGGTGCCGATGGAGGTCTCCTTTGCCGGCTTGCAGCCAGCCCCCGTGGATCAGCAGGAGTGGATGTCTGCACCGCAGCAACAGTTGTGTTAGAGTCTTCTCAGATAAGCAAGGTTCCCCTGGATGCCTTTGGTCCCTTGGGTGGGGGCATGAGTGCTCTCCTTATGGGGACGTCTAGTGCCACCCTTCAGGGCATCATTGTGCACCTGGGGCTCATTGATGCGGATTTCACAGGGCAGATTTGTGCCATGGTCTCCACACCCACCCCCCCATCACGATCCCGAAAGGGACGCGGCTTGCTCTACTTGTGCCTTTCAAGTCCTCTGTTCGCAGGTCAGCTGACCAGTCGCGTGGAGCTGGCGGTTTTGGCTCCACTGGGCCGCCTCAAGTTCACTGGGCTGCTGTCCTGACCAAGGACCGTCCCGAGATGCTGTGCACCCTGTCTGTTCCTGGTGCGACACCGCCGGAAGTCCACGTCCGCGGGCTTCTCGACAGCTGTGCTGACGTCACGGCTCTCTCCCTTGTGACCTGGCCCCCAGAGTGGCCCTTGGATCCAGTGGGGACATCTATTCCTGGCCTGGGAGGGACGGCGCAATGTTACGTGAGCCAACGGCCCGTGCTGGTCACGAACCCAGAGGGACAGATGGCCTGGGTTAGGCCTCATGTTACTTCTACTCCTGCCAACCTTTGGGGGAGGGATGCTCTGTCTGTTTGGGGGGTGCACATTGGGACGGATTTTTGATGGGGGCCACTGCAGTGAAGGGCGCAGAGTGTCCGACGCCTCCTTTATGGTGGCTGGTTGACAAACCTGTATGGGAAAAGCAGTGGCCCCTCCCTCAAGAGAAGTTGAATGCCCTTCAGAATCTGGTGCAGGAGCAGTTGGACCAGGGTCATCTGGAGCCTTCTACCAGCCCCTGGAACACTCCTGTCTTCTGCATCAAAAAGAAATCTGGGAAATGGAGGTTGTTACAACACCTCCAAAAGGTCAATGCCGTGATGGAAAGCATGGGAACATTGCAGGCAGGTGTGCCATCGCCTACCATGGTTCCTGTAGACTGGCCGGTCCTCATTGTGGATCTGAAGGATTGTTTCTTTGCAATTCCTTTGCATCCCGATGACAGACCAAAATTTGCCTTCTCAGTGCCAGCAATTAACGAGGCTGAGCCTGCACAGAGATACCAATGGAGGACATTGCCTAAGGGCATGTGCAATTCTCCTGCCATATGCCAGTGGTATGTGGCCCGTGCCTTGTCTGAAGTTCACAGGCAGTTTCCTAATGTGCGTCTGTATCATTATACGGACGACATTTTGGTGGCCGCGTCCACCCTGGATGAGCTGCTGAGGATTCAGCCTCGGTTGCTTGATGCTTTGCATGCTCAGGGACTGCAGGTGGCTCCGGAGAAGGTCCAACAGCAACCACCTTGGAAGTATTTGGGGGTCAAAATTCTGGAACGGACGATCCGTCACCAGGAGGTGCAATTTGTGCATCCTGTGAGGACACTGAATGATGCCCAGAAATTGGTAGGTGTCATCATCTGGTTGCGTCCGTATTTGGGAGTAACCGATGCGCAGTTGTCTCCTCTGTATGATTTGCTGAAAGGAGACGCTGATCTAAAGTCACCTCGCACATTGACCCCTGAGGCGCATAAGGCGTTGGAGGTGGTTCAGCGAGCTGTTTCAGCTTGCCAAGTTCATTGCATTGATCCCTCTGTTGATGTCACTGTGTTCATCACCACTCCAGATTCATATCCCACGGGTATCATTGGCCAGTGGAGTGACAAATGGTCCGATTCCTTGCACATTTTGGAATGGGTTTTCCTGCCCCATCAGCCACAGAAGACGGCAACTGCGTTGTTTGAGCTGATTGCTCGCTTGATAATCAAATGCCGGCAACGGTGTTTGCAATTGCTGGGTGCGGATCCCTCAAAGATCATACTCCCAGTGCAACAGGAGGATTTTGACTGGAGCTTTGCAAACAATGTGTCCCTGCAGAGTGCTCTGGAAAATTTTTCAGGGCAGGTCATTTATCATCTGCCCAGTCATAGGCTACTGCATATGGCAAAATTCACACAAATCTCTCTGCGGCCCAAAAATAGCCAGGAACCCGTGCAAGGACCCACCGTCTTCACTGATGGTTCAGGGAAAATAGGAAAGGACATTGTTACTTTGAGGGACGGATCTGAGTGGCAGGTTCTGGAAGGTCATGAGGATGGGTCAGCCCAATTGGTTGAATTGAGGGCTGCTGTCATGGTATTTGAGAAATTTTCCCAGGAACCTTTCAACTGGGTCATGGATTCCGCCTATGTGGCTGATACCGCACAGTGGTTGGGTCATCCGGTCTTGAAAGAGGTCAGTAATCCTGCCTAGTTTCATTTACTGAAGACCTTGTGGTGTGCCATTCAGGCCCAAGTTCATCCATTCTGTGTTCTGCATGTGAGGAGTCACAACAATTTGCCGGGCTTTATAGTGGAAGGTAACACGAGGGCTGACAAGCTGGCTAACCCAGCGTGGGCAGCACCTCAGCCTGATACACTCACGCAGGCCAAGGCATCGCATGGGTTTTTCCACCAAAATGCACATACCCTGCAGAAGCAGTTTCAGCTGACACCAACCGAGGCTCGTGACATTGTTGAGTCATGTGATGACTGCCATGCACTTGCTCCGCCTTTGCCGGCAGGGGTAAACCCCAGAGGCCTTAGGGCCTTGGAGCTTTGGCAGTCCGAGGTCACCCAGATTGCCGAGTTTGGCTGGCTCAAGTATGTGCATGTCACGGTGGACACGTTCTCCTCTGCGATGTGGGCTTCTGCTCACACTGGAGAAAAGGGCCATGATGTCCTTGCCCACTGGAGGCAGGCCTTTGCCGTTCTGGGCATACCTTCTGCTGTGAAAACCAACAATGGTCCTGCTTACGCATCGCAAAAGGTGTGGCAGTTCCTGCAGTTGTGGGGTGTTTCGCACAAGTTCGGGATCCCTCATTCTCCGACTGGTCAAGCTATTGTAGAACGCGCTCATGGTACTCTGAAGCAGGTTCTTCAAAAACAAAAACGGGGAATGCAGGATGAAACCCCGCACAGTCGGTTGGCAAAAGCTTTGTACACAATCAATCATCTCACTGTGCCACAGAACTCAAATAACCCTGTCATTTTGAATCACCATCTCTCGTTGCAGGCTGCGGACAAGGCACATCAGCCTCAAGCGAAGGTTCGGGTGCGGAATTTAGTCACCAAACAGTGGGAGGGTCCCTATGAGCTTATCGCTTCGGGGCGTGGGTATGCTTGTGTATCCACAGATACTGGGGTACGCTGGGTACCTTGGAAATGTGTTCGCCCTGACCTGCGACCGCAGAGGCAGAATCCAGCCAACGAGCAAGACGGAGACCGTGACCAACCTGAAAGGGATCAAGCGGGCGGATCATTGAGTGATGACTCAGATGAAGATGACAGGAGTTATCACTCTGATGATTTGTCCGCAAGTGGACACTGAGCATTGTTCATGTTTTCCTTTTTACATTGTTCATTTTCTTTTCTTTTTCTTTTTAAATGGAAAAAGGGTGAGATGTCACCCTGGTTTTTTAAGATTTTCTAAGCCTTCTGATGTTGACATTCTTGTAGTGAACTTTCTCACTCACTTTCTGTAAATAACTCATTGTTTTGCATTCCTTTATGGAGGAGGAGAGAGTTGATGGACTGTCGGTTTAACCAGTGGCATTGGAGAGGTGCCACTGTCACCCTCCAATCCACTGTCACTTTTGGAAAACTATAAATGTTGGAGTCAGAAAATAAATGGCCCTTTTTTCTCTTTCACCTTGAGAACGGTGTGAGCGTGTGTTCTTTTGTGTCCTACAGCGACAGATTCCAACAGGTATCCGCGGAGATTCATATAAGAGACAAGATTTTTTAATAATAGGACAAGACAAAAGCAGCATCCTTGGACTCATTGTTTATCCAATAGTTGTTTCAGCGGACAAGAATACAGAACTGACAGTTTTGGCAAAAGCGCTTCATCCACCGTTGACCGTGGCAGAAAACACTCAGGTTGCGAGAGCTTTCGCCTGGCCACCACCCACCACTGAAGAAGTCATGTCACAGATAATTTTTGGTGAGGAAGGGCTTCCTTTGAAGGAGCATGTTGAAATACACACTACATGGATAAAGCACATAGGTCGAGACCGACCCACACTCACATGCCAATTAACTTGTGGAGACAGAACAATAGAGGTCAGAGGCATGCTTGATACAGGGGTAGATGTCACAGTAATATCCTACATCTTTTGGCCTCGCAACTGGAGCTTGATTGCGCCCTTGGGATCTCTCTCAGGCATAGGGGGAGTTTCTCTGTGTCTGCAGAGTGAGAATGCCATCGTTGTCACGGGACCAGGAAACAAGACGGCGATCATTCGTCCTTTCGTTGTGCAGAAGCCAATCACAGTTTGGGGACAAGATCTCTTGGCACAATGGGGCACGAAGATCGAGGTGGATTTTTAGTCGGGGTCACTGCGGCACTCGCCACATTGAAGTTGACTTGGAAAACGGATGATCCAGTCTGGGTGGATCAGTGGCCCCTGGGGCGAAAAAAGTTGAGTGCATTGAAAACCCTGGTCCAAGAACAGTTGCAGAAGGGACACATCAAGCCAACAAACAGCCTTGGAATTCTCCAGTGTTCGTCATCAAAAAGAAGCTGTCAGGCAAATGGAGACTGTTGCACGATCTCAGGAAGATCAATGAAGTCCTCGAAGACATGGGACCGCTTCAGCTGGGTCTTCCATCTGTTTCGATGATTCCCAGAGATTGGCCGCTTGTGGTCATTGACCTCAAGGACTGTTTCTTCAGCATTCCGCTTCATCTGGATGATGCTCTGAGGCTTGCCTTTTCAGTTCCAAGTATCAACAAGGAAACGCCTCTGCAGCGGTACCATTGGGTGGTCCTTCCTCAAGGCCTCAAAAACTCGCCGACAATCTGCCAATGGTACATGGCACAAGCTTTGCCACCAGCGCGGAAGAAATTCCCGAAGGTGAGAATCATTCACTATATGGATGATTTGCTCATTGCGGCATCGACACAACAAGAGCTGCAAAAGGCTCATGACTGTGTGATTGCAGAAGTGCAAAAGGCAGGTCTGGAAATCAGTGTTTCAAAGATTCAGGAGGTCGCGCCTTGGAAATATCTAGGGTGGAAGATCTCGGAGAAAACAATAAGGCCTCAAAAGATGGAAATCAGCACAAAAGTCAACAATCTGCATAATTTACAACAACTTCTAGGGGAAATCAATTGGATGAGGTCGATTTTGGGAATCACAAACAATGACATTCCAGCGTTGCTTGATCTCTTGAGAGGAGAGGCAGACATTCAATCTCCCAGGACGCTCACAGAGGAAGCGAAGAAGGAGTTGGAAAAAGTTACAGATGCCATTCAGAAGAGACAGGCACATCGATTCGCTGAATCGTTGCCTTTCCAATTAGCAGTGTTGGGAAAGAAAGCACAATTCCATGGTTTGATCTTCCAATGGAATGCATCTCAGAGAGATCCTTTGATAATCATGGAGTGGATTTTCTTACCGTATAGGCCTTCAAAGACAATTCTGACAGATTTGGAGATGGCAGCACAGATCATCATAAAGGGGAGAACAAGATTGCTGACAATGGCGGGACGAGAATTTTCAAAGATTTATCTGCCTTTGAAGAAAGATTATTTCGATTGGGCGATGCAGAAATCAAAAGATTTGTTAATTGCGTTGTTAGCTTTTCCAGGAGCTTGCACCATCAACTTTCCGCAACATAGAATGTTGCAGTCGCAAATATGCTACAGAGCAAAGCCAAGAATAAGTTAAGAACCTCTGGATGGGATCACAGTGTTCACTGATGGCTCAGGAAAGACACACAAGTCAGTGATCACGTGGATGAACTGAACGACAGGGGAATGGGAATCAAACGTGAAGACGGTTCAAGGCTCTCCACAAATGGTGGAATTGGCAGCTGTTGTCTGAGCATTTCAGTTGTTCCAACAACCTCTCAATTTGGTCACGGACTCTGCATATGTTGCAGGTGTGGTCAAGCGATTGGAAGGTTCACTCTTGAAAGAAGTCAGCAATGAAGTTTTATATTCCTATCTGGCAAGCATGAAAACAGTGCTAGAAAGCAGGAAAGAAGAATATTTCATCACTCACATCAGAGTGCACACAACACTTCCAGGATTTCTAGCGGAAGGGAATGCTCAGGCAGACAGATTGACAATGCCCATTTCACAAACACTTCCGGACATTTTTGAGCAAGCATGACTGAGTCATGCATTTTTTCATCAGAATGCGCAGGTGCTGATGGAATCCTTTTGTCTCACAAAAACTCAGGCGAGGGAAATCATTAGTGCTTGTCCAGACTGTCAGCTTGTGCAGCCACCTGCTTCAACAGGAGCAGTCAACCCACGAGGACTGCAAAGTCTTCAGCTGTGGCAAACAGATGTCACAAAATATCCATCATTTGGGAGACTCAAAAATGTTCATGTTTCAGTAGATACATTCTCAGGGGCAGTCTTTGCTTCAGCACATGCAGGGGAAACAGCAGAACATGCTTGTCGACATTTTTTACAAGCGTTTGCATCATTAGGTGTACCTCAAGAAATAAAAACAGATAATGGTCCAACATATACAGGCAGGGTGCTTGACAGATTCCTGAAAAGATGGGGTGTCAGGCACACATTTGGCATTCCACATTCACCCACAGGTCAGGCAATCATTGAAAGAACACACCACACCCTGAAATCCCTTTTGGACAGGCAAAAAAGGGGGGAGCCAGAGGCGACACCACACATGAAGTTAAACAAAGCATTGTATGTGTTGAATTTTCTTAACAGTTCGTCTTCTGAACCCAATCCACCAATCGTGAGACATTTTTCAAACAGCTCTCAGGCAAAACTAAGGGAGAATCCTTTGGTTTTGATCAGAAACCCAGAGACAGGACAAATAGAGGGTCCTTTCAAACTAATCACTTGGGGCAAGGGTTTCGCTTGTGTTTCCACAGGGCAAGGGCTGAAGTGGGTGTCAGCGCGACACGTGAAGCCATTTCGGACAAGAGAGCGAGAGGGCACTGATCCCAGAAGCAGAGAAACAAGCACGCAGACGGAGGAAGAAACTCAAGTTGTGAGCAACAACTCAGAAGAGGGACAAAAGGAATAAAAACTTTGGGGGTTTTTCCTTTGTGGCTTTGAGTGAGAGCATGACAATGATTTTTCATAAGGATGAAGTCATGAGCTTCATGATGCTCATGCTTTCATCTGTTGCTTTAAGCAATGGAGCAAATCTACCCATCAATCAACCAAATCAAAATGTTTGGGAAACGTTAGCCCAGGCAGCAAATTTAGAAAGTATCTGCCTGACACATTCGAAACCAGGGAAACCATTCACAGCATGCATGGTTGGGTTGCCAGTGGATGAATGGCATATTCCAGGGCATTCTCCAATGGAGATTTCGCAGGTCATCAAAGATTCTGTGAATGAATGGTGTGCTTGGACACATCTTTTACCTGTGGCTTCTACCGAACCGCAGGAATTAGAAATTTTCGGGTCCACAACAATGGAACTATGCATGAAATTTGAAATTTCGAATGTGTCAAGGACAAACAAAAGCATTGATGTCACTCCAAATCACAAGTTTTATAGAAACGCGTCAGCTTGGTGGAATCACACCGAGACGACAGCCAAAGGATCAATCCAGGTCCCAGTGCAATTTCCACGTGGGTTGTTTTTAATTTGTGGGGACAGAATTTGGCACGGCATTCCTGCAAATGCCAAGGGAGGTCCATGCAGCATTGGGAGGATTTCAATGTTATCACCAGATTTGAAAGTATTGAGAGAGCAAAAACATAAAGAGAAAAGGTCCTTGAAACATTACAGTGCAGACTGTGATAATGATGTATACACCTGGGACAAGGCAAGGAGAATTGCGGCAGCAATTTTCTCACCTCAGACAGCGTCGGGGGTGGCCTTGACTCAACTGGACCACATGGGTTGTTGGTTGAGCAAGCATGCTCAGTCTCTCTCGCTTTGAGTGATATGTTAAAAGACATAAGTAGTGTGAGAGAGGCAACTCTTCAAAACAGAGCAGCAATCGATTATCTATTGCTTGCTCATGGACATGGATGTGAAGAGTTTGAGGGAATGTGC
The DNA here is from genome assembly GCF_037042795.1 of Molothrus aeneus. Lineage (NCBI taxonomy): Eukaryota > Metazoa > Chordata > Aves > Passeriformes > Icteridae > Molothrus > Molothrus aeneus. Next base: position 3,277,744 of record NW_027099016.1, read on the forward strand.
TGCATGAATCTCTCGGATCATTCAAGATCAATTCATGAAAGTATTCAAAAAATAAAAGACAGTATAAAGAAACTCGGCGAAATCACTGGGTCATGGATTGATGATGTGGCGGGATTTTTTGATCTTTCTCCCTTATGGAGAGGGTTTTTAAAAATGGGATTTTATATTCTAATAATACTCTTAGTCCTCATGCTCATCATCCCATGCATCTTTTTATGTGTGCGACGTGTCATGAGTCAAGTTGCCAAAGAAGTATTCTTGGTGCAAACAGAAGGGGGAGATATGGGAACTCAGCACATCGTTCCCGATGTCCAGAGATGCCAGGAGAACCCTTGGGGGTCTCGGAAATCCTGGAATGTTGCCAAGAGTGCTTGGTGGCTTGATTTTGATCCATTCACAGAAGTGACAGCAGTTTGAGGACATGAGAATCACTTTCGAGTGAAGGGTGTAAAAGGGACACATTTATAGAGTGAAATATAAACTTTAAGGTTTTTGGTACAGGGGGGTTATGGAGACAAGATGGAGGGATCAGGGCGTGTCTCGTCCTTCTTCTTTCTTCTTCTTGTCTTCCATCTCCTGTGGTGATGTTGGCACTTGGGGATTGGTTTATGGTGAAGGTGTACTTGCCAACATGGGTGAAAAGTATTGGAAAATAAAAGTAAATATCATGTACGTAGATTTTAGTATAAAAAGACATGACCGCCCCGTGGGTGGTCACGAGTGCCCTTGGCTGCCTTGCAGATCAGACCTCTGTTGGGCAGACAGAAAATTTTGTAGATAAGAAACAATAAACAATCTGAAGACCGAAAAACTGAAGAGTCCAGACTCGTCCTTTGAAACACGTGCCACCCAAGAACCACCCTACCCGTGTCGGGGCAGAGACAGACAGCCGAACCCGACAGTAGTCCACCCCCAGTTTCTCCTGGTTGGTCAAAGATTGTATCTTCCCCTGGGACCTTCTCCCCCTTATAAGTTGATGCATGCCTTTGAGTTTGCCTTTCTGTCACTGAACCTCTGGGAATAAGCTTCTTTGGAAACCATGCAGAAGGTCTCTCCCTGATCCTTGTCTCTACCCTCGGCACAGTCTGCAGTCCACCTGAGCTGTAGAGCTGCCGTACCCTGCAGCTGCACCCCGGATTTGACAGCTTTCTGGGGGTGGCCCACCTGTGCTGTCGGTGTTGGGAGCTGGTCGGGCAGAAGAAATCCGGCACTGTGACAGGAGCTAGGAATGGGAATGGGGTCATGGGGACAGAAATGGAGACACTGGGAGCAGGAACTGGGATAGGGGCAGCAGAAGCAGGATGGGAACACCAGGAACTGGGATGGGGACATCAGGATTGGGATGGGGACACCAGGAGCAGGATGGGGACACCAGGAACAGATGGGGACTTGTCAGCCACACCCAGTTCCATCCCCCTGGATTCATTTCCCACTCTGTGTCCCATGTCTGAGGTGTCCCCAGGAGGGTTTGGCTGCGTTGGGCTCCTGGAGGGGCAGTGGGATGGGGAGAGGGGTCAGGCCAGGCCTCATTGTCCCCAGTGGTCCTTGAGTGTCCCAAAATCAGGGCTCGGGATCTCAGAGAGGTTCCCTGGCCATGATCACAGCCATGACACAAGCACGAGATGGCCATGAGATGAGAATAACCATGAGTGACACAACCCTGAGATGACCATGGGATGACCATGACTGTGAGCATGACCATGACATGGCCACAACCCTGACCATGAGATGATTTGGACCAAGAGATGACCGTGGGTTGGCCATGGCACAACCATGGCCTTGAGGTGACCCTGACATGACCGTGGCCATGCAATGACCATGAAGTGACAATGACATGATCGTAAGATGACCATTTGTCCTAGGTTGACGTTATGATGCTTGTATCCCCATTCATGTGTTCTGTTAATGTTGGCTATTATGTTCTGGACCTTTAAGACTGGCTCTGAAGAGGGAAAGTTTTGTCTTGGTTTTCTTATCAGCCTGGCGGACCACAGAGACTGCAGCTTTTGCTTTTTCTGCTTTTGCTTTTTGCTTTGCTCTCTCGCTCTTGCTTGCTTCGCTTCTGCTTGCTTTTGCTCATTAGCTAGTTTAGCTAAACTGTCCAATTTCTTCCTGGAATGTTTCTCCTTTCCTTTTCCTGACCATTTCGAACCTGCTCTGGACTGGGACCTGGAAAATACCAAGATTCTGCACCTTGTGGCCTGCAGCAGCTGCCCCAGCGCCGGAGGGACTGAGAACAGAGCGACCACCCCCAAGAGAGACTTTCTGAATTTGTCATCTTTTCCAGAGCGGTGTCATCCGGTATTGTTCATTCTGTGTGCTGGGGGGTGCTCTGCCTGTTAAATAAACAGGTTCTTTCCACTTCTCTCCGAGGAATCCTTCCCGAACCGGTTGGGGGGAGGGGGTGTGTGGGTTTGCTTACTGGAGGGGCCCTAATTTGGAAATTCTCCTTCAAATTTGCCCTAAACCACGACAAAATCTTGGCGCCCAATGCTGGGCGAGAGAGAGAGTGGAAAAACCCTGTTTTGAGTGTATTTTGGTTGCCATTACTCTCTGTTTGTTTGAAGCAGTTAATAGCCATGCTTTTTGAATTCATGATAAGTGTTGGGGTGAAGGCTTGCATGTGCTTCTGGTCCCTAGGGTTTTTCGAGATCTTAATACCTCTGTGGTCCCTAGGTTTATTTTCTTATCCAGAAACAGCTCTAATATTGTCCCTCATACGTAGTTTTTACAGCAGAGGGGCAGTGACCAGAATAGCTCTCCTGCTGGACTTGATGGCAATGATTTGTAAGAAGTTTATAAACATGTTGGGGTCTGCTCCAGGTATGAATGGTTCCTGGCTATGGTTATTCATCCAGTTTGTTAGAGGAGGAGCAGGGAACGAGGCTTTTCAGCCTTTGCTTTCCTTCTTCTCCTATGAATCAGTTGCATCAGTAGTGAAGGATGTTCAGTTTCCCCTGAATGTTAAAGAAACCATCTTTCTGGTATTCAGTCTGGTAACCTTCCTCTATACAGTCTGCTGCTTCTCTGGAATGAGGGCTGAGATTTCTAGACGGGCTGATGAGACCCCTGACTCAGGAGTAGACTCAGGCGTGAAACATCCTGAGTGGTGTGGGAAATGGGAGGAAATGGGCCAAATCCTGAAGGAATTCTCTGACCCTATAGTCTGGGACTTTCCCCATAAACAAATTCAGAAGCCAGCTGAGGTGGGGAAATACCTGAAAGAGAAATACCAGGATGAGCCTAAGGAGAGAAAGATCATTGCAGTGAGCTGGGCCCTGGCATATGCTTATCACACACTGCTAGATACTGTAGGGCAGCAGACAGAGGCAGGGGGGCAGGGAGATAAATCAGCAGCTGTCCCAGTCACTCAGGCTGCAGCCAACACCCCAGGCCTGAAGCCAGCAGCCAAACCAGACAGTGAGCCTGAGCCAGCAGCTAAACCAATGGCTGTTGCTACCAGCACTAGAAGTGGGAAATGCACGGACAAGACTAATCCACCAGTGGATGATGATGGTGCAGGAGAAGGACCCTCAATGCCTCCTGACATAAAATCAGGAGTCAAAGCAGCAGGTGCAAGATCAGAAGCCAATATTGAGTCCTTTTCCCTGAAGGACCTTCGTGGCCTACGGAAGGATTGCACTCGACGGCCTGATGAATCCATAATTAGTTGGTTAGTCCATCTCTGGGATGCTGCAGGTGAGGCTACAATTCTGGATGGCACTGAAGTGAGGCATTTGGGATCCCTGTCACATTATCCTGTCATCAACCAAGGAATGATGAGGGGGGCAAACCCTCACAGCCTCTGGGCACGGGTCTTGGAAAGTGTAGCATGAAGATACCTGTGTGCAGATGATCTTTATATGCAGCAAACTCAGTGGAAGACCATAGAGCAAGGGATCCAACGCCTGAGAGAAATGGCAGTGGCAGAGATTATCTTCTTAGATGACATTACAATTAGGAACCCAGCCTTGGTGCCATGCACGTCTGTGATGTGGCAGAAACTTGTGCGACTTGGGCCACATGAATATGCTTCTGCCTTAGCTGTAATGAAGAGGGATGAGAGGGATGAGACTGTGCTGGATATGGCAAGGAAGCTCCGAGCATATGCAGATGCTGTGCATGGCCCAACACATGCCAGAATCGCAGCAGTGGAAACACGTCTGCAGAAATTAGAGGACAAGATAGAGGAGAATCATAAGAAGCTCAGAGAGGAGATTAAAGAAGACCTTCTCCAAATCTCAGCAGTACAGATCAGAGGTTCTGGTACCCAATGCAGACGTTCCCCAGATGGAGAGTGAAGGTACACCCCATGAACAGAACTGTGGTTCTACCTGCCTGACTGTGGAGAAAACATGAGGAGATGGGATGGAAAACCAACTGCTGCTCTGGCACGACGGGTGCGTGAATTGAAGGAAGGCAAGGCTCAGAGAAGAAGTTCCACCAAAAGGAAAGCAGCTCCAGTTGCCCATAGCCAAACCACCAGGTATGATGCTGATGATGCCATGTCTGATCCCCTTGAAGGAACATCCAAGACATATGCCCAGGGAAAGAAGGATAACCAGGCTTAGAGGGGCCCTGACTCTAGCCAGGTAGAGGCTAGGGAAAATTGTGTTTTCTGGTCTGTGTGGATTCATTGGCCTGGCACATCGGAGCCACAAGAGTATAAAGCTTTGGTTGATACTGGTGCTCAGTGTACATTAATTCCGTCGAGACATGTGGGGACAGAATCTGTTTCTATTGCTGGTGTGACAGGGGGATCCCAGGATTTCACTTTGGTGGAAGCTGAGGTGAGCCTGACTGGGAATGAGAGGAAGAAACATCCTATTGTGACTAGCCCAGAGGCCCCATGTATTTTGGGCATAGATTACCTCCGAAGTGGGTATTTCAAAGACCCAAAAGGACTCAAGTGGGCATTTGGGATAGCTGCTGTAGAGACAGAGGGCATCCAGCAATTGAACACCTTGCCTGGGCTGTCTCAGAATCCATCTGCAGTAGGAGTTCTGAAGGGAGAAGAGCAACGAGTACCAATTGCCACTTCCATAGTGCATCGATGACAGTACAGAACAACTCAAGGTGCTGTGATCCCCATCCATAAGATGATCCAAGAGCTGGAGAGCCAAGGGGTGGTCAGCAAGACCCACTCACCCTTCAACAGCCCCATCTGGCCTGTGCGAAAATCTGAAGGAGAATGGAGATTGACCATAGACTACCGTGCATTGAATGAGGTGACTCCACCACTGAGCGCTGCTGTGCCAGACATGTTAGAGCTCCAGTATGAGCTTGAGTCCAAGGCAGCGAGGTGGTACGCCACTACAGACATTGCCAATGCATTTTTCTCCATTCCTCTGGCAGCAGAATGCAGGCCTCAGTTTGCTTTCACATGGAGGGGAGTGCAGTACACCTGGAACCGACTGCCCCAGGGGTGGCAGCACAGCCCTACCATCTGCCATGGACTGATCCAGAGTGCACTGGAAAAGGGTGAGGCTCCAGAACACTTACAGTATATTGATGACATCATTGTGTGGGGAAACACAGCTGCAGAAGTGTTTGAGAAAGGAGAGAAAATCATCCATATCCTCCTGGGAGTTGGTTTCGCCATCATAAAAGAGCAAAGTAAAGGGACCAGCTTGTGAGATTCAGTTCTTAGGAGTAAAGTGGCAAGATGGACAGCGTCAGATTCCTACCAATGTCGTCAACAAGATCACCACAATGTCTCCACCAAGCAATAAGAAAGAGACGCAAGCTTTCCTAGGCACCATAGGTTTTTGGAGAATGCATATTTCTGAGTAAAATCAGATCGTGAGCCCTCTTTACCTGGCCACCTGCAACAAGAACGATTTCCACTGGGGCCCTGAGCAGCAACAAGCCTTTGCCCAGATCAAGGTCGCTCATGCAGTAGCCCTTGGCCCAGTCAGGACAGGACCAGAGGTGAAGTGTTGCCCTGTTTTTTTTTAATTCTTCTAAGCCTTCTGATGTTTACATTCTTGTAATGAACTTTCTCACGTGCTTTTCTGTAAATACTTATTGCTTTGCTTTCTTTTCTGGAGGAGGAGAAATTTGATGGACTGTTGGATTGTCCAGTGTCATTGGAGAGGTGGCACTGTCATCCTCCAATCCACTGTCACTTTTGGAAATCTATAAATGCTGGCATCAGAATTAAAATTTCCCTCTTTTTACCTTGGAGAGTCCAGTGTCCTAGAGCTACATCTGGTGACCGCAGAAGTGTACTGCAGTCTAGGGTGGAGGCACAGGGTCTGGTGACTGCCGTGGGCGAGGTCGTATTGTTTATCCTCCCTCCCTGTTTTTGGGTGGTGATTGTGAGCCATTTGGCACTTTGACTGCAGCTCTTGTGATAATAGCAACCCCTGTGGGTTTCATGGAGGATCTTTTGGTTTTGGACTCTGGAAGGGTCTCACGGAGCAGAAACGGGTTTCCGTTTCCTGGAGTGATTTTGAAAGATTGTTTCTGTGCGCCAGACAGCAAGGGTTTTTTCAGACCCTGCGGAGGTGTTCTCCAGGGAGGCGTGGTCTCTCGTGGGAGACTGCCTCATGGAAGCCCTCTTTGATGATTGTACTATGGACGGAGGATCACTGCTGGTGCAGTGAAAAAGGTTTGATGCGGTTTGGTGGGGGTTTGGCTTTTGTAGCTCTTGGAGTTCCCAGGGGGACCCTTCTGTCTTGGACGTGGACAAGGGGGAGTTTGAATTTCTGTGCGAGGCAGAACCCTACCCTCCCCCGCCGGGACAGTGAACTGGGAGATGGTTCCGTCTCAGATGGCGACGTTTGTTCCCCCAGGGTGGATTGGGCTCCCAGCCAGCTGATTCCGAGCGGCCAGGGAGTGGACAGAGCCCCGCAGGTTTCTGGGGCCCTGTGGAGTTGGCTCAGCTGACTCCGCCTGGCCCCACCCTGTGGAGGCAGCGAGGCAGGGGGAAGGTGCCCTCCCTTTGTGCCTTCCCGGCACCAACACTTTGTTTGCACTGCGGAGTTTCCACAAAATACGCCGGGCATGGTGGGAGCGAGTTCATCCGCTTCGCCACCGGTCTCGTCTTTGCAGGGGGGTGGCTTCCCCCGTTTCTGAGTCTCTACAGCCAGCTGGGCATGTGCAGGTGGTGGAAGCTGCCGGAGGCAGGGTGTTGGTCACTGTTCTGACAGGCCCTGCCACGGTGTCCGGGCAGGTCGCCCCACTCCACTCGCCAGGGGCGGTGCCCACTGTGGGGTTTTGTGTCACGGGCAGAACTCTCATGGGGCAGTTCTGGACGCCCTTGTGTCACCCCACGGTGATGTAGCTCCGCGAGTTGCGTCTCTCTCTGTGCCCCACCCCTCCCCTGCACAGATCTCGTTCTGATCCACACCGGGTTTGCGAGTGGTGCCAGCACCTGCGTCTGCCGCGGTGCCCTCTGCCCGTGCTGCCGCGGACAGCACTGCTGGGCTGCCGGCAGGCACGGACTCTGCTGGGGCTGGTTCGGCCCCGCTGCCCCTGCCTCCCACGGATGCCAAGGCTGCAGCACATGAGGATGCTGAGGTGTTCACTTTTAGCGTGAATGCTGACGCGGCCGGCAGGAGACCGGTGGTTTCCCAGGGCCATGGACACTCCTCTTTGGCCTCGTGGACACTCCCCCCATGTCAGGTGACCGTGCATCTGAAGGAACACAGGCGATTCTGGTGAGGAGTCAAAGCTAAGGTCAAAGAAAGGGTTGATTGTGCCTTCGCACAGCGTCTGCGGAGGAGGATCCTCTGGCCCTGCTGATGCTGCAGGGGACAGGGTGTCAAGTGGTGTTGAGCTGCCTCCCAGTCCGGCATCTGCCTCTGTCTCTCTGGGGCCCACGGGATGGGACTCGGCAGGTGCTGCAACCTTACCAGGGGGTTCCCAGGCTTTTCCTGTGTTTAGGGGTGCTACTCATAACAGTCATCAACCTGTATCATTTAAGACTGCAAAGGAACTCCATTATATGATTGTGCAACAGGGTCTGGTATCTGCTGAAATCATGCAGCTGCTTCGAGTGATTGCTGCTGATGTGCTGACACCTCATGACATCCATGCTATGGCACACATTCTTTTTCTGCCTGCGGAATTCAACATTTTTGAGTCTAAATGGTCTCAGTTGGCAGCCAGGGCAGTGGAGCGGAATGCTACGCTGGGTATGCAGGATCCCAGGCGTGTGATTGGCACTGATGTGCTGTTGGGCACAGGCAATTATGCTGATCCTCAGGGGCAAGCTGCCTTCGATCCCCTCGTGCTTGACCAGTGCCAGACAATGGGCATGACAGCGTTGGTTCAGACCATAGAAATGACTGCTCCAAAGCAGCCGTTTGTGACTGTTGTCCAGGGGGCTGCTGAGTCTTCCCTACAGTTTGCAGGGAGGCTGACTGCCTCTGTGGAGAAGCAGGTGGCAGATCCTGAGGCAAGGAGGCTTGTGATCACACACCTTGCAAGATGTAACTGCAATGCCGATTGTAGGAGAATCATGGAGGCTCTTCCTGGTTATCCTTCTGTCTCCCAGATGGCGCAGGCCTGTGCAGGGATAGGCCCCTCAGATCAGAAGATGGCTGCCGTGGCTACTGCTGTGCAGCCAGTCTGGGCAGTGCTGCAGGGCAGGCAGTGACAGCAGGGCAATGCTCAGGCCAGAAAGAAACAGGGAAAGAAGGCACAGAAAGTCAAAACTCCCATGGTTTTGTGTGGTTGGTGTGGAAGGCTGCAAATGTCTGTAAGGTGACTGTTTATGCTAATGGCCAAGCTTTGCTGGGCTCGGGAAATAAGAAGTGGAGCGCGAAGGGGAGACACACCCAGACACAAGCTTCTCTCCAGGCCCCTGTGCCAATGGAGCTCTGCTTAGGCGGCTTGCAGCCAGCACCCGCAGCTCAGCAGGTGTTGCTGTCTACACAGCAGCAACAGTTGTCTTAGAATCTTGCAAAATACACAAGGTTCCCCTGGATGCCTTTGGTCCCTTGAGTGAGGGCATGAGTGCTCTCCTGATGGGGAGATCTAGTGCCACCTTCAGGGCATCATTGTGCACATGGGACTCCTTGATGCAGATTTCACGGGACAGATTTGTGCCATGGTCTCCACACCCAGCTCCCCGTCACTATCCCAGAAGGGATGAGGATTGCTCAACTTGTGCCTTTTAAGTCCTCTGTTCGCAGGACAGCTGCCAGTCGTGTGGAGATGGCGGCTTTGGATCCACTGGGCCGCCTCAAGTTCACTGGGCTGCTGTCCTGACCAAAAAACGTCCTGAGATGCTGTGAACCCCATCCATCCCTGGTGCGATACCTCCAGAGATCCATCTCCGCAGGCTTCTTGACAGCGGTGCTGACGTCACAGTTCTCTCCTTTGTCGCCTGGCCCCCAGATTGGCTCTTGGATTGGGTGGAGACGCCTGTCGCGGGATTGGGAGAAACGGTGCAATGTTACGTGAGCCAGTGGCCCGTGCTGGTCACAAACACAGAGGGACAGACAGCCTTGATCTGGCCTCATGTAACTTCAATTCCTGCTAACTTCTAGGGAAGGGATGTTCTGTCCACGTGGAGGGTGCACATCGGGACGGATTTTTGATGGAGGCCACTGCGATGAAGGGCACAGAGTGTCCTACACCTCCTTTATGGTGGCTGGTGGACAAACTCATCTGCGAAAACCAGTGGCCCCTCCCTCAAGATAAATTGGTTGCCCTTCAAAACCTGGTGCAGGAGCAGTTGGACCAGGGTCATCTGGAGCCTTCTACCAGTCCCTGGAACACTCCTGTCTTCTGCATCAAGAAAAAAAATCTGGGAAATGGAGGTTGTTACAACACCTCCAAAAGGTCAATGTCGTGATGGAAAGCATGGGAACATTGCAGGCAGGCATGCCATTGCCTACCATGCTTCCTGCAGATTGGCTGGTCCTCATCGTGGATTTGAAGGATTGTTTTTTTACAATTCCTTTGCATCCCAATGACAGACCAAAATTTGCCTTCTCAGTGTCAGCAATTAACAATGCTGAGCCCGCACAGCACTATTAATGGAAAGTTTTGCCCCAAGGAATGTGAAATTCTCCCGTCATATGCCAATGGTATGTGGCCCGTGCTTTGTCTGGAGTTTTCGCAAGCAGTTTCCTGATGCCCATCTTTACCATTATATGGACGACATTTTGGTGGCTGCATCCACCCAGGATGAGCTGCTGAGGACTCAGCCTCAGTTGCTCGATGCTTTGCATGCTCATGGGCTGCAGGTGGCTCCAGAAAAGCTTCAACAACAACCACCTTAGAAGTATTTGGGGGTCAAAATTCTGGAATGGACAATCCGTCAGCAGGAGGTGCAATTTGTGCATTTAGTGAAGACACAGAATGATGCCCAGAAATTGGTAGGTTTCATCCGTACTTGGTTACCTCCATACTTGGGACTGACAGACGCACAACTGTCTCCTCTGTATGATTTGTTGAAAGGGGACGCTGATCTAAAGTCACCTCGCACATTGACCCTGGAGGCACGTCAGGTGCTGGAGGTGGTTCAGCAAGCTGTCTTGGCTTGCCAGGTTCATTGCATTGATCCCTCCGTTGATGTCACTGTGCTCATCACCACTCCAGATTCGCATCCCACAGGCATCATTGGCCAGTGGAGTGACAAATGGTCCGATTCCTTGCACTTGTTGGAATGGGTTTTCCTGCCCCATCAGCCACAGAAGACGGCAACTGCATTGTTTGAGCTGATTGCTCACTTGATAATCAAATGCCGGCAACAGTGTTTGCAATTGCTGGGTGCGGATCCCGCAAAGATCATACTCCCGGTGCAACAGGAGGATTTTGACTGGAGCTTTGCAAACAGTGTGTCCCTGCAGAGTGCTCTGGAAAATTTTTCAGGGCAGGTCATTTATCATCTGCCCAGTCATAGGCTACTGCATATGGCAAAATTCACACAAATCTCTCTGAGGCCCAAAAATAGCCAGGAACCTGTTCAAGGACCCACCGTCTTCACTGACGGTTCAGGGAAAACAGGAAAGGACATTGGTACTTTGAGGGATGGATCTGAGTGGCAGGTTCTGGAAGGTCATGAGGATGGGTCAGCCCAATTGGTTGAATTGAGGGCTGCTGTCATGGTGTTTGAGAAATTTTCCCAGGAACCTTTTAACTGGGTCATGGATTCCGCCCACGTGGCTGATATCGCACAGTGGTTGGGTCATTCGGTTTTGAAGGAGGTCAGTAATCCTGCCTAGTTTCATTTACTGAAGACCTTGTGGTGTGCCATTCAGGCCCGGGTTCATCCATTCTATGTTCTGCATGTGAGGAGTCACAACAATTTGCCGGGCTTTATAGTGGAAGGTAACGCGAGGGCTGACAAGCTGGCTAACCCAGCGTGGGCAGCACCTCAGCCTGATACACTCGCGCAGGCCAAGGCATCGCATGGGTTTTTCCACCAAAATGCACATACCCCGCAGAAGCAGTTTCAGCTGACGCCAACCGAGGCTCGTGACATTGTTGAGTCATGTGATGACTGCCATGCACTTGCTCCGCCTTTGCCGGCAGGGGTAAACAACCCCAGAGGCCTTAGGGCCTTGGAGCTTTGGCAGTCCGAGGTCACCCAGATTGCCAAGTTTGGTCGGTTCAAGTATGTGCATGTCACAGTGGACATGTTCTCCTCTGCAATGTGGGCTTCTGCTCACACTGGGGAGAAGGCCCATGATGTCCTTGCCCACTGGAGGCAGGCCTTTGCCCTTCTGGGCACACCTTCTGCTGTGAAAACTGACAATGGTGCTGCTTACACATCACAGAAGATGCGGCAGCTCCTGCAGTTGTGGAGTGTGTCACACAGGTTTGGTATCCCTTATTCTCCAACTGGTCAAGCTATTGTAGAACGTGGTCATGGTACTCTGAAGCAGGTTCTTCAAAAACAAAAATGGGGAATGCAGGGTAAAATCCCGCACAGTCGGTTGCCAAAAGCTTTGTATACTATCAATCATCTCACTGTGCCACAGAATTCAAATAATCCTGTCAATTTGAATCATCACCTTTCGTTGCAGGCTCTGGACAAGACACATCAGCCTCAAGCAAAGCTTCAGATGCGGAATTTAGTCACCAAACAGTGGAAAGGTCTCTATGACCTTATTGCTTTGGGGCATGGGTATGCTTGCGTATCCACAGATACTGGGGTACACTGGGTACCTTCAAAGTGTGTTCGTCCTGACCTGCGACCACAGAGACAGAATCTGGCCAATAGGCAAAAGGGAAACTGTGGCCAAACTGAAAGTCATCAAGTGGATGAATCATCGAGTGATGACTCAGATGCAGATGGTGCAAGTGATCACTCTGATGATTCCTTCATGAGTGGATACTTAGCATTGTTCATTTTTCCTTTTAACATTGTTCATTTTGCTTTTTTTTTTTTCTTTTTCTTCTTTAAACGGAAAAAGGGTGAGATGTCACCCTGTTCTTCTAAAGTTCTTCAAAGCCTTCTGATGTTTACATTTTTGTAATGGAGTTTCTCACGCACTTCTCAGGTAAATAATGATTATTTTGCATTCCTTTCTGGAGGAGGAGAGAATTGATGGACTGTTGGTTTGACCAGTGTGGTTGGAGAGGTGGCAATTTCATCCTCCAATCCATGGTTGCTTTTGGAATTCTATAAATATCGAGGTCCAGAAATAAACGTGACTTTTTTGCCTTGGACATCTCAGCATGTGAGTGTCGTTCATTTCGTGTCGTATTGCAACAGCCTGCCTCTCTAAGCAGCTGGATGCAGCAGCTAAGGGATGGCCAGGATGCCTCAGAGCAGTTGTGGCAGTGGCAGTGAACATCCAGGAAGCACACAAGTTCACCCTGGGCCAGAGGATGACTGTGCTGGTGTCCCACACAGTGTCTGCAGTGCTGGAAGTAAAGGGGGACATTGGCTCTCCCCACAGAGATTCCTGAAATACCAAGCCAGAATGGTGGAACAAGATGATGTAGAAATTGTGGTAACTAACATTGGGAATCCAGCTTCTTTCCTCAGTGATAGCATGGGAGAAATGGTGATCCATGACTGCCTGGGGACTATCAAAGCTACCTACTCCAGAGACCCGGATCTGAAGGACACCCCTCTCGAGGACACTGAGACCTGGTTCACTGATGGAAGCAGCTGCGTCATCAGTGGAAAAAGGCAAGCTGGGTATGCAGCTACCTTCAGCCAAGAGGTAACAGAGTCTGGATCATTACCAACCAACACCTTGGCATAGGAGGCTGGAGTAATTGCCTTAACCTGGGCTTTAGAGCTGGCAAAAGGTAAGAAAATCAGTATTTACACAGATTCAAGGTATGCATTTGGGGTAGTCCATGCACATGGAGCCATCTGGAAGGAAAGAGGACTGCTGAACTCACAAGGAAAAAGCATTAAACATGCATAAGAGATAATAAAACTGTCGGAGACAATCCAGCTACCTGAAAAGGTAACCATCATGCACATCAAGGTACACCAAAAAGTGAGCTCTGGATTGGAGGAAAGGAATGAGCTGGCAGACAGAGAGGCAAAAGAAGCAGCTAAACCTGAGGTAATTGTTGAGACAGTTGAAGCAGTCTCAATCCCAGATGGACAAATTTCTAAGGAAAGTAAGCCAAAGAACAGTAAAAAAGAAAAAAGGCTTATTGAGGAAGAAAATGGGAGTTATAATCAAGAGGGGTGGGCTGTTGCAGATGAAGGGAAAGGAAGGCCTGTGATCCCCTCTTAGATGCTATGGTCATAGTGAAAGATGAACATGAGAAAACACATTGGGGAATAGCTGCCTTGTATAATCACTTGAAAAATAGAATCCTAGAAGCCAGAAACTTGCAAAGTGCAGTGATTCAGGTGACTCGCCAATGTAGCCTTTGCCTCTAAACTAATCCCAAAAATATTCCTAAACCAAAGCTCGAACAAATTAAGAGAGGATATGAACCTGGGCAACAATGGCAAATTGATTTTTCAGAACTGCCCAGGAGAGGGGGGTATCGATACCTATTGGTGTTAACAGACACCTTTTCAGGGTGGCCAGAAGCTTTCCCTACTAGAACTGCCAAAGCACAGGAGGTAACCAAAGCATTGTTATGAACCAGTACATAATGCACAGCCTGGGAATTATGTATATAAGTCTTTTGCAGAGAAGACTCTGGAACCACAGTAGGAGGGACCATTCCAAGTGCTCCTCACCACCTTTACTGCAATCAAGATTAAGGAACAAAGCACCTAGATGCATCATTCCCGAGTGAAGAAGGCTCCTGAAGGACTTTAGAAAGTTACACTGGGTAACAACAAACTGAAATTAAAACTTTCTCAAGGAAATAAATAGAGTGTGAGTAAAATGATAAGCACAGTGTAATAATCCCCCAAAGAACAGAAAGATTTGTAGCTGTAATAGATAATCAAGTAGGTGTAGCTTAAAGAGTTGTGGCATTTATGATTATTGCTATAACCACAGCTAATACAGCACCACTTCCAAATCGTGTGACTAGTATATAAGTGCCAAGGGAAAGCCTATGATTTTAACTCCCCTAAGTCTCTGGGTCAAATGCTAAAAATTACAAATGCAACTGTGTAAGAAAGAAGAAGTATTTGGGGATGTAAATCTGTGTTTGTCCAAGATAGATTTCATGAATCTCATCAAGAATCCTAAATACTGTGACAAATGCTTAATTGCTCTGAGTTTAGACTCAGATACAGAGCAAAGTATTTATCACTTTGAAATGTATCCCATTAACCAGACAATCTTGCTTGTGTATACAAGACAAGGTTGTATCTGCCTCAGAACAGCATGTCCCACTATAACAGTAGATGAGATCACTGTGAAGGAAACTCAGTTTAACCTGTGCATTTGTAACTTTGTCAAAATCAAAGGATGTGCTTTTTCCTATCAGGCACCTGTCGTATCATACCAACATATAAAGGCAAATTTGATCACGATCCAAGAAATATTGCCTGTGCCAGCCTATAGGGATGAACTTAACTTTGGTTAGCCAATTGTTCAAACATTATGAATTAAAGAAAATTCTTAAAGAAGTTAAAGATAAAAGAAAAAGAACTTTGATTACAATACACCATGCCCACAGAGACTATACAGAAAGTATTTAAAAGATTGGAAGAAGGCCCATCCCATCATCAGTGGGATGTGCTTTTTGAGTAGTCTCCAATGGCAACTGATTTGCTCAATGTCTTAGTTCATCCAATTATTGTTTTACTTCTCTTAGTTAGTATAAGTTTGATTTTGTCTATTATAGTACTTAGAATTAGAGACTGTTGGGGCAAGTAGCAGCTTTAACTTCAATATTGAGAACATATGGTACGGTTTTAAGAAACACCTACCACATAAGTTTGCTAGATAAAGAAGAATCTCTATGTTAGTAAAAGAATTTACCAACCTTGAAGAAGGAGTAGGGATTGAATCATGATTTTAAAAATTTGAGATTTTAGCTGAGGGTTGAACCAATTCATATTGAAGTCAGATACACCAACAATTGGTTAATCATTATTAGATGCTTAAGTTAAAGTTAATTGTTATATTATGAGCTCATTTGTAGAAAGAAGTGGAGCAAGTGAACCATTATAGTAACGTATTGAAACCAGTAGAACAATGCCCAGCACCTGGACTCCATGTTAATCCATCCCAAAGCCTTGGATCGTGCCAGAGGGTCACAGAGACCTGACGAAGACCTTCCTGACTTCATCCCTGGGACCACTGACCCAATTCGAGACACCGACTGTCATGGTTTCGAATGGGAGGAAATTCAGGGGAGTGATGCAAAGCTTTTTGTGTAACTGACAGTCTGTTGAATGACTGAGAAGCTGGAGATGCCTCTGGGAAACACACATGTTAAAGACAAAAAAACCCAGGAACTCTCTCCTTTCTAGTCGGTGGGAGGGAGGAAGAGATGCCTTGTTTTTGGAGCTGAAATCCTCTTGGAAGCTATGGAGAAAGGACTCTTTTTCCTTATAACACATGAAACTATGGGGAGATGAAAGTGTTCAAATTGATATCGAGCAAAAGCCTCCATGCTAGGATAAGCAGATGTTGAAATAGCCGCGATCCCATGAGAAGTTTGAACAGGGGAAGAGAGAAGAGCAGTCCTGTGCTTCCAGGAGAAGAAGAAGATCTCTGTTCCCAGGGACGAAGATGATTTTAGAAATAGATAATGAGAACTTTTGCCTTTGAACTTGTCATCATTAAAACAATACCCCACAAGTCGCCATGGCCCATCGAGGAGCAGTGGGAAGGCTTGTGGCAATGGGAAGGATTTCACAACAGCAGGGTTCCCCGGGCAGCTGCTACTCGTGATGAAATTGAGAACCATGAGAGAACTGTTCTTTTCCTCTTGTGGAGACGCCTCCATAACCCTAACAAGAGGGACTTCTGTCCCTCAGTGAACTGAAGAAAGACTATTTTGGAAGTAGTAAACTGACTGGAAATCTTAGGCTTGGTTTCTTTACACTGTCAGTGGAAAAGAAAAGGTTGTGGGGGGAGGAGAAGTGTTCTGAGGGATTTGTTTTGATTCTTACTACTTTTTTTTCTTTTTAGTTACTTTTAATAACATTTTCTTTATACACTTTTAAAGTTTTGAGCCTGCTTTGCCTTTCTCCTAATCCCATCTCACAGCAGGAAGTGAGTGTACTGGTGATTGGCCGGCACTGAACCTGCCACATTCTTTGGTGTGTTGGCCGGGAAAATCTCAAAATTGGGAAACCTGAAATTGGCAAACCAAAACCACTACACCCACCCAATTCAAGAGAAGAATTGTGCACGCGTGAAGGACTAATAGCCTCATTTTAATACAAAGTGGGGATAGGAGGTACTGGGGTTGTGCATATGTATTATTTTGGGAAACAAATAGAAGGCAAAAATCCTTGTATGGTGCAGTCACACATTTCAGGGACAACTTCCCCCTGTGCTGCCCACTGGCGTAATAAACATACAACTTTCTAACTTTAACTAGTTGGAGAGTCTTTGTCCCTGATTTTCAGTTTTAATGATTCAGTAATAATGCCTATAGACCCAAAATTGACTACATTTGAGACTGCACAAAAGATTACAGTATTAAAGAAACAAAATATTAAGAAATACCCCTTGGAAGAAGCAAAAATGATTTATGAAAAAAAGGAAGCAAATAATGGAGGATAGAAAAAAAGAAATACTCCTCAAGCCAAATGATTTGTAAAAAGGGAAGAGGAGGGATTGTTATAAATGCATATTATACTGTTTGTTTTTTACAAATATTAAGATGAATGTTGTATGTACAATGTTAAAATAACTTTGCTTTTATTTCTGCTATTAATAAAAACTTAGACCTAGCAGTAGTGGTAGCTGATCTAGTTAGGAGTGAACTGTCTGTTTGGTCAGGATAACATCCAGTGAACATGTCATGGGCACCCTGCTATTGATATGCCAACTATCAGCATCTGCCGCCTGAAGAAAGTGTGGACCAAGGCCCAGAGTGGAAGTGATCAAGAGAGGGAACCAAAACCACAGCCCAGAAACACACATGCTCTAAAAAGGCAGACCCGAGGAGGAGCCATGCTAAACAGTTCCTGGAATATGTAAACTGGATGATGGATATGAATATGCAACAGCCTGATGTAATAGAAACAGTATAAAAAGGGCGTTTCCCAAACTAGCAGGGGTGCTCTTGTTATAGTGCCAAGATGCACCTGGCCCATAATCTTTGCTTTATTGTCTCTGTTTCTTATTGTCCTTTATTAAACTTTTAGATTTTAACAGGAAAGTGAACCATGTTTTTCACAAGGGAATATGGAACTTTTACATATATCGGCCCCTGGCTGCCAACTGCTGGTCGTAGTGGGGCTTGTAAAACCGGTTATTTTCTCTTTTTTTATCTAGTACGTTCCACTATGGGGCTACACTCTTTGATGGCTTTTCTCACGATCTTTCCCCTCCTTCGCTTGCTCAAGGCTGCAATGAGTTCATCAATTTCATCTTCCTCGGAGCTGCTTGAGCAGGAGCTCTCCGATTCGGCTGACCCTGTTGTACCATATAATCTATTTTGCCTACCCCCGATCCCAGGAAGCCCCACGCAGGATTTGCTGCGTCTTTTAACCCGGGCTGCGCGTCCGCCGGCACCGGTGACGTCATCCCCGAAGCCACGCCCCGGCGTTCAGGGTTGCCATGGAAACTGACAGGGCTGGGAGCGGAGAGACCCCTCCCCCATGGGCGGGTCCCTCTCCGCCCTCCCGGTGCGAGGCTCCGCCCCCGGCTCCTCCTCCTCCTCTCGGGGCGGTGCCGTGGGCTGTGCCCGCCATCCATCCCCTCCCCTCTCCCGGTGCCAGGCTCCGCCCCCGGCTCCTCCTCCTGGCCGGGGCCGGCGCCATCCCTGCCTGCCCAGGCTCGCCTTTCTCCTCCTTCCGTGCCCGGGGCCCCGGCTGAGCTGCGCCTCCCCCGCCCCCCGATCGTGCCGGCGGTGGCGGCGGGGGGGGCGCGCCTTGGCCCGGACCCGACCGACCCCACCCTCGGGGCGGGAGCGACTCGATCTAAGCCTTCTTCCTCCTTCGTTTTACTTTTGTTTGCCACTATTGGCTCTTTTTCCCTTTTCTCCCCTTTTCCCTTTCAGACTAAGGGATGCTCTTCCTTTTGCTTTGCTGCGGGGCTCCGCTGACACGCTGACACCAGAAAGAGCCTCGCATACTCCAGCTCACCTGAGCACCCCGAGTATTTATCCTCGCGTCTACGGGAAATCAAACTTGATATTAATCTCTTATCCCAACTACCAAACTCGGGCCTCGTCTGATTGTCCTCTAGTTCATACCGCGGCCAGATCTTTTCTGAGAGTCCAATAAGCTTGGCTTTGAAAAACAAGGCTCCCCCCGGTAAGGGCTCCCCAGTTTCTCAGTGCTAATCCCAGGGGACTGTTTCTCGGGATATTATCACTACAACACTCGCAGCAGAATATACACACGGAATTTTAACAGTTCTGGGTAGAAATTAAAAGACCCAACGAGCGAGAGAAAGAGCGAGATTCCAATCGCGGCGCTCCGGAGCGGCGCTGCGGGAACGATCCCCTGCGCCAGCACTGCCGGCCCCAGGCCAAGCCCAGCCCCGCAATCCAACCCCGCTGCTCACAGCGCCCGCCCTCCCTGAGCCCGGGGCGCAGCGAGCACCGCACCCGCTGCGCTCCCGAGCACAAAACGCCCCTTCCCACCGCCCCCACCCGATAAACGCAGCGCCCCTGCAGCCGCTCACGCCTCTCTCGCTCCTCCCGAGCTTCTCGGCCTCCCGCACCCTCGGCACCGCACCTGGGCCCCGCCAGTGCCGCGGGCTGGGGGCAACAGCTGCACCTTCCTCTGCCTCTGCTCCAGCCTTGCCCGGGTGCCTCGGCTCCCTTCGTGCTCGCCACAAACTGATGCCTGCACAAGGCTGGCCTAGAACAGAGGCCAGACACGGTTACACAGTAAAGCAGGCATTTGTTAAAAGGCCTCCATGGATACACCTTGGGCAGAACGAGAGCCCAGCCAGGGCTACGCCCAAGATGAACCAAAATGGCCACAAAATGGACGACCGGTCACGAGGTCTGGCACTTTTATAAGTTCTTCTCCATTTGCATATTGGAGTTAATTGTCCAATTATACCTTTAGCTGATGAAGTCCCATCCTTCTTGTTTTTCTCTCTTCAGTCCACATTGTTTATGCTCTTGGGCCTGAGGTTTGGATTATTTGTCCTTGGGTTCCCAGCTAGAGCAGGAATTGTTTTGTCTCCCTGCTCTGTGAACAGAGCTCAGCATCCCTTAATATGAAGCTCAGACCCACAGAGTAAAGCAGCACAGAATCTGAAAAAGAGAAAAGCCAAAACCTGAGGCATCAAATCCATGGGACCCCCCCACACTCACCACGACCCCCCCATAGCACTCCCCAGGCCCCCCCATCGATTGAACCCCCCCAAAACATCCCCAGGCCCTCCCCCCTCGGCCCCCCTGAGCCCCTGGCCTGTGTTCTCACCTGGGAAACCCCAAACCTTTGGGAATTCTCAACTGGGAAGCCCCAAATCCCTGGAAACCTCACCCGGGACTCCCAAAACCTCCCCTGGGACCCCCCCCCCCCAAAACCCTTCCAGGATCCCCCAAAACCCCACAGGAGCCTCCAAACTCCACCTGGGATCCCCCAAGACCCCCAAAACACTGGTGACAGTGGGACACAACTGGTGGCACTGGGTTGGTTGACACTGGGACACACCCGGTGACATTGGGACAGGAACACTGGGACAGGATGGGGAGCACTGGGATGAGACTGGAGACTCTGGGCTGAAACTGGTGGCACTGGGCTGGTGACATTGGTATGGGGACAATGGGGTGGTGGCACTGGGAGCATTGGGCTGCTGGCACTGGGTTTGAACTGGGGACACTGGGCTGGAACTGGGTTGGTGACACCGAGCGGTGGCACTTGGGTGGTGACAGTGGGACAGAACCGGTGGCACTGGAATTGAACTGGGGACACTGGGCTGGTGGCACTGGGATGGAACTGGGAACACCTGGACAGGGCTGGTGGCAGTGGCACAGGGACACTGGCATTGAACTGGTGCCACTGGACAGGTGGCAGTGCCATGTCCCTGGTGCCACCTGTGCTGTGTCCCCATGACCCTGCAGTGTCCCTGGACTTGGCCTGCACTGCCCTGGGGGTGGCTGAGGATGGTGTCAGTCTCTGTCCAAAGCTTCTCTCATCTGCCTCACCATCGTCGTGAAAAGGACAGAAACTGGGACCACCGAAAAAAGACCCTGGCTGGAATCCTGGTCTTGCTCTGGAGAGTTGTTCACCAGGAGCCTGAGGCCTGAGCAAAGCCCTTGGCTTGCCAAGCTGTTGTTTGCAGGTGTGCTTGTTTCCATGGAAGACTGAACCTAGTGAAAAGGAGAAGGGGGACACCTTGCCCTTTTCTTCCCTTGCACCTGCTTCACAACAATGGCCCTGGAATTTCCCCACCTCTCAGCCTGGCTGGACTTTTCTGGGGTTACTTTGGTGGTCCCCACAGAAGACCCCACATCTGCTTTACAACCACCGTGAGGGACGGACTGAGATGGGAGAAGCCTCTCCCTCAAAGACTGAGACATGAGACCCCCATGTGGAGAAGCTCCCCCTCCTCCCAAGGGCTGGGACTGAAACCCCCAGCCCGGGGCAGGTGTGTGGGGGAGGCGAGCTGACCAAAGCCAGATGTTTGCCTGCAGGTGTGGCCATTGGACCAAGGAGACAATGGCTCTCACCCACTGCTGGGAACATGGACTGTTTGTACCCTTCTTCAATCCCTTTTTTTGTCCCCCCAGAAATTACAATAGACTATTCTTTACTACTTTTGATTTGATTTCAAGACTCATCACCTTCCCCCATCAAAAAAGACCATAATGGGAGTTCGAATTGACCAGAATCTCTGAGATCTCCCCTGATGTGATCAGGCAAACTCCATCGACTGAAGACTTTGAAGGATTTCATCTCTCTACGTCTGGTAGCTCTATACCTTCCTTTCTCTTCCTCCCTCTTTTTTCTTATTCTTCCCCTTTTCCCCAATGCATTTTGCTGTGGTCATTCAATAAAGGTGCATTTGGTTTTTGATTATTACTGCAAAATCCCCTGTGCCATGTCGGGTTTTTTTGCACTCTGGGACCAATTTACAAACCATCCCAAACCCCGTTCGTAAGAACAGATCATGACATTAAATTGGTGTCATGGACAGGATTGTGACAGACAAAGGGGTTTGCAGGGTTGTGTGCAGTCTCCCAGGTGAAAAGCAATCCCCGTACTCTGTTGAGGGCTCTGTCTCCAGAATTTCACCAAAGATCTCTCTGTGCAAAAGGGGGAACTGTTTCTGTTGTGTTTGTGTGCATCTGCACTGCCTGGGAAGGAAGGGGCAACTTGAAGAAATTAAGCAAGGGCCTCCCAGGCAGATCTGTCCCTTCACCTACCCAGGGAAGGGAGGGGAAACACAGCAAGAGCTGTGTGGTTGTGTAAATTAAATCAGCATTTCCCTGTCGTAGTTTTTGGCCCCTTCACAAAAAAACTGTTTTGTGTGTGTGTGTGTGTGTGTGTGTGTGTGTGTGTGTGTGTATCGGGACTGTCTGGGAAGGAAGAGACAACTTGAGGTAACTAAATAGAACCTTCCAGGCAGATTTAGTCTCTTCACCCAGCCAGGGAAGTGAAGGGGACACAGCAAAGGCTGTGAAATTGTGTAACTTAAGTTTGCATCTCCCTGTTGTGGTTTTGGTCCCTTCTCAAAATGACTCAAAACCTCAGTGCAAAAGGTGACGCTGAATTTTATGCTCTGCTTGCTAAATACAATGTCACACCTTCTCTAGGAGGAGAAGAATGGGCAAACTGCAATTGGTTTAATTTAGAAAATGTTATTTATAGAATATCTTCTTTGCAACATCAAACAAAAGTCAAACTGGGCAAAAATAAAACCCTTCTCTGCTCAGTTTTGGGAGCCTGCCTCAGAGCAGCCACAGAAACTCGCTTTAAGCGAAGAAGTGAGAAAAATGCTGTAATAGACTCCCTTCAAAACCCAGTTGAAGTTTTGCAAAAACAATTAGATGAAGAAAGAAATGAAAATAATTTATTATGAGCTGCCTTAATAGAGGAGCATGGTAAAAGCTCACAGAACGCTGATTCCTCAAAAGAGGCAGAGGAGAAGGAAACTCCTCACATTAATCAAAATTACCCTCAAACAGAATTAGCTCTGATGAAAAATTGTGGGGAACACTGTTGTTACAATAGCACGAAATCTCTAATTAAAACAGAATGCAGCAATTTCAATAATGAGGATCTTGACCTGCACATAACCACCAAAGAAATCCCGTACACTGCTACTGAATTAACAAAACTTGCAAAGCAGTACGGGCTTCTCCCCCACAAATCTGAAACAGAACACATCTGCCAAGTGTCTCTCACCAGGGAGATCAGATTCTTTTGTCAGAACAAGAAGCTGGTGGGTGCTGGGGACATGGGGTGTTCTTAACAAGGGCAGACAGACGCACCCCATGGTCCCTGGCTCAGTGTGCAGCTCATTGGGCAGGGGGGCTTCACCCCTTGGAAAGGGGAGACCCTTTGGTCGGTACCCCCGGCCACCTCTGGGAAACATTCACAAAGCCGGCTGCCTGCAAATGATGCATGAAAGAAAATCAACTACAAGCTATGAGTTACCAATGCAATCACCTGTAAAGCCTGAAACTATGACCCCTTTAATTCAAGGGCTTTCAGAAACACTTAAACCTACAGCAATTATCCTTCAATAAACCATAGTAGCTGCTTCTCCTGTAGAAACACCTAATAGATTCCTTAGTAACCAGAATGACCCATTTGTTCCCCTTTATGACTTGCTGAGCAAATGGGGTGAAATGGGATTGGACTCCTTCTCAGGAGGAAGCATTGCAATTGCTGATTTTTGAAGCAACAGCTCACCAAGCACTGGACCCTGTCCATCCCACAGATCCCTTTCAGCTGGAACGGGGATTTGCCTCCTCAGGGCTGTCAGTACACATTTGGCAGCAGGGTCCTGAGGGTCCAACAAGGCCTGTTGGTTTCTATTCCTGTGGTTTCAAAGATGCTGAGAAAAGATACACTACCTGGGAAAAAGGATTGTTTGTGGTTAGCTCAGCTCTCATAGAAGTGGAAAAAACCTTAGCAATACAAGAAAGTTGTATTTCTTGGATAGCAGCCAAGACAAACTTGCCTCTGTGATTAAAGCAACCCCTCCTTTCTCCTCTGCTTCTGCTCACAGAGAGGGAGAAGGCAGTGCTCAGGTTGAGGAACTGTTAACTTTATGGAGTATTTTCCAGCATGAGGGACAGAATTCTTTTCTTGTCTGTATTTACACCGAGTCCTATGCTGTGTTTATATTTGGGTTGGTCCAGGCGGATGCTTTTAAAAGAGCCACAGGAGATAATACTGTTAAAGCAATGCAGGGATGGTTTGGGATTTTCCTAAAACCACAGGAAATTCAATCTGATAATGTTTCTCACTTTACTGTCAAAACTGTGCAGGATTGGGCAAAAGGTGAAGGGACTAAATGGACTTCTCACACCCCTTACTATAGATGGGGGGTAAATGGGTGTTCCAAAATCACTGCTTTTTGCCCGACTGCTCCAAGCATAATTCCTTCACTACGGGGACCAGAAGATTCCAAGAACCCAGCACATTACCCTGGACAACCTGTTTTAGTGGACCCCCCTACTGCAGGGGAAGTACCACTGGTGTTCAAAACCTCTCTGACAATTCCACTGTTCTAACTTTTTCTGCCTCTTCGTGGCAGAGTCTGTTGTGTTTACTTTCACAGAAGAACTCTGAGGGACATGAAGACCTGATAAACCACGATAACACTAGAGATGGACAACAGAAATGATGTTTTCCCTTGCCTTTACGGTAACAGCAGGTGATGATATTACACATGACATGTAAATTAATTGAACTTGAATAAATTGGCTGCCACATCCAGAGATTTGACCAAATAACAACAACCACAGCAGTCATCCTTATTGGCATTGAGAATCAGTGGTTGCTATCAAACATGTTACCACATTGGGAGAAAGTAAATGTAAATGATCACAAATTGATAATTTATGCACTCGGTGCTACACAAAACAATCTTTCTTTGGCTCTCAGCTGTATCCAGGCACAATTGTGGATGCAGTCAGTTGCTGCCTCAATTATAAGAGAAGGTGAAGAAGGCACTTTTCCCACTGAAATTCGGAAAATAATTTGGGACAGTGCCACTGACTTTGAAAGAGAATTCCAATCCTGGTGGAACCTGGTGAATTTTACCTATGAGCCCATTGCAAATACAGCCACAGCTTTTGTGTTAACCATACACAATGCCTCAGAGCATTTGATTTTCCCTGTTATAGCATTAGAACTGAATTACAGCAGAGCTGTTCTCTATCCCAAAGAGAATGGGCCCGTCAAATTGGTGAGAAATGGCAAACTGTTAATTTGGAATCTTGTATTGTCCGAGAACAACAAGGGCTCATCTGTGAAAGCAATGCAATCATAGCTCAAGACATTCGTTTAGACATAGAGCAAAATATCTGTCATTTTGAAATTTGTCCTAACAAGACTTCTGAAACAGTCCTTATATACATAGGCAATAGATGTGCATGCTTAGAACTGCTTGTCATTTTGTATTTGTAGAAAACGTGGTAGGAGATACTAAAAATCTTTCAAATTTCTGTGCTTGTAACTTTACCAAGATTACAGGATGGGATTTCTCTTATGAAGCTCCAGTTACCTCTCACTACCCATTGCAATCCAACTACACACTGATTCACAAACTGATGCCTACTCCTATTGGGATGGATCTCACTTTGGTAAGACAACTGCTGCTCCATCGAGACTTAGTTGAAATCCTTGAGAAGATTGAGAAAAACGCACAGAAAGCCCTGGTGACTGTTCATCACAATGTGAGACAGATACCCCGTGTCATGGAAAGGGTGGAGAAAGATGCCGAGCACAGGGGGTGGGATACTCTTTTAGGTGGTCTCCTACTGCCACGGGTGTCCTGAGCAGTCTGTGTCATCCCATTGTTATCCTTTTGATACCAATTCTGCTTGGTTTTATTTTATCAGCAGTCCCATTCGTTATGAATTGGAGCATGAAACAGCTGACAAGATTGACGTCTATAGTTAATGCACACAACTTGGCTGATGTCCCATGCACCGTGGACATCCCCAAGCCTTTGACACAAGGCAATTATGAATGAAGCATATGTGTTTTGGAATAATCCTTAATTTCCATTTATGATTTTGTGGGAATTACTTTCCATTTTTAGTAAATTGTATTAGAAAATCATTTTTTAAAGTTAATGCTTGTATTATGATTAGTTTATTGCTTTTTGCTTTTAATTATTTGTGATTTGTTTTCACAATTTGAGAATTGTTATAAAAATAATACTATTTTAATTAATTAACCACCTGTAAATTGTTATGAAAATAATACTGTTATAATCAATATTAATTATGTTTGTTTATTGTTTCCCTTTTTCCCCTCATTTTCCGATCCTTTCTTTTCCTCCTTTTTCTCTCTCTCTTTTTTCTCTCTCTCTCTGTCATACTGTCTCTACATTTCCAAGTATACTACCAATGTACAGCAAATCATAAAGACCCACCAGCAACACTACAGAGTTCTGCTGATGAAGATCCCTTCAAGACAATCGTGAGTCACAGGGTCGTGTGAGAGTCTGTCCGAATTTTCCCTCATCTGCCTCCCGATCGTCACTGGGGGTCCACTGAATAGAAGACCCCCCCTGTCTTAAATCTCTGGCTCCAAAGGAGAAAGTCATGTGCCTGAGACCTGAGAGCGTTGCCAAGCCATTGTTTTCACAGGTGTTGTTTGCTGTGTGCTACACTGAGCCCAATGAGAAGAAGAAGGAAGCACCGTGCCCTTTGTGCAACAACAGCCTTGGGAGCTGTCCCACCTCTCGGCCTGGCTGGATTCTCCTGAGTTCTGGGTGGTCCCCCCACAGAAGACCCTCACCTGTTTTACAACCACCGTGACAGACAGACTGAGATGTAAGGAGCCTCTCCATCAAGGACTGAGACACGAAACCCCCATGTGAAAAGGCCCCTCTGCTCCTTCCAAGGACTGGGACTGAAACCCCCAGCCCGGGGCAGGTGTGTGGGGGAGGCAAGCTGACCAAAGCGAGATGTTTGCCTGCAGGTTGTGACCGCTGGACCAAGAACACAATGGCTCTCGTTTACTGCTGAGAACATGGACTACCTGTTACATCTATTCCTTATTGTATCTGTTTCCCCCCTCCCCGGCAATTTCCAATAGAGTTATCATAATAAAAACCTCTGAGTTAGCCAGAGACTTGGAGATCTCCCCAACGTAACAGGCGGATCCTCGACTGGACTGGACCAAAGGACTTCGTCTCTACGTTTGGTAGCTCTATCCCCCTCTTTCCCTCTCTCTCTCTTTTGTCTCTCTCTTCCTCTATCTTTTTCTCTCCCTTAATCCCTCTATTGCCTTTTGCTGTGGTCATTCAATAAAGGTGCATTTGTTTCGATTATCATTGCAAACCCCCTTGTACCGTGTCGGTTCTTTTTGCACCCTGAGATCAAATCCACGAACCATCACGAAACCCGTCCGTGAGGACGGATCGTGACACCCCCCGAGGACCCCTCCCTAAATTCCCCCCCAAAGCCCCCCCAGCACCCCGAGACCCCGCTAAAACCCCCTCAAGTTCCCCCCCAGACCCTCCCCAAATGCCCCCTAAACGTCCTCAAAACCCCTCCCCAAATTCCCCTCACAACCCCTCCAGGACCCCTCACCTGTTCCTGCGCCTCCTCAGCAGCTCCCGGAGCCCCCCGTCCTCTCCCAGCGCCTCCCCCGCTCTCTCCAGCGCCTCCCGCAGGACCCGCCCGAGCCCGGGGCGGCTCCCGGGGGTCCCTGAGGGGGTCCCGGGGGGCGGCGGGGGGGGAGGAGGCGCCCGCTCCATGCCCGGGCCCGGGGTCAGGGGCGCCACTTCAGGCTCGGCTCTGATTGGCTGGAACGGGCGTGGGGAGGGCGGGAGTTGCTGAGAGGAGACGCCCGGTGATTGGTTGGTTTCGTAGAGTGCGTGGTGATTTACAGGAGAGGGGCGGGGCAGGCGGCCTTTGGCGAGGGGAGACGCACGGTGATTGGTTGGTTGAGCTCGAAAGAGGCGGGTGTGTCTGAGGGGAGGCGTGCAGTGATTGGTTGGTTCGGCATGTGAGAGGCGGGTGTGTCTGAGGGGAGGCGTGCAGTGATTGGTTGGATCGGCGCACGGGGAGGCCGGTGTTCCTGAGAGGAGACGCCCGGTGATTGGTTGGTTTGGGGCGGGGTGCGCCGTGATTCGCTAATTTGGGAGATGAAGCGCGGTGATTGGATGGTTGGGGGCGGGGTGCGCCGCTATTGGCTGCGAAAAGTCCGGGATTTTTAAGGGAACATTTCCAGGTTTTTGGAGAAAATCTCTTAGATTTTTATTGAAAAATTCCCATATTTTTGCAGGAGAAATATTCCCGGATTTTTTGACCCCACATGACCCCAAATAACCCAAAAAACCACAAAGCACTGGAAATAAACTCCAAATAACCCCCAAAAAACCAAAACAATATCCAAAAGTCCCCTAAATGAGCCCAAACAAATCCAAATAACACCAAAAAAACCACCCAAATAAAACCCATAAAACCCCAAATGATTTCAATTACACCTAAAAAAATGCCATATACGCCAAGATAAACCCAAAGAACTTCAAATAATTCCGAATAAGCCCAAATAAACCCAAAAAATCCCAAACAAACCCAAATACTTCAAAATAACCCCAAATAAACAGAAATGACCCAAGTAAAACCCAAGATAAACCCCAAATAGTCCATAAATAACCCCAAATAAACCCCAAACAAACCCTAAATAAACCCAAATAAACCCCAAGTAACCCCAGTTCCTCCCGTCCCCACCCCAAAAAGATCCCGACCAATCAGAACGCGCGGCACTGATGACGATCCACTCACTGGACAGAAACTCAAGAGCACTGGCCCCGCTCAGCGATTTTCAGCCAATCAGCGCCCGGCCCGACTCTGACTCATCAGTTGCCAGGCACAGACCAAGGCCTCTCACTGCGGTAAACACTCACAGACCGCGCGGGGTAATTTCCAGCCAATCAGAGCGTGTCTCGCTGATGACTCATCAGTTGCCAGCAGCGCAATTTGGGGAGGGGGGGAAGGTGACCCTGGGGATGGGCTGGGGACCCCAAATTAATGCAAAACGGGGTCGCGACCCCAAAACGGAGCAGGAGGGGCCTGGAGCCCCCAAAACCAAACACGGGGGAGGGGACTGGGGGAATGATCTGAAAGGGGGGGGAGGGAGGGTGGAGAAAAGACAGGGGTGGGACCCCAGAATTGAGCTGGGAGGAGGATGGGACCCCCAAATCGCGGTTGGAGGGGGGTGGGACCTCCAAAAGCGATGAAGGTAATTTTGTTCCTGGAATATGTAAATGAGTTTATGGATATGCATGAGGGTCTATGAATATGCAACAGGCTGATGTCACAGGAGACCAGGACCATCGAGAAAAGATTGTTATGGCCACCAAGATGTCCCAGTTATTTTTGGGGACACCTCTTAATTAATCTGGTTTTAATTACATGAGCCTGTTGCATATTCATAGACCCTCATGCATATCCAAAAACTAATTTACATATTTCAGGAACTATTTTACATGGTCCATCCTTGGGGGTGTCTCCCCATTTCAGGAGCCTCCACTGAAATGGAAAATGTAAACCCGGTCCCTTTGAAAAAAAAAATTATTATTATTATTATTATTATTATTATTATTATTATTATTATTATTATTATTATTATTATTATTATTATTATTAATAATAATAATAATAATAATAATAATAATAATAAAAATAAACAACTATAAAAATTAGAATTAATTTTGAAATTAAGGGGCTCTCAGGCAAAGATATGGGAGTAGAAATACAGTTCTTTATTAGGAAAAATTGAAAATACAAATGCAGTAGTACAAACAAAAAAAATG
This sequence comes from Molothrus aeneus, assembly GCF_037042795.1. NCBI lineage: Eukaryota > Metazoa > Chordata > Aves > Passeriformes > Icteridae > Molothrus > Molothrus aeneus. Next base: position 3,307,188 of record NW_027099016.1, read on the forward strand.
AGTGACAGAGTCAGAATCCTCTGGGAATCCAGTGGACAATGAGGCTGATCCTTTGGGAATCCAGTGGGACAAGGGATGATCCTTTGGGAATCCATTTCTTACCCCCCAAAGACAGGACAAAAGCAGGGGGGGTGGAGTTTTTATAGAGTGTCCCAACGGCGGAGTTGGGGTTTGGGTCAGGAGAGGAGCTCTTAGCAACACAAGAAGGGTGAGATCAAATTCCTTCCTCTTAGCAACAGCAGCACTCCACACAGAACCTGTCCCCAAATCCTGAATTCCCTCTAAAACAACTGAGAAATTATGGAACTGCAGATATATTCAATCAATTTCCTTCATTTAACCTAGTCTGGGGTGTTTTTAAAGAATGAAGGTGAAGCAGAGGAAAATTAAGGCCAAACCAAAAGGAGAAGCAGCCAGGTGTGCTCCCAACATTGATCACAGGGAATGTGAGTGACCAGGGCTGTGCCCAAAGTGCCTCCTCCAGTGGGGGATGGAGCTGGAGCAGCGCACGAAGCTCTGCCCGCACTCGGGGCACTCGCAGGGCTTCCCTTACCGGTGCCTCCGTTGGTGTTGGGTCAAGTGAGAGCTCCTGGAGAAGCTCTTCCCACACTGGGGACACTCGTAGGGCCTCTCCCCTGTGTGGATGCGCCGGTGCCTGGCGAGGGTGGAGTTGCGCTTGAATCCCTTCCCGCAGTCAGGGCACTGGAAGGGCCTCTCCTCTCTGTGAATCCGATAGTGCCGGAGGAGACAGGACCTGGTCTGAAACCTCTTCCTGCATTTATCACACTCGTAGGGCCTCTCCCCTGTGTGGATGCGCTGATGAGTGATGAGGTTGGAGTTCTGCCTGAATCCCTTCCCACACTCAGGGCATTGGAAGGGCCTCTCCTCTGTGTGAATCCAATAGTGCTGGAGGAGATGGGAGCTGGTCTGAAACCTCTTCCCACACTTGGAACACTCATAGGGCCTCTCCCCAGTGTGGGTTCTCTGGTGCATGATCAGGTGGGAGCTCTGGCTGAAGCACATCCCACACTCGGAACACTTGTACGGCCTTTCTCCAGTGTGGGTCCTCTGGTGGCTGATCAGGTCGGAGCTGCACCTAAAGCTCTTCCCACACTCCCCACACTCGTAGGGCCTCTCCCCAGTGTGGGTCCTCTGGTGCTTCCTCAGGCTGGAGCTGTGGCTGAAGCTCTTTCCACATGCCCCACACTCGTAGGGCTTCTCCCCAGTGTGGGTCCTCTGGTGCTTCCTCAGGCTGGAGCTCTCTCTGAAGCTCTTCCCACACTCCCCACACTCGTGGGGCCGTTCCCCAGTGTGGGTTCTCTGGTGCACAATCAGGTCGCAGTTCCACCTGAAGCTCTTCCCACACTCCACGCACGTGTGGGGCTTCTCCCCATCATGGAGCTGCTCATGGAGCACCAGCTCCGAGCTCTGGCTCCATCTCCGGCCGCCTTCCCGGCCCAGGCTGGCTCTTTCCCCCTCACATCCCCGCCATCTGCGTTTGCAGCCCCTCCTCGTGCGGCAGCTCCGGGGCTTTTCCTCCCCGTTGGCTTCCTGCGCCGTGGAGCCGCTCAAAACGGCCTCTGCCACCAGGTTCTGCCGCGGGCATTTGTCCTCCCTGCTCTCCATGCTCAGCTCCTGCTCTGGGGGAGGAAGGACAAGGACAGCATGGGATTTGCCTCCGTGCCACAGGCAAGGGCAAGGAGATCCCCCCAGGGCTGAGCTGCAGCCGGGGGCCCTGCTGGGCTGGGAGATGGAGCAGCACAGAGGGGAAAGGGGCACTCATCGCCAGCTCGGGGCTGTGCACAAATCACAAACAGGACGGGACTGCTAGGAACGTGTCCTGAGCTGTTTTATTTCCCAGCATCAGCCTCATTACTTGGTTATGACAATGGGAAGATGCCAGTAGCTCACATCGCAGGTAGCAGACAAAGAACTTCATGTTCAAACTTACTTTAAAAGGTTTTTGACCAATCACACAAAGCAAAGGCATACTGACAGTAGTTCTATCCAAGCACTATAAGCACATTGACGGTTAAAACAATGCTCCCTTATTTCAAATACCTGCTTGTAAGCCTTAAAACACAATGCACAGAGCTCCATTATTAAGCTTGGAACTTCCTAATATCCTGCTAGATATACTTTTCTGCAGGTTAGGGAGTTATTCTAGATAAGTGTTAATGCACAGACCATTGTTCTATTTCTCCCTACTTTCTAATTCTTATATAATTTTTCTACTCACCAATCTTATGGCTGCAGCAAAGCTCTAATCAGTTCTACTGTCTCTGAGGCTTGTCTTTTGCAGCTTTCCCAAAACCCTCTGATTTTAAGCGTTCCAGAGACACTGACTTCCTCCTCACCTGCCTCAGTGTCCCAGGGCATCTTCCTCTTCCTCGCAGCCTCCCAGGAGTTGGCAATGGGAAATCCTGGTTTGGGGAAAACAAGGGATGAGCACATTGAGTTTGAAGGTCCCTCTGCCCGACTCCATCTCTACAAGTCACCGGCCATCTGGGCTCCAGAAAAACCTCCCAAACACCAAGACTCAGCCCTGAAAAAGCCTCCCAGGAGTTCTCTGTCCCTGGTCCCTCCCCTCTCGAGTTCTGGGGTCCCCCCCTGTCCCAGCTGCTGGGGTCACGCTTGGATTGGGGGTCCCCCTTCTCCTCAGTGCCCACCCTGCCCAGGCTGCTGCCAGTCCCAGCAATGCCAAAAGCTCCCCCCGCTTCGCTCTCCCCATTTCAGGATGCTGGGGCTGTTTGGGCTCCCGGGCTCCCTTCTTCCCCCATTCTCTGCTCTGGGCTGCAGCGGCTCCAAGGAGTCCCCCCTGCCCTCTCCAGGCTCTTGAGGCTCCCGCCAATGGCGGCGCTCCCCCCTCTCTGGGCTCCCCACTTTGGGCTCCTGGGGCACACAGGGCTCTGCTCCTCCAGGCTGCCTCTGCCGGCAGCCGCCACCGCCACCCCCCGATGTCCCCCCAAGGGGCCTTTTCCGCTCAGCCTTGGACTTCTTCATTCTCCAAACATCCCCCCAAAAACCCAACCCAGGGACCCCCCGGGATATCCGGGCCGAGCTCCCCCTCCCCGCTCACCGGAGCCATGGGGGGGGCGATGATCCCACAGGTGGGGGCTGCGAATTCAGGCAGGGATCGACGGCCTGGCTCCCTCAGCTCAGCCTCGATCCACCTTTGTCCCTCCTCTTCCTCTTCCTCCTGCTCCTCCCCTTCCATTCCCCCTCCCTCCTCCTCCTCTCTGTCCTTCTCCTCTTCCATCCCTGCCCTTCCCTGCCTCCTCCTCCTCCCCCAGCAGCAGCCACACCCTCGGTGCCCCGTTCCCGCAGCCCTCGCAGCCCGCGGCAGGAGCGGGGATGGAGCCGGGACAGGTCGGGATGGGCAGCGCGGGGCTCTCGGCTGCTCCCAGCCGCTGCGGGCGGGGGGAACCCGGCCCGGGCCAAAAGAGAGGCAAACTGGCCAAACTGGGGGCACATCACAAAGCTAAGGATGCAGCAGGAAATGGAGCTGAAAGAGTTATGTTAATATTAACTCCAAACAAGGAAACACTGGAAATTCCAAAGGTTACGGAAGCCAAGAAAAAAGAATCAAACAAGTAAGGAAGTGAACGAGATAAATCAAGGAAACTGAAACTTCTTGATGGAAGACAATTACTTAATAAAATGTGCTTACTAGGAAAATATTAAAGACATGCATCAGAAAACCCACTGGGGTAATCAAGCTTTGTGTGATAATTTTTTAAGGAACTATGGGTGCACTGGGATTTTTGGAGGAGCAAAGCAAGTTACTGAAAGATGCTTAAATTGCTAAAGGATAAATAAAAGGTGATGAGAAAAACAACATTAGGAGGTCATGAGTTAGCTCGTCGACCATTTCAAAGTATCCAAGCAGAAGTTTAGATTTGTTAGGTTCTGGATTTATTTGTAAAAAAAACCCCATTTAATCTAGAAGAAAGAGAATATGCCATATGTTAGACAGGAGATTTTAGGAGAATAAAAATCTTTAAACTATCAGCAACACCCAAGAAAAAAACAGGAAAAGAAAAAGGGGAAATGAAAGGGAGGGGAACAAGAGGAAAAATCAGAAAGAGAGTGGGATCCTTTGCAGCTCTTGCCCCCTCCGTTCGTGGCCGAGGCGCCTGTCCCGGGTCCCGGCTCGCTGCCCGCCTCAGCTCCGCCTGCCCCGGTTTCCATCCCAGGTGCGGGCTCACTGCCCAGGGCAGCTCCACCTGCCCCGGCGCTGGCGGTGAATTTGTGTGCCCTGCTCCCACTGCCCGGCCCGCGGCCGCTCTGCCGGCCATGCTGGGGAAGATGGGGGTTGCTCTGTCCTGCCGCGTGGGCCGAGGTCACCGCGCCGACCGCACCGAGGGCGGGTCCCAGCCATCCCATCCCCGGCTGCCCTGCCCGTGCCAGCTGCGCTGGGCACCGCCGCTGCTGCCGGGGTCTCCCACCTGCCTTTTCTCTGCCGGGAGCTGCCGGATCAGCCGCCATAAGCCATGTGGGGGCTGCCCACGCTCCGGCTCGGTCTCCACGGGAAGATCCCCCTCTGGCGATTCCGGCAGCAAACCCTGCCCACACTCCCACCGAGCCTCGGCGGGATATCCTCCCCTGACCCCGTCCTGCTCTGAGTTACGTCCCCTTGGGAACCACAGCTCCGGCTGTTCAGGGAAACTCTCTTTCTCTCTACAGGAAGCACCTTATCGAAACACGAGGAGCTCAGTTAAAAGGCAGCCCTCTCCAAATCCTTTCTCAAAACACAAGAGAAAGGCTAGAGAAGGTAAAAAAGTGAAAGAGTTAGATGAAGGGATTGCTCTATTTCCGTTAAGAGAGGTTCCCATGGCAGGGATGCGCTGCCCTGCCCCGCGGGAGCCACCAGCGCCCCTGCCGGCCGTGCCCGGAACTGCACCCAAGGGGAAAGCGCCGCAGCCGAAAGGCCGGGACTGGCTCCGGGCTCTGTTTGTTGTCACTGCCGGAGCTGGTGTTCTTTGTTTGCTTTATTTACACACTAGAAAAGAACTGGTATTCCTATTCCCATAGCTTTGCCTGAGAACCCCTTGATTTCACTATTATAAAAATTAGGAGGGAGAGGGTTTGCATTCTCCATTCCAAGAGATGCTTTTTCTGCCTTCCCAAGCAGACACCTGTCTTGTAAAGCAAGACAAGCACCCACAGGCACTGAGGGGGGCTGCAGGAGGGGCAGAAGAAGGCCCTGCAGCAGCTGGGCACAAAGGCCCAGCAGGTGAATGCAAGAAGGGAGCAGAAAAAGGCCAAGCTGAAGGCAAAGGCCAGGGCAGAGCTCCTACAGCCCCTGAGGGATCAGCCCCAGGGCCCAAGGGGGCCCCAGCACCCAGGGCACGGGCTCGGCCACAAGCACCCGGCAGAGGCATTGCCCTCCTCGGCAGGGGACAGCCCACCCAAACAGCCCCTGGCAAGGAATCAGGGCTCCAGCTGCAGGGCACAAGGACACTGCAAGCACAGACAGCAGCACCCTCAGGACCAGCAAGTCCACCCCTTGATGGACATGGATTGGCAGGGCTGTCACAGCTCCCATCACACCAGGGACCCTCCACACTGGAGCCCTTGAGAACATTCAGGTGGGTCTGCATTGAGAGGAGGCCTCTCCTGATGGACACAGGAGCCTCTCAATGCACTCTGAATCTTAGACCTAAGGGGGAAAAATGCAAAAGATTTGTTTGATTAGTGAGGGGATAAGTGGGAAAGATGCATGGTTTTATTCAACCACTATTAGTAGATCTGGGAGATGGACTGGAAACGCATGAATTTTTATTTGCTCCTAATTGTTATCATGATTTACTGGGAAGGGATTTGAGCGCTAAACTCAGAACACAAATTAATATTATAAAAGGTGATACAGAGGCCAGTTCTGTTGTACCTCTGTGTCAAATGTCTGGCCAGGCCTATGCTGAAGTGAACCCAGAAGTGTGGGCAGCCCCAGGGAAATAGGGAAAATCAGATATGGAGCCTCTACAAAGTACTCTGAAGCAACCAGGACAAGTGGTGTCTAAAAGCAACAGCCTGTTCCAGGGGAGGGAAGGAAGGGGAATCAGACAAAGCGCAGGTCACTGACCCATGCTCAGCTCAACCCAAGGAGCTCTGGGTGCTTGTAAGAGCCTGGCACTGAAATGCCCTGGGCAGGAAGGCTTCAATATCTTCTGCTGACACCATGGCACCTAACAGGGGGGCAAAAGCAATTCTGACTGCTTCAGACACCACTGGATCAGAGATCAAGGTAGATTCTCCCACAGGAAGCTGGGCTGGCACAGAGCCTGCCCTGGGATTTTGCTGTTGCCAACACCCAGCCAGGACATCGGCTCCTGCCTAAGGAGTGCAAAGCAGCACCACTGGTGGCCAAGGGGCCCATGCCAAGTGTCCCTGAGGCCAGAAACAGCCGCCAGCACAGCTGAACACGGGGGGACCCCTCAGCCTGGCCTCAAGGGCTCTGAAGCCCCGGAGATTTGCACTTCCCGCCTGCAGCAGGACCATGGGAGCCGCCCCCGAGCCTGCCCTGAAGGCAACGCAGCAGCAGCCAGGGCTCCACAGCGGGCCAAGCCCCTGGGCCTGCCCACAGATCCTCTGCTCAAACCCTCGGAAATCCTGGCCACCCTCCTCTGGCACCTCCAGCCACTGCGGCCAAGCCTTGCTGCCACTGCTGCAGCTTCAGCGCTGGCTGGGCCTGCACTGCCACAGCTGCTGGGGAGCACCACGGCACAATTCCACTCTGGGGCTCACTCACACCCACACTCTGGGCTGACTGCGACTGCATTGCTGCAAAATGTACCCATTTTGGTTCTTTTAAATCTTCTTTCTCTGCTCAGGCTTGGTTTGTCTTTGCCTTGGGGAAAGGAATTTTAAAGGTTTTATTTAACATCTCAACAGACTGGGAATAGCCCAAAAGACACCCACAGAGATAACGACCAGCAACAAAACATCAACGCCCAGCAGCAAACAGCAACCAACAGCTACCCCAGACACTGCCCCCGGCACAGCTGGAGACACCTGGTCTGGAAAAGGCTGAGAAGGAAATCCAGGCGTGTGGACCGAATTCACAGCAGAGGGGAAGAAATCCGGGTCCAACAGGAAACCAAATACTAAAAACCTACACAACATGGAAGCAATGAACATTAAAGCTGGGGATTTAGATTGGTTCAGACTACATAAAGTTTAGGAAAAATCTAGTAAAACTCACATGGCATGGAATGATTTTCTCTGCACAGCCAGGGTATTTGTGAAAGAAATTATTTCTGTTGCACATCCTGGCCAGAATCAAGCAATGCCTTGACTCTCTAACACTAAAGAGATTCTTGGAGAGTTTTTGTTTTCCCTGCAGTTTCAGTGACAAAATTACAATATGAGAAAAATTTTTCATAAAACTCCCACTTTTATATTGTCAGGTAGGTTTGGGACAGAAGTGTGAGAATCAAGTATTACTCTGGGTTTTTCCATGTTCGCCTTTATGTTGCATTTTGCAAAATTGAAGAGCTTTAACTGTAACACTTTTAACTCGTAAATAGTTGGTACTTTTTTTTAAAAAAAGCAGATTCTGGGGGGGGCACATGTGACTCACGAGGTGGCTGCCCTGGAAGAGAAGCTTCATTGCAGGCAGACTGCAGAGGAGCTTTAGAAATGCAAATGAACACTGCTGGGCAAAGCCTGGACAATGGACCTGGGTCTCTTGCCTGGGGCAGGAATTGGGCTGATTCCCTCTGCCCCTCACCCCAAGCTCTGCCTGCTTGCACTGATGGAATTTGCACAGCTCAAGGCAGAGCCCAGGGTGAGGATATCTGACCCTGCAACAGAAACGGGTGAAGCTGCAAAGGGAAACAGCAAATGGAGAATGTTGGGAAAACTTCACTATAAATAAATGGGGGAGAATCATCCCTCTGCCCACTCCAACATGTGCTGTCACTGTCTGCGTTATATAGAGTGTATTAGAGCACTAGGGATTTTTTGCTACCAAGAGTTCAGAGAAATCAGTTGGGAATCTAAGTATTTGATGATTTAATTAAAGAAAAGCAGTCAATTGATGCAGCCCTGGCTGGAGAGAACGGCCAAAAATGGGGAAAAGATGAACGGCCAGCAGAACAAATCCTACAACACCGCGCACAAGCCCCTGGGAACCCAAACCAATTCATATCAGGAGCCACAGAACCCGTTTCTCATTTCAATGGCATCATTAGATTACAAGCTGTCCTCGGAACAACCAACCAGACAGCTCCAGCTCCTGACTTTCCTGCTGAGCAATCCACTGAAATGAGGAACACAACATTCACCAAGGGATGGGATCAGATTATCTGTTAGCAGAAAAAAGAGGAGTTTTGAAAAATCAAATGACTCAAACTGCTGTTGGCAAATAGATGACAAAGGAAAAGTGGTGAAACAGATAACAAAGGAAACAAAAGAACAGCTCATGTATTGGTCCAAACGTGAAAAGGATGGGAATGCGACACGGTTTTGTGGCTCCCTGGCAAACAAAGGGTTAAACGAATGCCGTTTCTCCTCTCATGTGCTACAGCAACTCTCACCTTTTTACCGTGCTCCACACCTTGAGAGTGCAGCTCATTCAGCAGCTGAGAGAGGGGCCAGGGACTTGTAGATAAGGAAGTAACGGGCGAAACCACCAGCTTCAATAATTGTTACTAATTAACATGGACTGCTGCTTACAGATAGTCACGCTACATTCCTGAACGTCGAGAAGAAAACAGACTTAACAGAGCCGTGAATATCGGCTGTTCTACAAAAGTGGGGGTGCACATTAACGAGGACATGCAGTTGGCGGATGGGGAAGTCTGGACCTTCCAAGTACCTCAGCCAGTGGGCAAAGGGAGAGGGAGATGAGGCCGGGAAAATGAGGATAAAAAGGAGGCTGCGAACTACAACAATGGCAGCGAGCGAACGATAAATGTCCCACGGCCTCTCCCTCTGCTCAGCAATAAAGTCACTTGTACAGGACTCCTCTGTCTCCTCGGGGCACAGAAACCTCCGGCCACGTCAATTTCCCCGCACAGCCCCGGGCACGGGGCAGCCGCCTCTGTCCCGGCCACAGCAACCGGGCCGAGCCAGCGCTGCTCCGGCAGCGGCTCCTGCCGAGGCAGCGGCGGCAAGGAGACCGCGGGCAGCCGCTCCCGCGGCGCCCTCACGCCAGCGGCAACACGCGCCGGACACGGCACAACGAACCCGCCTGAGCCTCCTGCCGCCCCCGAGGCCTGCGGCGAGCCCTGAGCACCCGCACAACCCAGCGCGGCTCCCACCTGCGCTGCGGCCGCCTCCCAGCTCCGCCGCCGCCGCCGCCTCACCGCGCTCCGGCCGCTGCCGCCGCTCCCGGGCCCGCACAGACGCTCCGCCAATGGCGCCGCCGCCGAGCCACGGCCGCCCTCAGGCCGCCACCGGGGCCCCGCCCCGCCCCGCTCCCACCAATCAGCGCGCCAGAACCACGACTGACGGCACTGTCGGCCAATCGCAGTCGGGGGCGGGCTCTGCACACGGCCCAGCCTCGCCCCGCGCTCTCTGGGCCCCCCGGGCTGCGTGAGGGCAGAGCCGGAGATGAGGAACAGCCCTGGAACGGGCCCGGGCCCGAGGGGGATTGAGCTGAAAACACAAACAAACTGCTCCGCACCTCCCGCCACGGATTTCCCGGCACTGCGGGTCCGGTGGCTCCGGCTCAGCGGGAAGCCCTGGAGCCTCTCTTCTCCTACCCCTAATTAGGAGCATCAGTGCATCGCTTTGATTTCCCCAAAAAGGGAAAACTGCCCCAAATCCCTGTGGATGAGTGGGGGAGAGGAGATATTTCTGACAGAAAACTAAAAACTCAGAGCAGGATAATGAGAAGTAAGTGAAGAGCCTTAAATCCAGCCTTCCCCTCGCCTCCCTCCTTCCAGCTGCACCTCCTGCCCCGGCGGTGCCGGAGACAGGGAATGGGGCCGTGCTCACTTCATGCCCCGGGGCTTCTCCCTCTGCTCGGGGACAGGAGTCGTTCCCCTGCTGCACCCTGGGCTCTCTCCCACCGGAGACTTCTCCAGGAACTTCTCCAAGCTGAGTCCATCCCACGGGGCACAGCCGCCCTCCAAGTGCTGCAGCGTGGGTCACTGTGCCCCGGGGTCAGTCCTGCCAGGACAGGCTGCTCCAGCGGGGCCCCTCTGGCCACGGGGTCACAGCCTCCTCTCAGGCATCCCCGTGCTCCAGCGTGGCTGCTCCGGGGGCTGCAGGGGGATCTCTGCATCCCCATGGATCTGCAGGGGGATCTCTGCATCCTCATGGATCTGCAGGGGGATCTCTGCATCCTCATGGATCTACAGGATGACCTCTGCATCTGGCACCGCCGTTTTTGGAGGCGCCAGGAATAGGCTGAGCTCTGCCTGAAGCTCTTCTCACATTCCCCATACCCTTCCTGGCACAGGGAGGGTTTTACCTCCTCACAGCTCCCCGGGCTGGGTTTGCAGTCCCTCCTCGTGTGGGATCTCTGGGGCTTTTCCTCCCCGTTGGATTCCTGCACCGTGGAGCCGTTCCAAATGGCCTCTTCCACGAGGTTCTGTGGCAGGGATTTGTTCTCCCTGGTCTCTGTCTGCAGCTCAGTGCCTGGGGGAGGAAGGACAAGGAGAGGAAGAGACAGGGAGAAGGGAAACGGAAAAGGCAGGAGGAGAGGAAGCAACAAGAAGGAACAAGGGAGGAAGGAGATGGGAAAGGAACGTGAATGGATGTAGGACAGAATGAGGAGAAGAAGGAGGGTGGACAAGGAGAAGATGAGATTTGCCTCCATGCCAGAGGGAAGGGGAAGGAGATCCCCCCAGTCCATCCCTGGTAGGATGGCGTTGGCAGTGAGGCTGTCCTGCAGCGATGCTGGGCTGGGAGATGGAGCAGCAGGGAGGGGAAAGGGGCAGTGATTCCTCCTGCCCTGCCTGGCTGTCCCAGTCTGGCGCGTCCTGGCGCTGCCGAGGCCCTTGGAGCGTCCGGCACTCAGGAGCCCGGAGCTCACGGCTGCTTTATAAAGCTGACAAAGTCGGCAGGATGGGTCTGGGTATGATCTCAGCAAACTGGGTTTATTGGTACAGGAACAGGGGACAGAGCTGAACAGGGTCCAGGGACAAAGACAGGGAGCAAGCTGAGGGCACAGGGGGTTTTTGTATGGGGTAGTGAGGGTGGAGCTGAGGGTCAGGGTCCAATGGATATGGGGGAAAATGGGGCAAAGGAGGGGTTAAGGGTCGGGACAGCTAATAGGGAAACAGGGGCAGAGGAATGCAGTAAACTGAGGCCAATGGAGGGACAGAGAGGGAGAACATTCGAGGGACTAACCAGAGATGGGTAACAGGGGGTGAACTAGGGTAATTAGGCCAACGGGCCAATGGGGTAACAGAACTTTCCATAAATCAGCATGTGCCTGCAAAGATCTATGGGAGAAGCAAGCTTCTCACCATAACTTTGAAATCTATTCTTCTCACTGGGGACCAGTGCACCACAGCTGGGGGACTGCAACTCTGGTGGTAGGCACATGAGCCTCCACATGAATGCATTTTTCTTTTCTTTGCAGTCTTCCTCTTCTCCAATCAGACAAAGTTTAGGATTGACAAATCCTGGCTTTGGGGGAAGAACAAGGGGTGAGCACCTTGGGTTTTGTGAGAAATGAGCCTCACTCTTTAGAATTTTTGAAAGTTTAATAAGGAATAATAAGGGACAAATCAGTAACAGTGCTGGGTGTTGGTGATGGCCAGAGGCACACCGGTTAACCACAGCAACTCTTCTTGTCTAGTTTCTCCATTGTATTGTTCAAATACATATTCATAACGATTATACATATTCAAACATTTCTTTGAACTCGTTTACATGTTCCAGGAATTCTTTAGGTTGGTTTGACCCCCAACTCACCCTTTTAGAGCACGTGCAGGAATCGTGGATTGCTGTTTTGAGGGTTGTGTGTCACTGCCTCACAAGGGCCCCTGTTCTGTGGTTTCAGCAGGTGACAGTTATTGACAGTGGAAGGGTCAGTGGCAGGGGCCTCATCACATCCCTTCCTTAGATGTTATCTGACCATGCAGACGCTTTTAGCTATTTCCACAAGTACTTTAAATGAACATTAGCTCTTTCAGAAATATCTCTGAGTTATTATTATTTCAGTTAGTTACAAAAATAAAAGCATTAGTTATTATTTCACAACTACAGCTACTTCTGCAAAAGTTAACATTCTAATGCACAACACATGGCATCCACTTGAATATTTTGCAAAAGCCAAAACTATAATGTATGTTTTTCACACTGTCCACAAACTCAAATATCATCCATAAATGATGTTCTGAGGATATGAGCTACACAGGGGCCAGGCATTGGCCACAAAAACTGACAAATTATACTATAGCAAAAGCAGTGAAAAGTGATTACAAACTGTACTCTATCAAAATTGTTGTGATTAAGAATAATATGTAGAAGTCAATACATAATAGGAAAAGCCAATACTACCTAGTTATTTATAACAAACCCAGGGCAGGTTTTTCCCTTGCATGGAGCACCTGGGCCTTCCCCGGGCCCCTTCTGCCCTCCTGCAGAGCCGGTGGCATTTTCCAGCACACACAGTTTGTAACCAAGAGCCAGGTGCAGCCGAGAAGGCTCCAAGCGCCTCCTTCCAGGCTGACTCTGCAGGTGCCGAGGCTGCTCTGGGCTCTGCCAGGGCTCTGCTGGGGCTCAGCTCTGGGCCAGGCTGGGCCCGCTCTCCCCTCACATTGCTCCGGGCAGCTGAGTCACAGCGGGAGAGGGAAGGGACACGTCAGGGGAGTTGAGGTTTGAGAGAGTTTTTATTCCAAAAACTGCCATAACAAACAGGCAGTGCTAACTACCATAACTAACTACCAGTGCTAACTCCCATAACTAACTAGTTGTCCTAACCACTGTAACTGAAAGCTGTCCTTTGATGAGGGAGGGGTCGATGCCCGTGGATCCCGCCGTGCCCCGGTGCGGGAAGAGCTCCGTGCCCCGCTCCAGGTCCACCCCCCGTTGGAGGATCCAGGCTGGATAATCCCGGGTGACCCCCAGGGTCAGAGCCCCCCGCGTTGGGAACACACCTGGCTGGGGGCTCCACATCTTCCTGGCTCCCCGCGTGGACACCTGGGTGAAGGCCGGAGGATCTCCGCTGCTTCTCTGCTTTCTGCTCCTCTCCTCAGGGGCTGGGGGGACACGGGACCCCCCCAAAATCAGCGGAGCGGGGACGGAGTGGGGGGTCCCGGCCGGGCCCGAGCCCACGGGGAGGGGCTGCGGCGCCGCCGGCTCAGGAGCTCTGTGGGCAGAGAAAAGGGGGTGACACCGGGCTGGGGGCCCCGGCGGGAGTGCACACGCTCCGCCATGGCCGGGACGCCACCCCCGGCACCCGCCCTGACCTTCTTGCGCACGTAGAAGCCGAGCCCCAGCGCCAGGAAGACGAAGCCCAAGACAAAGCCCCTGATGCCCGTCAGCATCTTGCTGCGGGCGGCGTCCGGCGGCATCTCTGGGGGGTCTGCAGGGCTCAGCACTCCCAAAACCTCTCAGGGACACCCCCAGCCCCTCCCAGCGCCCTCCCTGTGGCCCCCAGCCCAGCCAGGACCCCCTGAAACCTCCCCCCGATCCCTTTTGGTCCTGGCCAGGAGCCACCAAAGCCCCTCCCGTCCCTCTGAGGATCCCACAGCCCCCTCCCAGTTGCCCCCAGCGCCCCAGGAGCCCCAAAGCCTCTCGCAGTCCCTTTGTAGCCCCAGCAGGACTCAGCCAGAGCCCTCCCAGTCTGTGCCCAGCACAACCGAGCTCATGGCGAGCCCCGCTTTGCCATGGCCGATCTCCTTCCAGCCCCTCCGGGCTCACTGCGATCCCTCCCAGTCACATCCAGCAGCCCGAAACTCCCTCCCAGTCACACCCAGTGGCCCCCAAACTCCCTCCCAGTCACACCCAGCACCCCCAAACTCCCTCCCAGTGCCCACCAGGATCCCCCAACCCCATCCCACCCTCCTCAGCATCACCCAAACCCCTTCCCAGCCCTTGCCCAGCCCCCAGCCCCTCTCCCAGTCCCAGCCCGGCTCTCTCCAGCTCCCTCCCAGTGGCTCCCAGCACAGCCCAGTGGCTCTGCCAGCACCCCCAGGGGCTCCCCCGTACCCCAGTGCCGGCTCAGGGGCTGCTCCAGGCTGACGTGCTCCACCTGGCAGCTGTAGGTGAGCCCGCGCTGGGGTGGCGTTTCCAGCAGCACCAGCAGCTGGTAGGTCCAGTCCCCGTTGGGGACCACGTCGGTGGCCACCACGTGCTCCGAGAGCTCCTGCTGGCCCTGGAACCACCTCACCTGGATGGCAGCAGGGTAGAAATCCATCACGGAGCAGAGCAGGCGGCCAGGGCCGAGCTGGGAGCTCGAGGGGGGCACCAGCAAGATGGACACGCTGGGGGGCACTGGGAGAGAGAGAGAGAGAGCGGAGACACACTGGGATCAGCTGGGGGGCACTGGGAGAGAGAGGGGAGGGCTGGGCTGGGGAGGGACGGGGAACGGACTGGGAGGGACTGAGATGGACTGGGAATGGACTAGGATGGACTGGGAATGGGCTGGGAGGGATTGGGAATAGACTGGGAATGGACTGGAAGGGACTAGGAATGGACTGGAGGGATTGGGATGGACTGAGAGGGACTGGGAGAGAGTGGGATAGACTGGGATGGATTTGGAATGGACTGGGAGGGACTGGGAATGGACTCGAAGGGGACTGGGAATTGAGTGGGAGGGACTGGGAATATACTGGAAGGGACTGGTGGCGACTGGGATTGACTGGGATGGTCACTGGCACAGCAGGGCCCGAGGGGACACGCTCTGCCCTGCACTCACCTCGGCGCTCCACGCTGAATGGGGCATCAATCCGGTAGTTGTGCCGGCAGTACCGGTCCACCGCAGCCCGTTTGTACTCCAGTAAGGCCGGGTCGCTGTTCCAGCGCTTGGCATTCATGTCCCCAGAGGGGGTGAACCCCACAAAGTGCCCCACGTCACTGTCGAACATCGCGTACTGCAGCCGGTTGTAGATGAACCTCTGCACGAACCTGACCTTCTCCGTGCCGTTAATGAAGTAACACTCGACCTTATGCATCTCCTGGAACACCCCTGTGAGTGCAGGACACAGCTCAGTGGTGCCCCCACAGCACCCCCCAGCAGCACCCCCAGAGCTCCGGGACCCACCCCGGATCCCTACTCCGCACCCTCTGTGCCCCACGGCCGCCACGGGACCCTCCTGCCCGCGCTGCCGCTTCCTCTTTGCCGCCCTTTCCCCATTTCCCCTTCCACACCCTCTCCCCTCCCACCTCCGGCCGCTCCCCAAATCACTTTTGGTGTCCCATTTCCCCATTTTCCCAAAAATTCCCCAATCCCCGACCCCCTCCCGCTCAGTTTTGGGGTCCTCCCCTCTCCTTTTCCCCCTCTCCCACTCCTCCCTCCCCTCCCCCCCCCCTCAGCCCCTCCCGCTCTCCCTTTGGGGGGTCCCCTCCTCCTCGCCCTCCATTCCGGGCTCCCCCCTTCGCCCCCTTTTCCCCCTTCTCCCCCCCCGTCCCAGCGCCTCCCGACCCCGCTCACCCGAGAGCTCCGCGCCCGCAGCCGGGGGGGCTCCCAGCACCACCAGTGCCACCAGTAGGGCCCCAGCTGCCGCCCCTCGCCCCATGGCCGGGGCCGGGCAGGGAGCAGCAGCCCCATAGCAGCCGCGCTGCGCTGGCAGCACCAGTCCGGAGCAGGGCGGGCTCGGCAGCGCCGCGCGCTCTCATTGGCTGCCGCCACTTTTGGGCAGCGAGCGGCCACCAGCTCTGCCCGAAAACCGATGACGCAATACAACGCCCTGAGATCTCATTGGCTGCGCTGCCTCCTGCCTGCGCTGCCATTGGCTGAGGCCTTTCCGGGCCGCTTCAGCCCCGGGCTGGGGGTTTTTTGGGGAGGGGGAACCTTGGGGCGCTGGGCAGGTGGGAGCTCAGGTGAGCCCAGCAATGCGTGCCCAGGGCCGCGGGATCTCAGCGGTGCCCGTGGCGAGCGGTGACGCTGGCCCGATGCCAGGCACCCCCAGAGCCGCTCTGTCCCTGCCCCCGCAGCCGCACAGGGACAGAAAATGGAACCGAGGGTCCCTGGTTTGGGGGAAACCAAGGTGGGAGTGCCTTGGAGTAGAGGCCCCTCCTGGCCAGGTCCATCTCTAGAATTCAGCAGGAGTCTCGTGTCCATGAAAATCTCCACAGATCAAGATTCAGCCCAAAAAAACTCTCCCAGGAGTTCTCTATTGCTGATCTCTCCACTTTTGGGGTTCCAGAGGTTTTCTTTCCTTGGGATCATGAGGGTCCAATACCTCCAGGGGTTCTCCATTCTCCGGCGTCCTGCTCAGGGATGATCCAGGGGCTTTTGGGGGTCCATGGGGGCCCTTCTCCCCTGATGCTCTACTTTGAGATCCCAGGGATCCCAGGGGTCCCTCCTCTCCAGGCTCCCCCCCTTTCTAGTCTGCCGGGGTCCCCCAGCTCTGGGATCTCCCCCCTCTGCTCTCCCCACTCTGGGGGTTCCTGGGGTTCCCCTCCTCTGCTCTCCTGGGGGTCCCCAGGACCAATGTCCTCCCCTGCCCATACTGGGCAATGGCCACGTGGGCTCCCAAAGATCCCCCAAGGGGCTCAGCTTTGGGGTCCTGCAAGATCCAAACCTACACACATAGAGAAAACAAAACCTCCCAGAGACACCAGATGATATTTGAGGTCAATTCCACAATCTGCGAGCTCCAAACACACCCCAATAAAAAACCCTCTCGGGGACCCCCGATAGATTTGGGATGAGCTCCCCCTCCCCGCTCACCTGCAGGACGAGGTGGGGGCGATGGTCCCGCGGCTGCGGCCACAGGGGGCACTGGAACCTCCTGTTCCTCCTGTTCCTGCTCCTGCTCCTCCTCTTCCCGCTCCCCCTTTTCCTCTCTCCCTCCTCCTCCTCCTCCCACCCTAATCCCACCTCCTCCCCAGTTCCTGCCTTCTGTGTACTTAGAGTGGAGACCCTTGCTTGTTTTTAGAACTAGAACAAAGATCCCAGATGGAACAAGGCTTGCTGCTTTTAGTCAGAACTATCAGTGACTAAAGGTCACGTTTCCTTTGCTTTGGTGCCGTCCTTGTTCCTCCTCAGTGTTCAGGCTGGGCTATGGGGTGTCCTTGTTTGCTGCATTTTCCGAGTTCCTCTTGCATCCTTTGGGCCATGGGCTGTGCCCTGGGAGGGTTCTTTGTGCTCCTTTGTGACACAGGAGAACCTTCCAGGCGGTTTCTGCGTGAGCTGCTGCCGGGATGTCACAGGAACAGCGCCGCGTCCCCGTGGTGTTCCCGCTGCTGTGGGACACGGAGGCCTCAGTGCCCAGAGTGGCTCTGGGCTCGCTGCCGGAGGATCCTCCTGCCTGAGGCATTCTCAGCAGCCAGCCCAGCCCTGTCCTTCTGTGCTTGCAGGGCTACAGGCTGCAGGCGTGTGCAGCGCAGCCAAAATGATCCATCACGTGGCTGCTGCAGTTTGCACTCTGTACTCTGTGGCTTATTCGGGGTATTTTTTAACCCACTTGGCACGTAAGTCGAGGTTTTCCCTTGGTGCAGCATCTGTGGCTTTGGGCTTGCTGTGTGCTTTCTGTTCTTCCTCTGGAGCTGAGTTGGCTTTGGAACCAAATGGCCATGAAGACACCATTGCTTTGGGAGAGCTCCTGCCAGCAGCTGCAGCTGAAAAAGGGGGTGTCTGCAGCCAGCGGGGCGTGCACAGCATCTGCAATGAGCCCTGGGGGATTCTGTTCCCTCAAGCAGGGAGTCTGTGCCAGCAGAGCCTGGAACTGCATCCCTTTGCTGCTCCAGCCAAGAACTGACCCAGCCCAGTGTTTTGTGCTGTTCTCTTGCTTGCTGTGGGAAGGGACTGTGGCTCCTGAAGGGATGCTGTGAGAGCAAAATGCTCTCTCGGGGTTGCCTTGCTCCGTGGCATTTCCCACCACTGGCAGTTTTTCTCCTAACAGCATCTGGTTCATGTTCCCTCTCCCACTGCAGTGTAGTAAACCCCATAGATTTAGGAAAAGCACCATGGAGGATATGAACAATAGGAATGCTGAAACAGCAAAAGAAAATTCCTGTTTTCCTGTCCTCCACCCCTTAACCTATCTCTGTAACCCTATAAGGCAATGTCATGTTAACCCCTTACCCATTGGTCAAGCTTGGATCCTTTCCAACCCTATAAAAGAAGCATACTGTACCCCATTAGGGGAGAAAGAAGAAGAGCAGAGACCCTTCACGGACCTCCCCAAATAAAGCCATCTCCGTGGAACAGCCTGCGCCTTCTCCTTCTCCTCTCTCTCCATCTGCTGCAGCCTCCAGCCCAGGGCACCACTACCTAGCAAGCAGAGCTGAAATCCTGAGAGCTTGCAATCACTATAGAGCTGATAACCACCATGCTTGCTAGATGGTAGCCCCGCGGCCTTGGCATGAGCGAGCTAGTTTCGGGCACCCGGTCCCTACCCAGGGACTGAGCTCCTGAGCCCTATTGCTCTGCTTTATAATAACGCCAATGAGGCTTTATTAAAGTGGCGCCCAATGACTATGGACTCCCCCAGAGGCGATCTCCGTCGGTTGAGCAACGAAGCCCCCCCAGGGTTTTCTGTGATTGCCTGTTCAGGAAGCCGCTCCTTCTGTGAAGGGACTTTTCGTTTTAGAAAATCCTTTCCCCAGGAGGGTCAGTTCAACACTCAAAACTTACATCTGAACGAGAGAAAGTTCCAAGGAGAACTGACAGCAGCAGACCCCTTCCACAGATCTTGGACCCCAGGAACTGTAAGTATTAGCTAATATTGCACGCATAACCTCGGGGCTCTAAAACTTTTTTGTTGTTGTTTTTTCCTTTTTTTTCTCGATTTTTCCTGCTGGAAGGGCTAACCATTAACATGGGTACAATTTTTAGTACATTAAAACTAAGTAAAACCGAGAGAGAGATATATTTAACTATTTTAGAAATCTTATCTGCTAACAACTTCTCCTTTTCTAAAGGCAAGCTCTCAAAAACTAACCTTAAAAAGTTTGTAACTTGGATTATTTCGCAATACCCTGATACTGATAAGAAAGCAGTCATTGAAAATTCGTTTTGGGATATGATTGGGAACACAATATATATCTCCCAAACAAACCAGGATTTCTCTGTAACTAACTATTTGCCTTTATTCCATATAATAACTAAAACCGTTGAAAGATTTAACAGAGAAAAAATCTTGCAGGGCTTAACAGATACTTCCTCTTCAAATAGTAACAAGATCGATAAGGACTCAGAGGAATGTCACTTGCATATCTCACACCACCCCTTCATTTCTAAAGTCCCTCTCGCCTCCGTTACTCCTAAAGCAGAGGTTACGCTGCCCACCCCAGTTCCTCCTCCCACATCCTCCACCCCTGCGGGACCTGCGCTGCCCAACTCCGTGAATCCTATCTTATCTGTAACTCCACACATCCCCCCTACCCCTGGCTCGGCTTCCTCCTTGCTTCCGGTCCCGGGGGTCCCTTTTCCTGCCTCTGCCGCCCCCTCCACCCCTGCGTCGGCTCTGCCCCCCTCCGCTGCGGGCCCCCACTCCCGCCCTGGTGTCCCCCACCATCCCTCCCGCCGCCGCGCCCGCCGCCCCCGCTCCCCCCGCCCCGGCTCCGACCGGCCCGGCCCCTCCCGAGGGCTCCCCGAGCCTCCCCCCGCCGCTCCCGAGCCCGTGTCCATCCCCGCCCCCTCCCCCTGCCCCCGCCTGCCACAGCAGGGACACCTCACACAAGCGCAGTGCCACCAACCCACCCCGTAACCGCGGCACCCCGGACCGGTCCCACCGCCTGCCCACCCCCACTCCCCCCATGCCCGCACCCCCACCCCGCCCAGCCCCCCTGCCCCCACCACGCGTCCCCCCAACCCCCGCCCACCCTCGATGCCACCCGAACGGGATCCCAGACACCCCCACGGTGCTACCCCCCCCACCCGGTCCTGTGCGTGCTGTGCTGCCATCCCAGCTCCAGTGGCGCCTCCCCCTGCCCAGGTCATGCCATGTCTCCCCCCCAGCCACTGAAACCTTTGAAAAACGCTTCTAAACGAAAAAAGCGCAAGTCACGGATAGCAACCCCCCCTCAGTCCTCCTCAGAGGACCAGAGCTCTTGCAGTGAATCTGATTCTGATACGATCCACACGGATCCATGGGCTGTTATTAAAGTAGAAGCGACAAAGGCTGGAGACTGGGAGCTGGCACAGAAGATTAATGCTTTCCCAGTAAAATATAAGCAAGGACGGAATGGTGGCGAGTCCGCTATAAAGACGTGGAAAGCTAACTCCAATAAGGAACTAGTGCAATTAAGAAATATAGCCAAAGAACATGGGCGAAGCTCACATACTTTTAGAAATTTCTTAGAAGCCATGTTCTCAGCACATGTCTTACTTCCCCACCATGTAAAAAATATTTCACACTGCCTCCTGTCCCCAGCAGAATATTTGTTATGGGACAGGCATTGGAAAAGACATTTAAAAACGTTATCAGATTCATATTCTGCGGATGCTAATAAGACGAATTTTACAGTAGCCCAACTAGCTGGTGAAGGTGACTTACAGAAACCAGCAGACCAATTGGAAACCTTGAATAAAGAGGCACTGCACGACGTCGCTCTCGCAGCAAAAACCTCTTTACTTCTCGTGCATGATGAGTCAATGCCAACAATGCATTTTTCTGCTATTAAACAAGGGATAGATGAAAGTTTTATCAAATTTGTGGACAGACTTAGAGATGCTTTGGAGAAACAGATCGAGAGCACAGAGGCAAAGAAGGAACTCTTATGTAAACTTGCCTTGTGTAACTCTAATGAAAAATGCAAAGCCATTTTGAGGTCTCTACCCATGGATACAGACCCCACCATAGAGCAAATGCTGGAATGCTGTGCACGTCACATGTCCACGGAAAATACAGTGGCCCAAGCAGTTGCTAAGGCTATTGCAGAAGGAGTTTCTGGGGCATATGCAGTAATAGCTTCTAAAGACCAAGCTAAATGCTATCACTGTGGAGATCTTGGACATTATATAAAGGACTGCCCAGAGAGATCACACCCCCGATACCACCGTAACAATTACCAAAGACCCCAGAATCAGCAGCGCTACCAGCAGCATTCGGGAAACTTCTTGCGCCGCCCGGTCGAGCCCCGGGCGCTGACAACAAATCAAAGGCCACCCAGACCCAACCCCGCACCATCCCAGGACGTTCCGGACCACAAGAAGAGGATCCAACCCACGGGGCAACCCAGATGGGAACCCGCCGGCAATTGGTAACTGCTTTGTCCATCTACTTTAATAATGAGAATGTTCACCGAGTTCCCACAGGCAAATATGGGCCAAAAGGTGGTCCTTCGCACATTTTAATTATAGGTGACTCTCTTAATAGCCCAAAGGAGATCTTCGTTGTTCCAGAAGTGCTGACAGTGCAGCCAGGACAAGAGATTCTCGTCCAGGTATACTGCATAGACTCACCATTTTTTCTTTCAAAGGGAACTCCAATAGCACAAGCCTTTTTACTCCCAAAGGATCACAGGGAACAGATTCCTCTCAACACTACAGCTATGTGGGCACAAGTCGTGGGACCATCCAAGCCTACCATCGAGTGCGGCCTCACCTGCAAAGGCGAGAAGACCCACCTGCCAGGGGTGCTGGACACCGGTGCTGATGTGACCATCATCGCCTGCTCAGAATGGCCAGCACACTGGGATCTACAGCCTGTTGCAGGCATGATTTCAGGGATTGGCGGAGCTACAGTATCCATGAGAAGCAAGAACAACATCCTTGTGGAAGGGCCTGAAGGCAAGCTGGCAACCATCCGCCCATTCGTGGTAAGGGCCCCCATCACCCTTTGGGGCAGAGACGTTCTATCCCAGTGGGGAGCTTCCCTACGTATTCCCACTCAGGATTTCTAATCGGGGCCACTGAGCTAAGCGTGCTGCCAGAAACACCTCATCTCACCTGGAAAAGTCACAAGCCACTCTGGATTGAACAGTGGCCCCTCAATAAAGCCAAACTGCGCGCCCTAAACACCCTCGTGGAAGAACAGCTCGCAAAAGGCCACATAGTGGAGTCCGACAGCTCTTGGAACTCTCCAGTCTTCGTTCTACCAAAACCTGGGACAAACAAGTGGAGGCTCCTCAATGACCTTTGCAGAATCAACAAGGTCATTGAGGACATGGGCCCTCTCCAGCCTGGCCTGCCCTCCCCATCGATGCTGCCTAGAGACTGGACACTTGCTATCATAGACATTAAGGACTGTTTCTTCAGCATTCCTCTGCACCCTGAGGATGCTCCACGGTTTGCTTTTTCCGTTCCCTCTCTTAACAAGGAGGCCCCGCTCAAAAAATATCATTGGCGTCCATCACTATATGGATGACATCCTGGTGTGTGCTTCAGACAAAGCTTACTTGGACAATACAGTTAAAAAGACTATTGAAACCATAGAAAAGGCAGGAATGGAGATTCGTGAGGACAAAATCCAGTACACCAAGCCATGGACTTACCTTGGAGTTCAGATCCGGGAAAGAACCATCGTACCTCAGCAGATCACCATAAATGACGACCCAAAAACCCTCAGGGACTTAGACAGCCTTTGCGGATCCATCAACTGGGTACGTCCACTCCTAGGCATTACAACAGAGGACCTTGCTCCCTTGTTCAACCTTCTTTGTGGACCTAAGGACCTGGACTCTCCCTGCACTCTCACAGAAGAAGCCAGAGGTGCCATCACCAAAGTCCAGGAAGCCCTGTCTTCACGCAAAGCCCATCGCTTCGAGCCCAGACTGCCTTTCCAGTTCATCATCCCGGGAAAAGCACCTCGATTCCATGGACTGATTTTCCAATGGGACTCCCAGCTTTGAGACCCTTTGTTGATACTGGAATGGGTCTTTACAAGTAGCCAGCCCACAAAGACACTCACCACCTACCAGGAGGTCATAGCACATTTAATAAAAAAGGCAAGGACTCGCCTTCGCTCTCTTTCAGGTTGTGAGCTCGAATGCATATACTTACCAATAACCCTTACAGACTTTGAGGATTTGATCCAGACCAATGAAAGCCTCCAGTTTGCCCTGGATAGCTATACAGGCCAAACTTCAGTTAAGATCCCAAAACACAAACTTTTTAACCCTGATGTAACCTTCCATTTGATTCCAAAACAAATCCAAAGTAGAAAACCTCTCAAGGCTCTAACCCTCTTTACAGATGGCTCAGGGTCTATCCCACAAGTCAGTGGTTACATGGAGAGACCCCCAAACACAAGATTGGCACTCTGACATACAAATAGTGGAGGGATCTCCACAGATCGCAGAATTAGCAGCTGTTGTCAGAGTCTTTGAAAAGTTTAAAAACGAGCCTTTCAATCTGGTTACAGATTCAGCTTATGTTGCTGGGATAGCGATGAGAGCAGAACATGCTCTTCTCAAAGAGGCCTCTAATCCAAGGTTGCACCAACTGTTCTCTAAATTAATATACCTAATCTCCCACAGAAAGCAACCTTACCATATGATGCATGTGAGGTCACACACAGACCTCCCAGGTTTTGTTGCAGAAGGCAACAGGAAAGCGGATGCATTAGCAATGGCAGCAGAAACTGCTAATGTTCCTAACATCTTTGCCCAGGCAAAGTTGTCACACGCGTTTTTTCATCAAAATATACCTGCCCTTATGAGAATGTTTAAGCTCTCAAAGGATCAGGCAAAGGCTATCGTGGCTACGTGTCCGAACTGTCAGAACTATCAGATACCATCTATGGGGACGGGAGTCAATCCCCGAGGTCTGAACTGCTGCCAGCTGTGGCAGACAGATGTAACTCACTTCGCACCTTTTGGAAGGTCAAAATACGTGCATGTATCGGTCGACACATTTTCAGGAGCAGTATTTGCATCATCACATGCAGGAGAAAATACCATGCACACAATAAAACACTTTCTCCTCGCTTTTGCCGCCCTGGGTGTACCAAAAGAGATTAAAACAGATAATGGACCAGCCTACACTTCCTGCAAGTTAAAGGAGTTCTTCAATGAATGGGGAATAGCACACAAGACTGGCATACCTGTAAACCCCACAGGACAATCCATCGTGGAAAGGACACATCAAACCCTCAAAAGAGTCCTTGATCAACAGAACAGAGACACGAGAATCACATCTCCAGTGGAAAGACTTTGCAAGGCTCTCTACATCATCAACTTCCTGAACTGTACAGCATCAGAGCCTGACCCACCAATACTTCGCCACTTTGCAAATACCACCCAAGCAAAGCTCACTGAGAAACCACCGGTGCTCGTGAAGGACCCTGAAACACACCAAATTTCTGGGCCTCACCAGTTGATTATCTGGGGTAGAGGACATGTGTGCGTGCTACTACCATCCGGTCCGAGGTGGTACCCAGGAAAAAACATAAAGCCATACCTAGGCACTGAGAACACTACTCCTGCAAACAGGGACAAGAACTCTCCTGAGGCAAACACAAGACCACCTCAAAACCAAACCAGCTCTGCCTGGAGACGAAGACGTCGCTGAATACCCACAAACACAAGAACAGACCACCCCATTACAAGACAGCAGACAAAACTGAAAGCTAAACAACAGTCTGCTGCATCAGACCATAGATAGCCTTAACACAAAAGTGTTCTCTGAACTATATGTTGCTACACTTTTTTTTTGTATTTAAAGAAAGAAAAAAGAAAAAAACCCACCCTGTTATTCCCTCTCCCTAACCTTTTAAAACCCCTTAGCCTTCTACCCACTCCTCCTCCCTTAGTGTAGCTTAGAAATTAAAAGGGGGGGAGGAGGGGAACACAGAAAAGAACAAGACAGAAAACCCTCTCATCATAAAGATAACAAATTCTGCTTATATTCCCTATCAGAAGCCTTATTCCTGCCCAAAGATGAAAAATATCTCCGTTGCTGCTGTCCTCACTGCTGCCTGGATGTTCTTCACCGTACCGCGTGCCTTCGGCTGGATTAGCCCACAGCCCAGCCATAATGTTTCGGTAACCTTAGCAAAAACATTAAAACAGGACAACATGTGCTTGTCCATGGGAAGCATTGATAACCCACTTTCCACATGTCTAGTAGGAATTCCCTTTGTAGCAGATGACTGGCCTGTCTATAACTCAGAGCTTCTCCGCACCACAGGTAAGACACCCAAGGTGGCTGATACCTGGGACGAGTGGACAAAAATTCTGCCAGATGCTCAAGAGGAACCCCAAGAATTGGATCTGTTGGGGTCCTCCAAGGCCACATACTGTGTCAAATTTTACTTTAGACGTCCAAAAAACAATTGGCCAGAAATTGACCAGAACAAAAACACATATCGAAAAGAGATATCACCAATTAACAAAGCCTATAACTCTCACAATTGGTGCAATTACACAGCTCGTGTGATTTCTGTGTCCTCTCTCCATCCCAAAGTATTACCCAAGGGAATGTTTCTCATCTGTGGTGACAGAGTATGGGCTGGGATCCCCTCCTGACTCCAGGGAGGTCCCTGTACCCTTGGAAAACATTCTACCCTTACTCCAAACATCACCCTGTTACATAATTGGAAAAAAGAAAGCGAATCAAAACGACAAAAAAGGTCCTACACTGAATTTGACGAAAATTGTGATCCCAAATTATACGATTGGAACAAACCAAAAAAGATTGCTGTGTCCCTGTTCTTACCCTGGGTAGCTGCAGCTAAAGCCCTCGGTGAAATCAATCACCTTGGGTGCTGGCTCAGTAAACAAGCTAACGCTACTTCTGCAGCCTTGAGTGATCTCTTAAAGGAAGAAGAAACCACAAGACAGGCTTCGCTCCAAAATCGAGCAGCAATCGATTTCCTGCTGCTTGCCCATGGACACGGCTGTGAAGATTTGAAGGGATGTGCTGCTTCAACCTCTCTTCACGCTCGGAATCCATCCATGCGAACATCCAGAAACTGAAAGATCTTGCGAAGGACTTGAAAGTAGAAAGAATCCCAGACTGGGTCAATGAACTTTTCGGGCAATGGGGATTAACAGGATGGGCTGCATCCTTGGTTAAGGGAATGTTGTTGATTCTCTTTGTAGTTGTTGTTGTGTTAGCCATGTTCTCGTGCCTTGTTCACTGTTTCAAAAGAACTATAACGAACGCCTTTTTTGTAAAAACAGAAAGTGGAGTTGTAGTAAACCCCATAGATTTAGGAAAAGCACCATGGAGGATATGAACAATAGGAATGCTGAAACAGCAAAAGAAAATTCCTGTTTTCCTGTCCTCCACCCCTTAACCTATCTCTGTAACCCTATAAGGCAATGTCATGTTAACCCCTTACCCATTGGTCAAGCTTGGATCCTTTCCAACCCTATAAAAGAAGCATACTGTACCCCATTAGGGGAGAAAGAAGAAGAGCAGAGACCCTTCACGGACCTCCCCAAATAAAGCCATCTCCGTGGAACAGCCTGCGCCTTCTCCTTCTCCTCTCTCTCCATCTGCTGCAGCCTCCAGCCCAGGGCACCACTACCTAGCAAGCAGAGCTGAAATCCTGAGAGCTTGCAATCACTATAGAGCTGATAACCACCATGCTTGCTAGATGGCAGCCCAGCAGCCTTGGCATGAGCGAGCGAGCTTCGGGCACCCAGTCCCTACCCAGGGAATGAGCTCCTGAGCCCTAGTGCTCTGCTTTATAATAACGTCCTAGGAGAGGTTATTAGCAGGGGGGCCTGGCAAGGGAGAAGACTGTGAGAGCAGCTTTGGCATCTGCCTGGGCCTGCGGAGACCCCGCCAAGCAGCAGCGGCAGGGCGTGTTCCCTGCTTTGAGCCCAGCACAGAGCAGGATCATCTCTGTCCAGCCGAGAGCCCCAAATCTCTCTCAGAGAGCTGTGAATTCAAAGGCCTTTATGCACACATTAATGCCATCTTCCCTCTCTGGTGTGTTTTAACTCTTGGCAAGATGCGTTTGCCTCTTGCTTGCTGGAAGCTGCTCTGTTCCAGGGCCGGCACCGAGCTGGGCTGTGCGGGCCGGGCAGCGTGGAGAGTCCTTCCCCAAGCACTTGGCCGGGCTTGGGGAGTGTCCGGGCTTGCGTCAGACACTCGGGGCAAGGGATTCCGTCCAACTGGGGCCACCTTGGGTGGGGTGGGGCTGGCCCCGGGGCACATGGCAGCGTGTCCAAGGGCCCTTTGTGACACGGTGCAGCAGGGTCACCGAGTGGAACGGGGCGTCCGAGCAGCCCTTTGTGACACGCGCTGACATAGGTGCCGGTGGCGCCGTGGCCACGCCACAGTGCTCGGTGCACGCGACGGGACAGGACGGGACAGAGCGGTGCTGTGAAGAGCCCCCGCACAGCCGGCTCATTCCTTGCTGACCCGGAGCTTTTCCGAGGCGTTCCTCCTGCGGCTGGCCTCACGGCCAGACCTGGGGGCTCGGTGACTCGGAGCTTTTCCGAGGCATCTCCCATCCCTGCGGCCGGTGCCCTCGTGGCCAGGCCGTGGGACTTGGTGACCTCCATCGTTCCTGAGGAGTCTCCTGTCATTGTGGCAGGAGCCCTCGAGAACAGAGTGCAGGACTTGCTGTCCTGTAATCTTCCTGAGGCTCCTCTGTCGCAGGTACCTGCAAGGCAGGACTGCGGCACTCGCTGACTCAGACCCTTGACGGGGCATCTGTGTCCAAGGTGCCCTCGAGGTCAGGCAGCGGGATGGCAGGCAGACTGCTCGGCCTGTTCAAGGGGCTTCGGAGCAAGAAAAGCAAAGGCCCTGCAGCTGCCCCAGCACAGCAGCCTGCAGAGCCGGAGCAGTTGCAGCCGCTGCAGTACGGTGAGTGGCGGAGCTGGGCCGCAGGGCTGGTGCCTGCAGCCAGTCTGGCTCCATCCCATCCCATCCCATCCCATCCCATCCCATCCCATCCCATCCCATCCCATCCCATCCCATCCCATCCCATCCCATCCCATCCCATCCCTGTGGACATGCCCACAGACAGGATGGGACAGGGGTCAGGGCTGCCCCCGCCGATGGCCGTGCTCCGGCCCCCGGAGCTGTCCCTGCCTGGGCAGCGCAGGGCTGGGCTGTGTTCTCCGGCCTCTCCCGCTGCCCCTCAGCTCTGGCTGCGCTCGCTCTTTGCCAGATGCAGCCAGGGACTGGACTCAAGTGCAGGAGCCCACCCGTGGCCGCTTCCGCAGAGCAGCACAGGTACCTGCGGCCGTCCCCACCTGGGCCGGGCCTGCTGGCACTGCCCGGCCCAGCCCCGCGCTTGGAGCAGGCCATGGAACGTCCCTCTCTTCCCGCCCTTCCTTCTGCTGCAGACACTGTGGAGGCTCCTGCGCCTTCGGCGCAGAAACACCGGCGGCACCAGCACCGAGGGCACGGCCCAGCCTGACTCCAGGCCCTGCGAGCTGCAGGCAGAGCCTGCTCCCAGCTCAGCCTCCTCTGATCTGGCAGCAAGCTCAGACTGGGAAACAGACGAGGACGGCTGGGCGGAGGCTGACATGCCTCTGACTCAGGGCAGGGCCACCACACACACCCAGGCTCAGGGCATCCCAGAGACCGAGGCCATGCCCACACTGACCATGACTCCTGCACCCGCTCCGGAGTTTTTCCAGCAGGCTGCTGCTTCTCTGCAGCAGGTAAGCAGCCTGGGACCAGGGCTGAAGTCCTCCTAGGATCACATGGCCCCTCAAGCTCCGTCCGCTGGCTCTCCTCAGCCTTTGAGGCCATCACAGCGGGGTGGGAAGGCAAGCACTTCTTTGGGCAAGCTGGGGAAGTTGCTCCCTTGGACAGCACTCCAAGTCTTCCCCATGCCGCCTCCTCCAGGTGCTAGCTATGGTGAGGGGCATTCTTCAGAGCCTGGCGTCCTGTGTCACCGTGGACACCAGGCTGCAAATGCAAATTCTGGCCCTGACTGAAGAACACCCTGATCTCGTGGTGATGAGCCTGCTGTACTGCGCCCCAACGTGTGACAGGTACGGGGCACAAGTGCCTCGAGAGTCCAGTGCTCACCGGCCCGTGGGGCCCCTGGCCCTGTACAGCCTGTCCGGCGGGCTCTGCCAGACAGGCGGAGAGCTGCGGGAGCCTCGGGCCCCTCTGTTTCCTGCGCCTCTGCCACGCTCCCTCCCTGCCCCTCAGGGCACCGGGGCTCTGTCGCCCGGCGCCACGCAGCCCCACGAGGCGCGGTGCTGACGCACAGCTCTGCTCCCACAGAGCCGCCGCGCTGATGTGGAGAGCCATTGGCACCTCGGAAGTGGCCGCCGAGGAGGTGCTTCCAGCGCTGCTCTCTGCCGTGGAGGAGCAGCCCCCTTTCAGCAGCGTCTTCTGCAGCGGGGACAACAAGGCCATCTTTGCCCTGGCTGTGAGTTTCTGGAGCTGGCATTTGCTGGCCCTCCAGTTTGCCTCTCCAGCAGTTCTCCATGCTCTCCGCCAGCCTGCAGCTCCCTGCCTGGGCTGAAAGCTGGCCTAGGGGCAGCAGGCTGGGTGATCCCCCTGCCTCTCCCCTCGGGCCCTGCCTCAAGGACACCCTGACACGGAGTGCTGCCTCAGCGTGCTTTGTCTCTTGCAGGCAAGTCTGGTGCTGTGGAGGATTGCCCCCATGTCTGAGTGGCACTATGCCCTTCTCCTCCATTCGCCCCAGCTGTTGGTGGCTCTGTTCCTGCAAATCGTCACCACCACAGAGCACATGCCAGAGGACGATGAGGCGCGGAGCTTCTGGGGAGCGTGCCGGGAGGAACACGGCCTTCCCAGCGAGCCCAACAGGTGCCAGTTGCCCTGTCCTTCCCACGCCCTCGTGGCCAGGGCCAGCGCTCCCAGCGTGACCTGGCCTTTGCTCGGCATGCAGGTTTGCAGCGCAGACCATGAAGGCTCTGCTCTCCAGACTGGCCTTTGACAACAAGCTGGTGGCTCTGGAGCACAAGCAGCTCTGGGAGAAGCTGCTCTCTGCCGACACGCAGCACTATGCAGCAGGTCTGCTGGCAAGGTGAGATGCCCTACTCCCCACCACCACCGCCAGCATTTGTGCCCTGTGCCCGGAGTGCCCCACACAGTCCCTGCGGTTGGAAGCGAGAGGGCCTTGTCACCGAGGGAGGCTCGAGCACACTGGAAGAGGTTGGGAGAGGAGGATGCCCAGGAGCAGCCGCCTCCCAAGGGGCCCATGTGCCCTTGCAGAGCGCTGGGGAAATACCAGACCTCTGGGAGTCACTCCTGGGAGAGGTTTGCCCAGCAGCTCAGGGCCTTGGTGCCTTTTTCCCCTGCCAGGGAGATGCGCCATGGCTTGACGCCCTTGTGTCCCTTCATGGCCTCGCACCTGCTCAGCCTGCTCATCGGGAAGCGGCCACGCTGGCATCTGCCTGCCCTGGCCTTCTTGGTGGAGGTGAGCCTGATGGCCAGCGCTGCCTGGCTCAGCTGCCTCCCAGCTCTCAGGCCTCTCGTAGCTGCAGCTGCCTGGGACGCCGCCCGCCCCCACTGCTGCTGCTGCCTGGGCCCGGCCCCGTGCGGCTCTGGGCTCCTGCCGGCCGGCTCCCCTGGCACTGCCCTCCTGTGCCTTTCAGCTCCTCGAGTGCCTGGACTTGAGCAAACACGGTCCCAGTGCCCTGGCGGTGGTATCCAGGCACCTGCCCAGCCAGTGCAGGGACGGGCTGCGCCTGGCGCTCCAAGGCCTCGCGGTGCTCAGCAAGGAGCCCTCGCTGGTGAGAAGGGGGCAGTGGCTGAAGCCGCGCTGGCAGCATCGTGTGGCTGGGCAATGCAGACCTCTGGGCTTGGCTGGCCTTTGGCAGCAGAGGCAGCTGCTCCCAGCTCTCCTGCCTCCCGCTTCAGCTGCCCCAGTGGCCCAAGCGGCTGTTGGTGCTGCGGCCAGTCACGGCTTCACAGCACAGCCCCGTCTTGCACACAGGCCGGAGGAATACGCGGCCTGTATCAACACCTGCTGCAGCAGCTGGCTGATCCAGATGCAGAGATGGTCTGGATGACCCTGTGTGCGCTCAGGGATATGCTCCAGGACAAAGACCTCAAGCCACCCAGCGTCACCGCCCTGAAGCTGGCTGAGCCCCTCCTGCAACACTTTGAGAACGTAAGGCTCTGCGCCCGCAGCCAAGGGCACTGGACGCTGCCTGCAACCTTTGTGCTCTGTGTGTAGAGATTTGGGCTTTTGGCCCAATGGGCCTGCAGTAGCTGGTGCTTAGGACTTTTCCTACCCTTCCAGGACAACAGCCACGTGCGGCTGCTCTCCATTCAGCTCTTCTGCAAGGTGATGGAGCTGGTAGAGGAAGAGGGGGAAAATCCTCCCATGACAATCGTGAGCCAGAGCCTGCTCCCTCTCTTCTTGCACTGGCACGATGAGAACCTGCATGTGGCCAAGGTGAGGTTTTGCGTGATGCGGCCGCATCCCTGGCAGGGGGCTGGGCCGCCCTGGCGCCTGGCGGGCTCCAGCCTCACCTGGCCTTGGCACAGGGTCACGGGTCCCGTGCCCTGGGCTCGGGTGCCACCTGCGGCTCTCTGCTGCTCTCCAGGCCTCTGGCGAAGCCCTGCTTGGTGCGGCACGCTTCCTGAGGAGTGACCTCGAGCAGCTGCTGATGAAGGGGCAGCGGATGCAGTTCGCCGAGCGCCTGGTAAGGACGGCCCGGGAGCCCCAGCCGCAGGCTGGAGAAGCCCCCCTGTCCCCGGTGCTCGGTGCGGGGGGCGGCAGCTGTGCCCCTGCCCGGCGCCGCAGCCGGGCCCGCCAGCCCGCGCCCCCCACGCCGCTCCCTGCCCCGGGCCGTGCGGGCCGGCTCGGCCGCTGCTGGGCGCAGGGAGCGCCCGGCCGAGGGGCAGAGGCCGCAGCGAGCCTTCCCTGTCGGTGCTCCCCGCAGCTGCTGCAGGACGAGAGCCGAGCGGCCGAGCACCTGCGCTGGGCCCTGCCGCGCCTGCGGAGCCCACAGAGGCCCGTGCGCCAGGCGGCCGTCGGGATCATCGGTGAGCCCCGAGCCCGGCGCCCCTCCCTGCCCCCGGCCCGGCTGCTGCCCCGGCTACAGCGGCAGCCGCGCCCGGGCCGCTGCAGCCCCGCCCGCACTCGGCGCTGCCGCCGCCCTCCCGCAGCCAGCCGTGCCCTCGGGCGGCAGCGCGCGGCAGGGGCCGGCAGGAGCCCTGCCCGGCCAGGAGGGCGTGCGGCCGCAGGGCTGGCAGCGCCCGTGCCGGGCAGCTGTGCCGCCCGGCACCGACACGGGCTCTGTCTTGCCAGGGCTGGCCGGAGTGCTCGTCACGGGGCAGAAGGAGGAGCTCCAGGTCATCAGCGAGGGTGAGTCAGGGCAGCCGCGGGGCAGCGAGCATCGCCGGGGGCAGCTGCACATCCCGGCCCCGGAGCTACAACCCCTGCCCGGGCTGCGGAGGGCTCTGCTCCCTGTGCGGGCGAGGGGCGGCGGGGGCACAGCCCGGAGAGCTGCCAGCGAAACGTGGGCGATCCGTGACCAACACCTTCCGGCCGAAGCCCTGGCAAGAGCCGGCTGGGATGGGCCTGGCAGGAGGCTTTCCTTGGATTCCCTCAATCTGGCCTCTGACCGTGGCTCTGTTCCTCTCTCTTCCAGCTCTTCAAGCCCTGAGAGAAGATGACAGCCCATCCTGCATCAGCGTACTCATTCAGCTGACCTTCCAAAGAAGATCTGCAGGACTTCTTGCGTCTGCTGGATCAGATGTACCGGTGGCATCCGTCGGCCATCTCCAGCTCCCATTGCAGATGGGAGCAGCTGCAGAGCAGGATGCACCAGCTGCAGCTCCAGGCACAGCTCTAGCTGCTCAGAGCTGAGCCTGTGGGAAGCTCCAGGAGCTCCTGCCATCTCTCTCCCTGTTGGCAGCTCCCTCCCTCCAGCTCTCAGACCCTGCCCATCCGCTTTTTTTGTCTCCCAGCTCACCCCTTTGCTTTGCTTTCCCTTAATAAAGAGTTTGGATTTTTCCAAAACCTTTTCCAAAACCTTAAGAGTGTCTTGGTGTTCCCTGGGAAATGCAGGCATTTGGAGAAATGCCTTTGGAAGAGAGGGGCTTGCTTCTCAAGCAAAGTGCTTCCCCAGGCGCCCCCAATGAGGTAGTGAGCCGTCTCCCTTTGGCTCCCTGCGCTCCTTTCCGTCCTTGAGGCCCCTGGCCCTTGGCGGAGGGGCCTGGCAAGGGAGAAGACTGTGAGAGCAGCTTTGGCATCTGCCTGGGCCTGCGGAGACCCCGCCAAGCAGCAGCGGCAGGGCGTGTTCCCTGCCTTTGAGCCCAGCACAGAGCAGGATCATCTCTGTCCAGCCGAGAGCCCCAAATCTCTCTCAGAGAGCTGTGAATTCAAAGGCCTTTATGCACACATTAATGCCATCTTCCCTCTCTGGTGTGTTTTAACTCTTGGCAAGATGCGTTTGCCTCTTGCTTGCTGGAAGCTGCTCTGCTCCAGGGCTGGCACCGAGCTGGGCTGTGCGGGCCGGGCAGCGTGGAGAGCTGTGACCGTGGTCAGAAGGGTTTTCAGGATGAAGAAGAGACGAGAATGTTGACTCCATGATCAGAAGGCTTGATTTATTATTTTATGACATATGTTACATTAAGACTATACTAAAATGAAATAGAAAAGAAGAGGTTTCTTCAGAAGCTAGCTAAGCTAAAAATAGAAAAGCATGAAGAACAAAGATCTGTGTCTCAGACAGAGAGCAAGAGCCAGCTCTGCCATGAGTGGTCAGGAAATCCAAACATCCACAGGAGACCAATCACGGGATACCTGTTGCATTCCACAGCAGCAGATAACCATTGTTTACTTTTGGTTGCTGAAACTGCAGCTTCTAACAAGGAAAAATCCTAAGAAAGGATTTTTCATGAAAGATGTCTGTGACACCTTTGGAACCCCAAAAGTGGAGAGATCAGCATTGGAGAACTCCTGGGAGAGTTTTTTCTGGCTGAATGTTGATATGTAGAGATTTTCATGGACACAAGAGTCCTGCTGAGTTCTAGAGATGGACCTGGCCAGGAGGAGCCTCTACTCCAAGGCACTCCCACCTTGGTTTCCCCCAAACCAGGGTTTGTCATTCCCAAGCTGTGGCTGGATGGAGGAGGAGGAAAAGCCCCAGAGATCCCTTACAAGGAGGGGCTGCAAACCCAGCCCAGGGAGGTGTGAGGAGGAAAGAGCCCCCCTGAGCCAGGAAGGCGGCCGGAGATCCAGCCAGAGCTCAGAGCTGGTGGAGAAGCCTCATGGCAGGGAGAAGCCCCACAAGTGCTTGGAATGTGGGAAGGCTTTCAGCTACAGCTCTACCCTGATGGAACACCTGAACATCCACACTGGGGAGAGGCCCTGGGAGTGTGGGGAATGTGGGAAGAGCTTCAGTGGGACCTCCGACCTGAGCAAGCACCACGAGATCCACACTGGGGAATGGCCCTAGGAGTGCTTGGAATGTCAGAGGAGCTTCAGGTGGGATTCAGAGATCATCACTCACCAGCACTTCCACACCAGGGAGAGGCCCTGCGAGTGTCCCGAGTGTGGGAAGAGCTTCCTGCGCTGCTGCAGCTCCATCCCCTATGGGAGGATCCACGCTGCATGATCCCCAGTGACCCCCGTTGGGCAGAGCCCTGGTGACCCCTGTTCTGGCTGATCCGTGTTGGGATGGGGGGAAGGCGTTGGAGAGATTTCTTTCCCTTCTCCTTGTGCTGCTGTGATTTGGTTGGTAATAAATTCCCTCCGTGTGCCCAGGCCGGCTCTGTTGTGCTCGTGCGGGATTTGCTGAGGGATCTCTCCCGGTCCTTGTCCCCAGCCAGGAACCCTCGGTTCCATTTTCTGTCCCTGTGCGGCTGCGGGGGCAGGGACAGAGCGGCTCTGGGGGTGCCTGGCATCGGGCCAGCGTCACCGCTCGCCACGGGCACCGCTGAGATCCCGCGCCCCTGGGCACGCATTGCTGGGCTCACCTGAGCTCCCACCTGCCCAGCGCCCCAAGGTTCCCCCTCCCCAAAAAACCCCCAGCCCGGGGCTGCAGCGGCCCGGAAAGGCCTCAGCCAATGGCAGCGCAGGCAGGAGGCGGAGCAGCCAATGAGAGCTCGGGGCGTTGTATTGCGTCATCGGTTGCCGGGCAGAGCCAGTGGCCGCTCGCTGCCCCAAAGTGGCGGCAGCCAATGAGAGCGCGCGGCGCTGCCGAGCCCGCCCTGCTCCGGACTGGTGCTGCCAGCGCAGCGCGGCTGCTTTGGGGCTGCTGCTCCCTGCCCGGCCCCGGCCATGGGGCGAGGGGCGGCAGCTGGGGCCCTACTGGTGGCACTGGTGGTGCTGGGAGCCCCCCCGGCTGCGGGCGCGGAGCTCTCGGGTGGGCGGGGGGCGGGAGGCGCTGGGACAGGGGGGGAGAAGGGGGAATAGGGGGCGAAGAGGGGAGCCCGGAATGGAGGGCGAGGAGGAGGGGACCCCCCAAAGGGAGAGCGGGAGGGGCTGAGGGATGGGGGGAGGGGAGGGAGGGGTGGGAAATGGTGGGGAAGGGGAGAAAAGGGGAGGGAGGGACCCCAAAACCGAGCGGGAGGGGGCTGGGGATTGGGGGATTCGTGGGAAAATGGGGAAATGGGACTCCAGAAGTGATTTGGGAACGGCCGGAGGTGGGAGGGGAGAGGATGTGGAAGGGGAAATGGGGGAAGGGCGGCAAAGAGGAAGCGGCAGCGCGGGCAGGAGGGTCCCGTGGCGGCCGTGGGGCACAGGGGGTGCGGAGTGGGGATCCGGGGTGGGCCCTGGAGCTCTGGAGGTGTTGTTGGGACGCTGGGGGGACATCCCTGAGCTGTGTGCTGCACTCACAGGGGTGTTCCAGTGGATGCATAAGGCCGATTGTCTCTTCATTAACGGCACGGAGAAGTTGAGGTTGGTGGTGAGGTTCATCTACAACCGGGAGCAGTTCCTGATGTTCGACAGCGACGTGGGGCACTTTGTGGGGTTCACCCCCTTAGGGGAGAAGAATGCCAAGATGTGGAACAGCGACCCAGCTATAATGGAGTTCGTGCGGGCTCACGTGGACAGGTGCCGGCACAACTACGAGATTGTTGCCTCGATCACCGTGGAGCGCCGAGGTGAGCGCGGGGCAGAGCGTGTCCCTTCGGGCCCTGCCCTGCCAATGACCCTGGAGCCCCTCAAAACCTCCCTGGGAATCGCCCCAGAGCCCTCAGCCCTCTTTGTACCCATCACCGGGTCCTCCTGTCCTTTCCCAGTCCCTCCCAGTCCCTCCCAGTGCCCCCCGCGCATCCATGTCATTGACCCGTAAAGCTGACACTTTCCAACCAATCATATCGCGTCTCTTTGATGACTCATCCGTTGCCAGGCAGACCCGCAGCGCCCAGTGCTCCGCGCTGGGCTCGGCCTCGCAGTGCCGTGCTCTTCATTCCCAGTTCCGGCCAATGCCACCAAAATCCCTCTCAGTGCCATCCCAGTCCCTCCCAGACCATTCCCAGTCGCTCCCATTGTGTTCGCAGTCCCTCCCAGTCCTTCTCAGTCCCACTCACCTCCTCCAAGTCGATTCCCAGTCTGTTCCCAGTTCACTCTCAGAACTCTACCCTCTCTCCCAGTGCCCCCCCATTCCCTCCCATCTCTCTCAGAGTCACCCAAGTCCCTCCCAGTCTGTTCCCCGTCCCTCCCCAGCCCAGCCCAGCCCTCCCCTCTCTCTCCCAGTGCCCCCCAGCTGATCCCAGTGTGTCCCCGCTCTCTCTCTCTCTCTCCCAGTGCCCCCCAGCGTGTCCATCTCGCTGGTGCCCCCCTCGAGCTCCCAGCCCGGCCCCAGCCGCCTGCTCTGCTCCGTGATGGATTTCTACCCTGCTGCCATCCAGGTGAGCTGGTTCCAGGGCCAGCAGAAGCTCTCAGAGCACGTGGTGGCCACCGACGTGGTCCCCAACGGGGACTGGACCTACCAGCTGCTGGTGCTGCTGGAAACGCCGCCCCGGCGCGGGCTCACCTACAGCTGCCAGGTGGAGCACGTCAGCCTGGAGCAGCCCCTGAGCCGGCACTGGGGTACGGGGGAGCCCCTGGGGGTGCTGGCAGAGCCACTGGGCTGTGCTGGGAGCCACTGGGAGGGAGCTGGAGAGAGCCGGGCTGGGACTGGGAGAGGCCCTGGGGGCTGGGCAAGGGCTGGGAAGGGGTTTGGGGGATGCTGGGGAGGGTGGGATGGAGTTGGGGGGTCCTGGTGGGCACTGGGAGGGAGTTTGGGGGCGCTGGATGTGACTGGGAGGGAGTTTGGGGGTGCTGGATGTGACTGTGAGGGAGTTTGGGGTTGCTGCGTGTGACTGGAAGGGATCGCAGTGAGCCCGGAGGCGCTGGAAGGAGATCGGCCATGGCAAAGCGGGGCTCGCCATGAGCTCGGTTGTGCTGGGCACAGACTGGGAGGGCTCTGGCTGAGTCCTGCTGGGGCTGCCAAGGGACTGCGAGAGGCTTTGGGGCTTCTGGGGCGCTGGGGACAACTGGGAGGGGGCTGTGGGATCCTCAGAGGGGCGGGAGGGGCTTTGGTGGCTCCTGGCCAGGACCAAAAGGGATCGGGGGGAGGTTTCAGGGGGTCCTGGCTGGGCTGGGGGCCACAGGGAGGGCGCTGGGAGGGGCTGGGGGTGTCCGTGAGAGGTTTTGGGGGTGCTGAGCCCTGCGGACCCCCCAGAGATGCCGGCGGACGCCGCCCGCAGCAAGATGCTGACGGGCATCGGGGGCTTCGTCTTGGGCTTCGTCTTCCTGGCGCTGGGGCTCGGCTTCTACGTGCGCAAGAAGGTCAGGGCGGGTGCCGGGGGGTGGTGTCCCGGCCGTGGCGGAGCGTGTGCGCTCCCGCCGGGGCCCCCAGCCCGGTGTCACCCCCTTTTCTCTGCCCACAGAGCTCCTGAGCCGGCGGCGCCGCAGCCCCTCCCCGTGGGCTCGGGCCCGGCCGGGACCCCCCGCTCCGTCCCCGCTCCGCTGATTTTGGGGGGGTCCCGTGTCCCCCCAGCCCCTGAGGAGAGGAGCAGAAACCAGAGAAGCAGCGGAGATCCTCCGGCCTTCACCCAGGTGTCCACGCGGGGAGCCAGGAAGATGTGGAGCCTCCAGCCAGGTGTGTTCCCAACGCGGGGGGCTCTGACCCTGGGGGTCACCCGGGATTATCCAGCCTGGATCCTCCAACGGGGGGTGGACCTGGAGCGGGGCACGGAGCTCTTCCCGCACCGGGGCACGGCGGGATCCACGGGCATCGACCCCTCCCTCATCAAAGGACAACTTTCAGTTACAGTGGTTAGGACAACTAGTTAGTTATGGGAGTTAGCACTGGTAGTTAGTTATGGTAGTTAGCACAGCCTGTTTGTTATGGCAGTTTTTCAAATACAAACTCTCTCAAACCTCAACTCCCCTGACGTGTCCCTTCCCTCTCCCGCCGTGACTCAGCTGCCCGGAGCAATGTGAGGGGAGAGCGGGCCCAGCCTGGCCCAGAGCTGAGCCCCAGCAGAGCCCTGGCAGAGCCCAGAGCAGCCTCGGCACCTGCAGAGTCAGCCTGGAAGGAGGCGCTTGGAGCCTTCTCGGCTGCACCCGGCTCTTGGTTACAAACTGTGTGTGCTGGAAAATGCCACCGGCTCTGCAGGAGGGCAGAAGGGGCCCGGGGAAGGCCCAGGTGCTCCATGCAAGGGAAAAACCTGCCCTGGGTTTGTTATAAATAACTAGGTAGTGTTGACTTTTGCTACTATGTATTGACTTCAGCAAAATATCCTTAATCACACTGATTTTGATAGAGTACAGTTTGTAATCACTTTTCACTGCTGTTGCTATAGTATAATTTGTCAGCTTTTTGTGGAAAGTGCCTGGCCCCTGTGTAGCTCATATCCTCAGAACATCATTTATGGATGATATTTGAGTTTGACGACAGTGTGAAAAACATACATTATAGTTTTGGCTTTTGCAAAATATTCAAGTGGATGCCATGTGTTGTGCATTAGAATGTTAACTTTTGCAGAAGTAGCTGTAGTTGTGAAATAATAACTAATGCTTTTATTTTTTTAACTAACTGACAGTAATAACTCAGAGATATTTCTGAAAGAGCTAATGTTCATTTAAAGTACTTGTGGAAATAGCTAAAAGCGTCTGCATGGTCAGGTAACATTTAAGGAAGGGATGTGATGAGGCCCCTGCCATTGACCCTTCCACTGTCAATAACTGTCACCTGCTGAAACCACAGACCAGGGGCCCTTGTGAGGCAGTGACACACAACCCTCAGAACAGCAATCCACGATTCCTGCACGTGCTCTAAAAAGGCGAGTTGGGGGTCAAACCAACCTAAAGAATTCCTGGAACAAGTAAACGAGTTCAAAGAAATGTTTGAATATGTATAATCGTTATGAATATGTATTTGAACAATACAGTGGAGAAACTAGACAAGAAGAGTTGCTGTGGTTAACCGGTGTGCCTCTGGCCATTGCCAACACCCAGCACTGTTACTGATTTGTCCCTTATTATTCCTTATTAACCTTTCAAAAATTCTAAAGAGTGAGGCTCATTTCTCACAAAACCCAAGGTGCTCACCCCTTGTTCTTCCCCCAAAGCCAGGATTTGTCAATCCTAAAATTTTTCTGGATGGAGGAGAAGGAGGCTGCGAGGAAAAGGAAGATGCACTGGTGTGGAGGCCCACGGGAGTCTCAATCTCCCACCCGTGGAGGACTGGTCCCCAATAAGAAGAATAGATTTCAAGGTTTTGGTGAGAAGCTTGCTTCTTCCACAGATCTTTGCAGGCACATGCTGATTTATGGAAAGTTCTGTTACCCCATTGGCCCGTTGGCCTAATTACCCTAGTTCACCCCCTGTTACCCATATCTGGTTAGTCCCTAGAATGTTCTCCCTCTCTGTCCCTCCATTGGCCCCAGTTTACTGCATTCCTCGGCCCCTGTTTCCCTATTAGCTGTCCCGACCCTTAACCCCTCTTTTGCCCCATTTTCCCCCATATCCATTGGGCCCTGACCCTCAGCTCCACCCTCACTACCCCACATAAAAACCCCCTGTGCCCTCGGCTTGCACCCTGTCTTTGTCCCTGGACCCTGTTCAGCTCTGTCCCCTGTTCCTGTACCAATAAACCCAGTTTGCTGAGATCATACCCAGACCCATCCTGCCGACTTTGTCAGCTTTATAAAGCAGCCGTGAGCTCTGGGCTCCTGAGTGCCGGACGCTCCAAGGGCCTCGGCAGCGCCAGGACGCGCCAGACTGGGACAGCCAGGCAGGGCAGGAGGAATCACTGCCCCTTTCCCCTCCCTGCTGCTCCATCTCCCAGCCCAGCATCGCTGCAGGACAGCCTCACTGCCAACGCCATCCTGCCAGGGATGGGCTGGGGGGATCTCCTTCCCCTTCCCTCTGGAATGGAGGCAAATCCCATCTTCTCCTTGTCCACCCTCCTTCTTCTCCTCATTCTGTCCTACATCCATCCATGTTCCTTTCCCATCTCCTTCCTCCCTTGTTCCTTCTTGTTCCTTCCTCTCCTCCTGCCTTTTCCTTTTCCCTTCTCCCTGTCTCTTCCTCTCCTTGTCCTTCCTCCCCCAGGCACTGAGCTGCGGACAGAGACCAGGGAGAACAAATCCCTGCCACAGAACCTCGTGGAAGAGGCCATTTGGAACAGCTCCACGGCTCAGGAATCCAACGGGGACGAGAAGCCCCAGAGATCCCACACGAGGAGGGGCTGCAAACCCATCCCGGGGAGCTGAGAGGAGGTAAAACCCTCCCTGTGCCGGGAAGGGTGTGGGGAATGTGAGAAGAGCTTCAGGCAGAGCTCAGCGTATTCCTGGCTCCTCCAAAAACGGCAGTGCCAGATGCAGAGATCCATGGGGCTGCAGAGATCCCCCTGCAGATCCATGGGGATGCAGAGATCCCCCTGCAGATCCATGGGGATGCAGAGATCCCCCTGCAGATCCATGGGGATGCAGAGATCCCCCTGCAGATCCATGGGGATGCAGAGATCCCCCTGCAGATCCACGGGATGCAGAGATCCCCCCGTAGATCCATGGGGCTGCAGAGATCCCGCCGCAGATCCATGGGGATGCAGAGATCCCCCTGCAGATCCATGGGGATGCAGAGATCCCCCTGCAGCCCCCGGAGCAGCCACGCTGGAGCACGGGGATGCCTCAGAGGAGGCTGTGACCCCGTGGCCAGAGGGGCCCCGCTGGAGCAGCCTGTCCTGGCAGGACTGACCCCGGGGCACAGTGACCCACGCTGCAGCACTTGGAGGGGGGCTGTGCCCCGTGGGATGGACTCAGCTTGGAGAAGTTCCTGGAGAAGTCTCCGGTGGGAGAGAGCCCAGGGTGCAGCAGGGGAACGACTCCTGTCCCTGAGCAGAGGGAGAAGCCCCGGGGCATGAAGTGAGCACGACCCCATTCCCTGTCTCCGGCACTGCCGGGGTAGGAGGTGCAGCTGGAAGGAGGGAGGCGTGGGGGAAGGCTGGATTTAAGGCTCTTCACTTACTTCTCATTATCCTGCTCTGAGGTTTTGGAGTTTTCTGTCAGAAATCTCTCCCCTCCCCCACTCATCCACAGGGGTTTGGGGTGGTTTTCCCTTTTTGGGGGAAATCAAAGCGATGCACTGATGCTCCTAATTAGGGGTAGGACAAGAGAGGCTCCAGGGCTTCCCGCTGAGCCGGGGCCACCGAAGCCGCAGTGCCGGGAAAGCCGTGGCGGGAGGTGCGGAGCAGTTTGTTTGTGTTTTCAGCTCAATCCCCTCAGGCCCGGGCCCGTTCCAGGGCTGTTCCTCATCTCCGGCTCTGCCCTCACGCAGCCCGGGGGGCCCAGAGAGCGCGGGGCGAGGCTGTACCATGTGCAGAGCCCGCCCCTGGCTGCGATTGGGCGACGGTGCCGTCAGTCGTGGTTCTGGCGCGCTGATTGGTGGGAGCGGGGCGGGGCAGGCCCCGGTGGCGGCCTGAGGGCGGCCGTGGCTCGGCAGCGGCGCCACTGGCGGAGCGTCTGTGCGGGCCCGGGAGCGGCGGCAGCGGCCGGAGCGCGGTGAGGCGGCGGCGGAGCTCGGAGGCGGCCGGAGCGCAGGTGGGAGCCGCGCTGGGTTGTGCGGGGGCTCGGGGCTCGCTGCGGGCCTCGGGGGCGGCAGGGGGCTCAGGCGGGTTCGTTGTGCCGTGTCCGGCGCGTGTTGCCGCTGGCGTGAGGGCGCTGCGGGAGCGGCTGCCCGCGGTCTCCTTGCCGCCGCTGCCTCGGCAGGAGCCGCTGCCGGAGCAGCGCTGGCTCGGCCCGGTTGCTGTGGCCGGGACAGAGGCGGCTGCCCCGTGCCCGGGGCTGTGCGGGGAAATTGATGTGGCCGGCGGTTTCTGTGCCCCGAGGAGACAGAGGAGTCCTGTACAAGTGACTTTATTGCTGAGCAGAGGGAGAGGCCGTGGGGCATTTGCCGTGCGCTCGCTGCCATTGTTGTAGTTCGCAGCCTCCTTTTTATCCTCATTTTCCCGGCCTCATCTCCCTCTCCCTTTGCCCACTGGCTGAGGTACTTGGAAGGTTCAGACTTCCACATCTGCCAACTTTCATGTCCTCGATAATGTGCACCCCCACTTTTGTAGAACAGCCGATATTCACTGCTCTGTTAAGTGTGTTTTGTTCTCGACGTTCAGGAATGTAGCGGGACTTTCTGTGAGCAGCAGTCCATGTTAATTAGTAACAATTATTGAAGCTGGTGGTTTCGCCGATTACTTCCTTATCTACAAGCCCCTGGCCCCTCGCTCAGCTGCTGAATGAGCTGCACTCTCAAGGTGTGGAGCACGGTAAAAAGGTGAGAGTTGCTGTAGCACATGAGAGGAGAAACAGCATTCGTTTAACCCATGGACTGCCAGGGAGCCACAAAACCGTGTCGCATTCCCATCCTTTTCACGTTTGGACCAATACATGAGCTGCTCTTTTGTTTCCTTTGTTATCTGTTTCACCACTTTTCCTTTGTCATCTATTTGCCAACAGCAGTTTGGGTCATTTGATTTTCCAAAACTCCTCTTTTTTCTGCTAACAGATAATCTGATCCCATCCCTTGGTGAATGTTGTGTACCTCATTTCAGTGGATTGCTCAGCAGGAAGGTCAGGAGCTGGAGCTGTCTGGTTGGTTGTTCCGAGGACAGCTTGTAATCTAATGATGCCATTGAAATGAGAAACGGGTTCTGTGGCTCCTGATATGAATTGGTTTGGGTTCCCAGGGGCTTGTGCATGGTGTTGTAGGATTTGTTCTGCTGGCCGTTCATCTTTTCCCCATTTTTCGCCGCTCTCTCCAGCCAGGGCTGCATCAATTGACTGCTTTTCTTTAATTAAATCATCAAATACTTAGATTCCCAACTGATTTCTCTGAACTTTTGGTAGCAAAAAATCCCTAGTGCTCTAATACACCCTATATAACGCAGACAGTGACAGCACATGTTGGAGTGGGCAGAGGGATGATTCCCCCCCATTTATTTATAGTGAAGATTTCCCAACATTCTCCATTTGCCGTTTCCCTTTGCAGCTTCACCCGTTTCTGTTGCAGGGTCAGATATCCTCACTCTGGGCTCTGCCTTGAGCTGTGCAAATTCCATCAGTGCAAGCAGGCAGAGCTTGGGGTGAGGGGCAGAGGGAATCAGCCCAATTCCTGCCCCAGGCAAGAGACCCAGGTACATTGTCCAGGCTTTGCCCAGCAGTGTTCATTTGCATTTCTAAAGCTCCTCTGCAGGCTGCCTGGAATGAAGCTTCTCTTCCAGGGCAGCCACCTCGTGAGTCACATGTGCCCCGCTCAGAATCTGTTTTTTTTTTGCAAAAAGTATCAACTATTTACGAGTTAAAAGTATTATGGTAATGCTCTTCAATTTTGCAAAATGCAGTGTTAAAAACGCCAATCACTTGTTTTTAAAATTTTTAAAAGTTTAATAGTAATAAAATGGTTATAAAAATAGTAATACAATTAGAGTAATAATAATTTGGACAAACTGAATTAGGACAATATGAGACAATAAATACAAATTGTTACGGATGTCCCGGTACCTTTTTCTGGGCAGCACGAGCCCGAAAAAGGACACCCGTTAACAAAGGATTAACCCTTAAAAACAATAGCCTGTTGCATATTCATACACTTCATACATGATGCATAAATTCCATTCAAATACAGGATTCTCTCTGGTCGTGGTCAACTTCTTGCTCCAAATCCTAACAGCGCCTTCGAGGTGGGAAGAAGTTGGTTTCTTCTGATAAGAGGGCAATAAATTCTTCTTCTCTGCAAGATTTAGCTGTCCTGTGGCTGCTATCTCGCTGCGAGTCCTTTCTTTTTAAAAAAGTATCCTGCATAGCATCGTTTCTATTTAAACAATTTTTATAATCTAAAACTATATTTAACACAGTACTTAAGAAAACTAATACAGCATTACTTTCTAAAACAACACATATAATATTCATTTTAATATTTGCCAATCATAAAATACATGCAT
Organism: Molothrus aeneus; assembly: GCF_037042795.1. Lineage (NCBI taxonomy): Eukaryota > Metazoa > Chordata > Aves > Passeriformes > Icteridae > Molothrus > Molothrus aeneus. Next base: position 3,351,483 of record NW_027099016.1, read on the forward strand.
TTTTCACATGCAGCATAAAGGCGAACATGGAAGAACCCAGACCAAAAACTGATTCTCACAATTCTGTCCCAAACCCACCTGACAATATAAAGTGTGAGTTTTATGAAAAATTTTTCTCATGTTGTAATTTTGTCACTGAAGCTGCAGGGAAAACAAAAACTCTCCAAGAATCTCTTTAGTGTTAGAGAGTCAAGGCATTGCTTGATTCTGGCCAGGATGTGCAACAGAAATAATTTCTTTCACAAATAGCCCGGCTGTGCAGAGAAAATCATTCCATGCCATGTGAGTTTTACTAGATTTTTCCTAAACTTTATGTAGTCTGAACCAATCTAAATCCCCAGCTTTAATGTTCATTGCTTCCATGTTGTGTAGATTTTTAGTATTTGGTTTCCTGTTGGACCCGGATTTCTTCCCCTCTGATGTGAATTCGGTCCACACTCCTGGATTTCCTTCTCAGCCTTTTCCAGACCAGGTGTCTCCAGCTGTGCCGGGGGCAGTGTCTGGGGTAGCTGTTGGTTGCTGTTTGCTGCAGGGCGTTGATGTTTTGTTGCTGGTCGTTATCTCTGTGGGTGTCTTTTGGGCTATTCCCAGTCTGTTGAGATGTTGAACTCATCTCCATTGAGTGGTGTAACACCCCTTAAATAAAACCTTTAAAATTCCTTTCCCCAAGGCAAAGACAAACCAAGCCTGAGCAGAGAAAGAAGATTTAAAAGAACCAAACTGGGTACATTTTGCAGCAATGCAGTCGCAGTCAGCCCAGAGTGTGGGTGTGAGTGAGCCCCAGAGTGGAATTGTGCCGTGGTGCTCCCCAGCAGCTGTGGCAGTGCAGGCCCAGCCAGCGCTGAAGCTGCAGCAGTGGCAGCAAGGCTTGGCCGCAGTGGCTGGAGGTGCCAGAGGAGGGTGGCCAGGATTTCCGAGGGTTTGAGCAGAGGATCTGTGGGCAGGCCCAGGGGCTTGGCCCGCTGTGGAGCCCTGGCTGCTGCTGCGTTGCCTTCAGGGCAGGCTCAGTGGGGGCTCCCATGGTCCTGCTGCAGGCGGGAAGTGCAAATCTCCGGGGCTTCAGAGCCCCTGAGGCCAGGCTGAGGGGTCCCCCCGTGTTCAGCTGTGCTGGCGGCTGTTTCTGGCCTCAGGGACACTTGGCATGGGCCCCTTGGCCACCAGTGGTGCTGTTTTGCACTCCTTAGGCAGGAGCCGATGTCCTGGCTGGGTGTTGGCAACAGCAAAGTCCCAGGGCAGGCTCTGTGCCAGCCCAGCTTCCTGTGGGAGAATATACCTTGATCTCTGATCCAGTGCTTGCTGAAGCAGTCAGAATTGCTTTTGCCCCCCTGTTAGGTGCCATGGTGTCAGCAGAAGATATTGAAGCCTTCCTGCCCAGGGCATTTCAGTGCCAGGCTCTTACAAGCACCCACAGCTCCTTGGGTTGAGCTGAGCATGGGGCGGTGACCTGCGCTTTGTCGGATTCCCCTTCCTTAATAACAGCCTGTCTTGTAGCTCTTTTCCCTTCTGCTGCCCTTGCAGAACCATCCAGAAACACATTTTGTCCCTCAGGCCAGGGAATGTCCCATCAATCTCTCCCAGCCTGGGTCGGGAGCTCTGTCCCTTGAGTGCAGTCCTGGGTTCCTTGCCAGCCCCTCTCCAGGCTGTTCAAACAGGAGGCTGGGTTAAACCCTTGCCCTGTCCTCAGTTCTAAATCCTCCTGTGCCATTGAACAAGTTTCATACTGTAATAACCGAGCCCTGCTCATCCATTTAGAGGCTCTTTTGGTTGTCAAAGCTTTAACTTGCTGCCAGACTTGAACTCTAGGAGATCCTCCTGTTGTCATCAGTTTTCAGCCTGAGCTCCCATGAAAGCTGTGGCTGCAGAATTCTGCAGACAATGAGGCTGCTCTCTGGCCACTGGGTTAAACATTTTAGCACAAGAATTCCTTTGGCAAGACCCTGTTTAACATCCACCTATAATTCAAATTCTTTTACCCTGTCTGGAAGGGCCAGGGAAGCCGCCTCAGTTAATCTTCATTTTAACACTAGAAAACTCTGTGTTTCCTCCTCCTGTCCATACATCCAGTTTGTTGACTGGCAGGACAGGAGTGTTACAGGGAGACACCCCTGGCTCCAAAAGCCCTGCCTTCTACAGGGACTCAATACCAGGCTGTGAGCCCTTCCTTCTCTCCCCTGGAACAGGGTATTGCTTGTCCTGGTTGCTTTGAAGTAATTTGTAGAGGCTCCATATCTAATTTTCCCTATTTTCCTGTGGCTGCCCACACTTCTGGGTTCAGTTCAGCATAGGCCTGGCCAGACATTTGACACAGAGGTACAGCAGAACTGGCCTCTGTATCACCTTTTATAATATTAATTTGTGTTCCATGTTTAGCCCTCAAATTCCTTCCCACTAAATCATGATAACAATTAGGAGCAAATAAAAATTCATGCATTTCCAATCCATCTCCCAGATCTACTAATAGTGGTTGAATAAAACCATGCATCTTTCCCACTTATCCCCTCACTAATCAAACAAATCTTTTGCATTTTTCCCCCTTAGGTCTAAGCTTCAGAGTGGATTGAGAGGCCCCTGTGTCCATCAGGAGAGGCCTCCTCTCAATGCAGACCGAGCTGAATGTTCTCAAGGGCTCCAGTGTGGAGGGTCCCTGGTGTGATGGGAGCTGTGACAGCCCTGCCAATCCATGTCCATCAAGGGGTGGACTTGCTGGTCCTGAGGGTGCTGCTGTCTGTGCTTGCAGTGTCCTTGTGCCCTGCAGCTGGAGCCCTGATTCCTTGCCAGGGGCTGTTTGGGTGGGCTGTCCCCTGCCGAGGAGGGCAATGCCTCTGCCGGGTGCTTGTGGCTGAGCCCGTGCCCTGGGTGCTGGGGCCCCCTTGGGCCCTGGGGTTGATCCCTCAGGGGCTGTAGGAACTCTGCCCTGGCCTTTGCCTTCAGCTTGGCCTTTTGCTGCTCCCTTCTTGCATTCACCTGCTGTGCCTTGGTGCCCAAGTGCTGCAGGGCCTTCTTCTGGCCCTCCTGCAGCCCCCCTCAGTGCCTGTGGGTGCTTGTCTTGCTTTACAAGACAGGTGTCTGCTCGGGAAGGCAGAAAAAGCCTCTCTTGGAATGGAGAATGCAAAGCCCCTCCCTCTTAATTTTTAGAATAGTGAAATCAAGGGGCTCTCAGGCAAAGATACGGGAATAGGAATAGCAGTTCTTTTCTAGTGTGTAAATAAAGCAAACAAACAACACCAGCTCCGGCAGTGACAACAAACAGAGCCCGGAGCCAGTCCCGGCCTTTCGGCTGCGGCGCTTTCCCCTTGGGTGCAGTTCCGGGCACGGCCGGCAGGGGCGCTGGTGGCTCCCGCGGGGCAGGGCAGCGCATCCCTGCCATGGGAACCTCTCTTAACGGAAATAGAGCAATCCCTTCATCTAACTCTTTCACATTTTACCTTCTATAGCCTTTCTCCCGTGTTTTGGGAAAGAATTTGGAGAGGGCTGCCTTTTAACTGAGCTCCTAGTGTTTCAATAAGGGGCTTCCTGTAGAGAGAGGGAGTTTCCCTGAACAGCCGGAGCTGTGGTTACCAAGGGGACGTAACTCAGAGCAGGCCGGGGTCAGGGGAGGATATCCCGCCGAGGCTCGGTGGGAGTGTGGGCAGGGTCTGCTGCCGGAATCGCCAGAGGGGGATCTTCCCGTGGAGACCGAGCCGGAGCGTGGGCAGCCCCCACATGGCTTATGGCGGCTGATCCGGCAGCTCCCGGCAGAGAAAAGGCAGGTGGGAGACCCCGGCAGCAGCGGCGGTGCCCAGCGCAGCTGGCACGGGCAGGGCAGCCGGGGATGGGATGGCTGGGACCCGCCCTCGGTGCGGTCGGCGCGGTGACCTCGGCCCACGCGGCAGGACAGAGCAACCCCCATCTTCCCCAGCATGGCCGGCAGAGCGGCCGCGGGCCGGGCAGTGGGAGCAGGGCACACAAATTCACCGCCAGCGCCGGGGCAGGTGGAGCTGCCCTGGCCACTGAGCCCGCACCTGGGATGGAAACCGGGGCAGGCAGAGTTGAGGTGGGCAGCGAGCCGGGACCCGGGACAGGCGCCTTGGCCGCGAACGGAGGGGGCAAGACCTTCAAAGGATCCCACTCTCTTTCTGATTTTTCCTCTTGTTCCCCTCCCTTTCATTTCCCCTTTTTCTTTTCCTGTTTTTTTCTCGGGTGTTTCTGATACTTTAAAGATTTTTATTCTCCTAAAATCTCCTGTCTAACATATGGCATATTCTCTTTCTTCTTGATTAAATATTTTTTTTTACAAATAAATCCAGAGCCTAACAAATCTTAACTTCTGCTTGGATACTTTGAAATGGTCGACGAGCTAACTCACGACCTCCTAATGTTGTTTTTCTCATCACCTTTTTTTATCCTTTGGCAATTTAAGCATCTTTCAGTAACTTGCTTTGCTCCTCCAAAAATCCCAGTGCATCCATAGTTCCTTAAAAAATGATCACACAAAGCTTGATTACCCCAGTGGGTTTTCTGATGCATGTCTTCTAATATTTTCCTAGTAAGCACATTTTATTAAGTAATTGTCTTCCATCAAGAAGTTTCCATTTCCTTGATTTATCTTGTTCACTTCCAGTCTTGTTTAATTCTTTTTTCTCGTCTTCCTTAACCTTTGGAATTTCCAGTTTTTCCTCGTTTGGAATTAATATTAACATAACTCTTTCAGCTCCATTTTCTGCTGCATCCTTAGCTTTGTGATGTGGCCCCAGTTTGCCCAGTTTGCCTCTCCTTTGGCCCGGGCCGGGTTCCCCCCGCCCGCAGCGGCTGGGAGCAGCCGAGAGCCCCGCGCTGCCCATGCCGACCTGTCCCGGCTCCATCGCCGCTCCTGCCGCGGGCTGCGAGGGCTGCGGGAACGGGGCACCGAGGGTGTGGCTGCTGCTGGGGGAGGAGGAGGAGGCAGGGAAGGGCAGGGATGAAGGGGGAGGAGGAGGTGGGGTTAGGGAGGAGGAGGAGCAGGGGGAGGAGGGTTGGAAGAGGAGGGATGAAGGCGGAGAGAGGGCAGCGATGGAAGGAGGAGAAGGAGGTGGGGTTAGGGAGGAGGAGGAGGAGAAGGGATGGAAGGGGAGGGATGGAAGAAGAGAAGGAGGTGGAGATAAGAAAGAGGGCCAGGAGGAGAAGGGGGAATGGAGGAGGAGGAGCGGAAGGAAGAGGAAGAGGAGGGATAAAGGCGGATGGAGGCTGAGCTGAGGGAGCCAGGCTGTCGATCCCTGCCTGAATTCGCAGCCCCCACCTGTGGGATCATCGCCCCCCCCCCCCGCCCCCCCCCCCCATGGCTCCAGTGAGCGGGGAGGGGGAGCTCGGCCTGGATATCCCGGGGGGTCCCTGGGTTGGGTTTTTGGGGGGATGTTTGGAGAATGAAGAAGTCCAAGGCTGAGCAGAAAAGGCCCCCTGGGGGGACATCGGGGGGTGGCGGTGGCGGCTGCCGGCAGAGGCAGCCTGGAGGAGCAGAGCCCTGTGTGCCCCAGGAGCCCAAAGTGGGGAGCCCAGAGAGGGGGGAGCGCCGCCATTGGCGGGAGCCTCAAGAGCCTGGAGAGGGCAGGGGGGACTCCTTGGAGCCGCTGCAGCCCAGAGCAGAGAATGAGGGGAGAAGGGAGCCCAAACAGCCCCGGCATCCCGAAATGGGGAGAGCGAAGCGGGGGGAGCTTTTGGGGTTGCTGGGACTGCCCGCAGCCTGGGCAGGGCGGGCACCAAGGAGAAGGGGGACCCCCAATCCAAGCGTGACCCCAGCAGCTGGGACAGGGGGGGACCCCAGAACTCGAGAGGGGAGGGACCAGAGATGGGGAACTCCTGGGAGGCTTTTTCAGGGCTGAATCTTGGTGTTTGGGAGGTTTTTCTGGAGCCCAGATGGCCGCTGACTTGTAGAGATGGACTCGGGCAGAGGGACCTTCAAACTCAATGTGTGTTGAGGAAGATGAAACAGGAAATCCTTATAAATATGATTGTCCGGCAAAAGATTTTGAGAATATAGAAAGTGTAAGGAAGATTGAAATGAAAGCAAGCTTTGAGATACCTCAGTTAGTGAACAACTTGAAAACAATGGTGTTGCCCAACTGGAGGTAATCCCCTTTTGATGAAACAATTTCTCTGCTTGCAGACAGATCCAAGGGTCAGAGCAGACCCTACTAGCTCAGCAGAAGGGGTCCAAAGAGGAGTTTTTAGGGTTTAAAATGTAACACATTATGGTGATGTAATGATTCTTACAGGCTGTATGTAAATGCTATAGGATTTGTATCTTGTACTAGATTGGTTAGTGAGAAATAGAATATTCAACACATTAGAAGATTTATTGTATTTTAACGGGAACCTTACTCTCTTACACTCTTCCCCTCTTACTCTCTTACCCTCTCATCCTCTCTACCCCTCTCTTCTCTCGGGCCTGCTCCGAGCTGTGCCTGGCAGCTCCAAGCAGGGCCCTGCACCCAGGCCCTTTGCAATAAACCGCAGGTTCCACGGCCTGGCTGCAGAGATCTCTCGTCTCCGTCCGTCCCGACTGTCCTACCCCCTGACGGTCCTACAAACGCGCTCATCCCTTGTTTTCCCCAAACCAGGATTTCCCATTGCCAGCCCCAGGGAGGCTGCGAGGAAGAGGAAGATGCCCCGGGACACTGAGGCAGGTGAGGAGGAAGTCAGTGCCCCTTTCCCCTCTGTGCTGCTCCATCTCCCAGCCCAGCACAGCCCCTGGCTGCAGCTCAGCCCTGGGGGGATCTCCTTGCCCTTGCCTGTGGCACGGAGGCAAATCCCATCCTGTCCTTGTCCTTCCTCCCCCAGAGCAGGAGCTGAGCATGGAGAGCAGGGAGGACAAATGCCCGCGGCAGAACCTGGTGGCAGAGGCCGTTTTGAGTGGCTCCAGGGCGCAGGAAGCCAACGGGGAGGAAAAGCCCTGGAGATGCCGCACAAGGAGAGGCTGCAAATGCAGATGGCGGGGATGTGAGGGGGAAAGAGCCAGCCTGGGCCGGGAAGGCGGCCGGAGATGGAGCCAGAGCTCGGAGCTGGTGCTCCATGAGCAGCTCCATGATGGGGAGAAGCCCCACACGTGCGTGGAGTGTGGGAAGAGCTTCAGGTGGAACTGCCACCTGATCAGGCACCAGAGGATCCACACTGGGGAGAGGCCCTACGAGTGTGGGGAGTGTGGGAAGAGCTTCAGAGAGAGCTCCACCCTGATCAGGCACCAGAGGACCCACACTGGGGAGAGGCCCTATGAGTGTTCCAAGTGTGGGAAGAGGTTTCTGACCAGCTCCCGTCTCCTCCAGCACTATCAGACTCACACAGAGGAGAGGCCCTTCCAATGCCCTGACTGTGGGAAGGGATTCAAGCGCAACTCCATCCTCATCACCCACCGGCGCATCCACACTGGGGAGAGGCCCTACGAGTGTGATAAATGCAGGAAGAGGTTTCAGACCAGCTTCTGTCTCCTCAGGCACTATGGGATTCACACAGAGGAGAGGCCCTTCCAGTGCCCTGACTGCGGGAAGGGATTCAAACACAACTCCACCCTCATCACCCACCGACGCGTCCACACAGGGGAGAGGCCCTACGAGTGTCCCCAGTGTGGGAAGAGCTTCTCCAGGAGCTCTATCTTGACCCAACACCAACGGAGGCACCGGTAAGGGAAGTCCTGCGAGTGCCCCGAGTGCAGGCAGAGCTTCGTGCGCTGCTCCAGCTCCATCCCCCACTGGAGGAGGCACTTTGGGCACAGCCCTGGTCACTCACATTCCCTGTGATCCATGTTGGGAACACACCTGGCTGGTTCTCCTTTTGGTTTGGCCTTAATTTTCCTCTGCTTCACTTTCTGTCGTGATACGGCGGGAGAAATGCGACACACCATATGCGATGAATAGCAAATCCCGAAGTTTATTGAAACCCCACACATATTTATATTGGTGTTAATGAAGCTTATACATATTGCAAAAGCTGAGCTCATTATTGGTTAAAGCACACTTAGATCAACCACACCTACTTCTATCTTCTAACAATTATTTTGCTTCTATGTTTGCATTCTTCTAACTTTTCTACCTAAGATAACTACATTTTCTGGCAAGCGATTTTCTCCCCCGTCTTCCCGTTTCAGGGAAGGTCAATGTGACCTTTGTCAGTGATTGGACACTGGTTGCTCAGTTCCCAGCTTGTTTCCCCTATCCTTATCCATTGGTATCACATCGAAATGTCCTTTCTCAGCTAACCAATTATCCAAAAAGCTCTCTACATCTCCCCTGTTTTTCTGTTGAACAAGCATGGTTTGATTAAATTCGGTAGTTATCATCTTTCGCACCATATTCTGTAAGCATATACAAAAACAAGGCATGATTAATACTAACAGCAAAGCTACAATAGCTACTACAATGCTAATCTTAACAATAGAACGTAACCATGATCCTAAGTTTAAAGATTTGAGCCATCCATCAATACCAAGGCCTGATTCCACCTGTAAGTTCCCAGTTAACCTCCGTAATTTAGAGAGCTGTGAGTGTACAGATTGTGCACGATCAGAGAGATTCATGCAACACATGCCCTCAAATTCATCACAACCATGGCCTTGTGCAAGTAAGAGAAAATCAATTGCAGCTCTATTTTGAAGCGTCGCATGGCGAATAGAATCTACATCAAGCAAAAGACTGGAAATTGCTAAAGAAGTTGCATTTGTTTGTTTAACAAGCCAACACCCTAACTTATTTAAAATAGCATGAGCACCTGCTGCTGATACCCCTGGAGTTAAGAAAGATGCTGCAACTATGGCCGCTGGGGACCAAAACTTCACATCATCCCGGCAGTCTGCAGCAAATGCATGAGCCATTTGTTTGCTTCTACGATGGCGGCGGCTCATGTTCAGTATCATGGACTTTTTGGGTGTAAGTAGAGACAGCCGTCCAAGAGTACACAGTCCCCCATGCAGCATTGATGGGATACCGGCCCAAGCACGGTCTCTACATATCAGGAAGTATCCTGCTGGCAATTGAATAGGGTCATTTGATGAGACTGACACTCTCTTTGTTGTATAATTGCAGCATTCCGGTAGACAGCCATGCTAGAAGTTACAACATTAGAATGGTTTTTGACTGACAGCTGGCTTCTATGGTTAAAATGAATACATGCATCTGCCATCACTGACCCAACAGCTCCAACTCTTGGGGTTCCTGCGGTGCTATAGGAAAGTGAGAAACGCATTGATCCCAATTATCCACACTCGTCCTAGCATTGCTGACCTTACAAGTTGGTACATGTGAAGGGCACGGCCAGGGATCTGCTGGTAATCCAACCAAACAGGTTGTAAATGGATTGCCAGGAGAAGACAAAGACAGGCAAATAGCCTCCTGTTTAGTTAACTTTGCCAGGGTGACCCATATGTTAGTCTTGGGTTGAAGTGGGGCCCATGCTTGATGGTCTGCACTGTCCACAGAAAGAGCAAAAATTAATAAAATAATAGCATAAGGTCTCCACATCACCCTGATCTTTCCAGGCATTACTTTGAACCATCCAGATATTTCAGAAACAAACATGCTTGTCACAAACCTTTAAGAATATCTCTTTTTTCCTAGATTTAGCTTCTTTAGGTCCTTCAAACAATCCCTCCACACTTGGTTGGGATCCTGATCTTCTGTAATAGGACCTATCACACTTGACTGTGACAGGGGAACACCCCTACCACACTTAGATTGTAAAACACGTGACTTAGATTGCCCTAAAGCACGTTTAATTAAATGCTGAATTTCCCACCTAAACCATGCTAGGATTTTCTGTTCTGGTGATTCGTACAACTGTAACCCTTGGCGGCCAGGTAGCCCTGTAAATGATTTAAGTTCTCTCTGCCAGGAGTCTAATTGCCAATAGAAACCACAGCTCCTACACCACAATTCAGGGAATTGGGATTGATGTACCCACTTAGTTTCCTGACAACCTCCGCAAAACAGCAGTATCCAAGCAGCACAATGTCTATCTTGACAGCTAATACAAGCTAAATTCTTAGGCCCTTCAAATTCAAAATCAGAAAGCACTAAATGCAAGCTTAATATGTTATCAATAGATTTGCACCGACCAACTGCTTGATCGATGGCAAAACTACACTGTCCTTTCAGTTTAAGAAGTATTGGTTGAAGGATGATCAACAGCCTCGTCTCCACTCGCTGACGATCCTTTCGCTCAGTTTGATCGAGGTGTTCCATCAAACACAGCTGCTCGGGTCCACTTAGCAGGTACCCACAGAGATCCAGGTCAATGTATCCTTCTTCATTGGTATCTGTATCTGATCAGGTTCCTTTCCCGTAATCTATAACGCCCGTTCATGACCCTTTTTGAGCAAATCAGCCAAAATTTCAATTTTTTGAAGAAGGGTTTTATGCTGTTGAAGTGGAGGAGATATCCATTCCAAGGCCCATATCTCCCCCGTTTTTCTGTTTTGCTGAGTAAGCGCACTCGGTAAAAACTTAGCTCCACACCAAACTGTCAGCTGTATGGGGAGGTTAAGATCACATCTCCAAACACTGCCTTGTGTGACACAGTCCAATATCTGTTGCAGTGTCTCAACCTGTTCAGAGGTTACATGAACAGGCTGTGCCGGATCAGATCCCTTTAGCAAAGGTCGAAGTTCATCTAACAGTTCATTAGGGATACCGACAATGGGGCGCAGCCACTGCGGGTCACCAATAACTTTTGAGCATCATGCAATGTATGTAATTTAATGTTTAATTGCAATTTTTGAGGGGTAACAATTTGATCAGTAAGTATCCACCCCAGATATTTCCAAGGTGCAGATAATTGAATTTTCTCAGAAGCTACAGTCAGTCCATAAAGCTTCAAAGCATCATATATTGCTTGAATATGTTGACCAGTAAAAGGTTGTGGCTGCGCAAATAAAATATCCATATAATGATAGATGATTGTTTCAGGCCAGGCATGCCGTAAGGGTTGTAAAGCAGTGTCAACATACAGTTGACACAAGGTGGCGCTGTTGCGCATGCCCTGGGGAAGAGAAACCCATTCAAATCTCTTGTCCGGCTCTCTCCTGTTTAGAGCTGGCAGAGTAAATGCAAATCTCCAAGCGTCTCGAGGATGTAAAGCAATAGTAAAAAAGCAGTTCTTCAGATAAATAATCAAAAGTGGCCAGTCCCTTGGCAACATAGCCGGGTTAGGTAATCCTGGTTGTAAGGCTCCCATAGGCTCCATTTGTTCATTTACAGCCCGCAAATCATGTATTAAGCGATAATTCCCCGACTTCTTTTTAATAACAAAGATAGGGGTATTCCATGGGCTTGTTGACAACTGTAAATGTCCTTGTTTATATTGTTCATGTACCAGTATGTGAACTTGTTTAAGACTCTCCCTTTTTAATGGCCACTGCTTAACCCATACTGGAACGTCCGTGGTCCAGGTTAATGGGATTGGGAAAGTCCATGCAATGGCCTTTAGCCCAAAGGGTGCTCATTTGTCAGTACTACTCCCATCTGAGCCAAAATGTCCCGACCAATAAGGCACTGCACAGTAGGAGGCAAAGGTACAACTGATAAAACACTCCACACAGTTTTGCCATCAATAGTCACAGATAGCATGGGTGTTTTTCTTGCAAGTGTCAGGCTTCCAACTCCGGTTACTGGCACTGTGGTTGACTGCAATGGCCAGTTGTGGGGCCAAAAATCCGGACTCACAATGCTGGAGTCCGCACCAGTATCCAATAATCCTTCCAAGGTTTGCCTTTCACTCCATAATCCAATATTACAGTGCGCTTTGGTCGTTCATTCAGATTCATTGTTAAATGAGTAAGCCCTCCAGTGGAACCAAACCCATGCTCTCCTCTCGACTGTGCTTGACAAGGGGGTAAAGTTTTAGCCAACTGTTCCAAAGGAATCAATTGAACTATTCTTTGTCCTTTTTTGATTTGCATAGGTGGAAAAAGAGTATGCACCATAACACAAATCTCTCCTGTATAATCAGCGTCTATTACTCCAGATAAAACAAATAATCCCATCATGGTAGCTGAGGAACGACCTAAAAGCAAAGCTCCCATAGGTAATCTATCAATAATGAGTGGTCCCTTTATTCCAGTTGGAACTTTTTCCGGATGGGTGGTCATCAGGGTTACTGTTGTTGCGGCTGCCACATCCAATCCGAGGCTCCCGGTGGTGGCTGGTTGAAGATCAGTTGAGCTGAGGTGTTGACAGCAGCTACTTGTGTCTGGGTGCGGCGGCTGGTGGGCGCGCTGGCTCTCCCGTTTCCCGAGTGGCGCCTGCAGGCTCCGGTGTTGTGGGTATCCAAGCGACAATTGTGACACCAAACACTGATTGCGGGAAAAGCCCGTCCCATGTGCCCTATACCTCCACACCAGTAGCATTTGAATCGGCCAGCAGCTGGAGCTCATGGAGTATTTATTGCTGCTGCCTGGAGCGGAGCGAGTGCGACTAACACCTGACTTTGTGATGTTTCTGCCTGTTTTTGTAATCCTGCTCCTAACTCCTTAATAGCATCTACTAACATTGCTTTAGACCCTACGGGTACATTTGCCAATTGTTCTAAAGCTTCTTCTATAGACCAATTAGCTCCTAGGGTATTTAACACATTCTTAGTAGGCTGATTGCTGTTCTGAAGAGCGCATTGCTTTAGCAAGGTCTCTTTCATGAACTCAGGGACTCCTGCCCGTTCAATAGCGTTGGCTACTTTATCTATAAAAGCTCCAAATGACTCATCTCTATCTTGCTTTATTCCCATGTAAGAAGGAATTCCCCCCAGCTCTTTTATCCTGTCTATAGCCAACAGTACCAAACGCATAGCCTCCCGACACTTATCAGGACCAATTAATGCTTGTGCTTCCGTCCGAAGAAAAGGCCCGAACCCCATTAATTCCTCCAGGGTTATCTCATGTAACGGGTCGCCTGGTTGCTGCATTACTGCCACACATTCTTGACAGAGGGATTGCCAGTGTGCATTAAACAAAAGCTGCTGATGCTGAGTGAAGATAAGCTTCGCTAATCCTCTGCAATCAGCCGGCAGCAAAACCTGAGTCCCCCAGATATAATCCAGCATTTGTTTTGTGGGTTCACCGGTTACCCCAAATTGACTAACTCTGGACTGTAACTGTGATAACAATTTCCAATCTAAAACAGTTATTGTAGCTTGAAACCCTCCCCCTGCCAGGGGAGAATAAATCACTGGACAGGCAACATCCATGGCAGCTGTTATAGCTTCCTCATCCCCCGTATCCATGATATCTTTTGCTACCGCTACCCATGCCTTCCTTCGCTCCTGTGCAATGGCCCCCGCTTGTGGAGAGCCAGGGATCTGCGTGCGGAAGATCTCGGGCTGTACGGGTAGATAAGGAGGCCCCCCTCATCCTGCAGTCTGACCTTTGCTCTGTACCCACCCGGCCGGACGCAAGCAGAGGGAAATGACACAGACTGCCCAAGCCATAAATACCCCCTAAGACCCCTCAATAAACGCCATTTTGCTGTCCACCACATTGGTGTATGTAGCATTGGACCGAGCGACCCTGGGCCTTGGGTCACCGTGCCGGACCCCTCCGAACCAGGTCGCCACGCCGTAACGGCAACATCTGGTGCCGAAACCCGGGAAGAAGTTGCAGCGCCCGGAGTTCGGGATTCCGCCTGGACAGGGGACCGGCGGCTGCACAGCAGGCCTAGTGCAGCGGGGGGGACGCCCCCGGACCAGCGTGGACCATGGAGGCCATAGCGAAGGTCGTAACTCAGATGCATGCCCAATGGGGGATTGATTGTAAGCTAAAAGATTTATGTCTTGCTATACCGAGACTTATTAAGCTGGGGGTGATAGAGAGCCCGGTGGGTATTCTCCATCCGGAGATATGGGATACTTGTACAAAGGTTTTAGCCGAGGAGACTATTTCCTCAGGCTCAGGGAAAGCTCTAAAGTCATGGGGCAGAGTCATGCAGGCTCTGCAGAAAGCTAGAGAAGAACAGGAGACCTGGAAAGCCGCGCAGGCTTGGTTATTAGCCACGCCGCAGTTGGGGGTGGGCGCGGCAACGCAAACCACGGAGGGATTCGATCAGATCGGCACCGCGGAACCGCGAGCGCCGGATTCCCCCGAGCAGATCGCCTTACCATCAGAGGGGGGGGAACGCGCGCGGGCGTTTTGGCGGGGGTTAACGGAGGAAGCGCGGGAGGCAGCGAAATCGCCGGACCCCGACGGGGTGGATAAAAGCGCACCCCCTCCATATGCGTCTGAGAATGGCGCCGAACCGCGTGTTCAGGGCGGAAAGGAAAACACGGGGGGCGGAAATGCAGTCAGCCTGCTTAACAACGCATGCGCGGGCGAGCGGGGGGACGGGGCGGCCCCCGCGGAGGAGCGTAAGGCCAATCAGAGCGCTCAGTTCACTTTAGGTCCTTATAGGGCAAGGACCTCCCCCAGCAGGAGGCGGGGGGACCCCAGGGGGAGGGAACGGCCTGACCCTCGCAAGAAGGGGCGGGGTCGGAGCCCGAGAAAAAGGCAGAGCAGCCCGGAAACGTCCGGGCAGTCGACTTCCGACTCGGACTCGGACTCGAGCTCCGACCTCGAGAGGGGATCGGAAAGTTCCGACTCAGATTCCGGCTTTAACAAAAGGAGACCAGCGGCATATAAGGTCACTAGCCACAGCGCTCCTGCATGGGTGAAGGGGATACCGGAGAAAGATCGAACTCCGCTTACAGACTGGCGTAAAATAAAAATAGCGTGTGCTGAATGGACTCCGTCGGCAAAACTGGTGTTCCCGGTTCGGGTGGCGGGAGCCGGCGGGAATCAAAGGACCTATTCCCCGGTAAACCCGAAAGACGTGCAGGCAATTACTAAAGCAATTGCAGATAGGGGAATTAATTCTGCCATGGTTTCCACACTCATTGACAGCGTTTTTGGCGGGGATGACATGTTACCTTTTGATATTAAGCAGACTTGCAGAATGATTTTTGATGGGGCAGGGATGATCGTTTTTAAGCAGGAATGGGAGGATAACTGTATTAAGCAGCTGGCCCTGGTAACAGGGGCAGACCATCCACTGCACGGCTCCAGCATACAGAGGCTAATGGGCACAGACCCTACAATGATCACCCCTCAGGCACAGGCTGAGGGTTTGCGGGCACATGAGGTTATGACAACAACCCGTGCTGCCCGAGAAGCCATCCGCGTTGCTTCCAAAGTAATAGCCAAACCGTCGCCTTGGTCCACAATAAAGCAGAGTGAGAGTGAAAGCTTCACTCAGTTTGTGGATCGTTTACAAGCTGCCTTGGACTCCTCAACATTACCCTCAGAGGCAAAGGGTCCTGTGCTGGCAGAGTGCCTACGCCAGCAATGCAACTCAGCCACCAAGGACATTTTAAGATCACTGCCGCAAGGGTCTAATCTAGCTGCCATGATCAGACACGTTGCAAAGGAAGAACACCTAGCTCCCATTCAAGCAGCAGTTCACACTGCAATAACGAGTGTCATGGCATGCTTTAAGTGTGGCCAAGCTGGGCACGTGGCAACAAACTGCCCCCAGTCAGGGCGCCCACCAGTAGCTGCTCTACCACGCCAGGGGAGACCCAGGGGACCATGCTGGGCATGTGGAAAGAAAGGGCATTTAGCTAGGGAATGCAGATCCAGGCATCAGGGAAACGGGAAAGGGAGGGGGCAGCCGGGCCGTATCCAGCCTCCTCCCACTTGGAACATGCAGCGGCCCAGCTACAGCAACCCCCAATGGGGCACAGGGCTTTCATGCCCACCACCTCCACCCCCTCAGGGAGCGACCAACTTTGTCGCCCAGCCAATGGCTCAATCGAACCCATCTGCACCTCAGGAATACCAAGAACAGCTCCCTGGGGCCGAGGCCCCTGGGTGGCTTTGGCCATGAAAGCATGGGAACGGGACCCATGGGTGGCCTTCGCCGCGAAGGTGGGGAAACACCCACTGATCGTGTGGGCAGTGTGTCGTCTCCACAACAGCTCCGACGACTCGGCCATCTGCCTTCCCTTTTGGGTGGACACAGGGTCAGATGTCACCGTCATCCCAGACATACATTGGCCTCGACCATGGAAGCTAGAAGTAGCCTCCATGGTGGGCGGAATTGGAGGGCTGTCCCGAGCCCACAAGAGCACCCAACCCGTGGCAATAACCCTCTGCACCGAGAAAGGACCAGGAAGAACTATTACCCTCACTGCATATGTGATGTCGGACTGCCCACCCTTGCTAGGGAGAGATGCCCTAGCCCTGCTGGATGTTAGGGTGACAAATTTATTCTAAGGGCCACTGTCACGTACCCGCCATTGCCCATCAAACTGACTTGGAAATCAGCTGACCCAGTGTGGGTCGAACAGTGGCCCTTGTCAACGCCTCGAATGACTGCCCTCATTGAGTTAGTTAGCCGTGAATTACACAAGAATCATATAGAACCCTCCACGAGTCCATGGAACACTCCGATCTTCGTAATACCTAAGCGATCTGGTGAAGGCTTTCGTCTTCTGCACGACTTGCGAGAAGTGAACAAGAGAATCCAGCCTATGGGCCCTGTGCAAACTTCGCTGCCCATGAACTCTGTGATACCAAAAGGACAACCCTGTGCAGTGCTCGACATCAAAGACTGCTTCTTTTCTATTCCCCTGCACGAAGACGACAAGGAGCGTTTTGCCTTCTCCATCGTCTTCCCAAACAGCCAGCGGCCTAACCTACGCTTCCAATGGAGGATGCTTCCACAAGGAATGCTCAACTCCCCAACTATCTGCCAGATCACCGTGGACCGAGCGCTAGCACCAGTCCGGCAGAGCAATCCGACTGTAACCATCGTGCAGTACATGGACGACATCCTGATCGCCGCACCATCCACGAGACAAGTGGACCAGCTGGTGTCTACCATCTCCGAGACCTTAAGGACAAATGGCTTTGAGGTAGCGAGCGCAAAGATAAAAAGGGGACCGTGCGTGACCTTCCTAGGAGTGGGAATCACAAGCTCCTACATAACTCCTCCCCAGATGAAAATCCGCCGAGACATCAAGACGCTCCACGACATGCAACAGCTGGTAGGGTCCTTACAGTGGCTCCGCAACATCGTCCTGATTCCTCCCGAGGTCATGGACCCTCTGAATGACCTCTTGAAAGGGAAGAACCCATGGGAGCAAAAAACCCTGACACCGGAAGCGGTAAGCTCGCTCAACTTCATCGAACGTCAGATGTCAGAGAGCATGCTCGCCAGATGGGACTCAAGTGCTCCAGTCGATCTGTATGTCCACTTTACAAAAAAGGGGGGAGTGGGAGCCTTAGCCCAAGGACCCCCCGACAAGGCCCAACCAATACTATGGGTGGTTTTGGGGAAACCGTCGCGTGCCTTTTCCCCGGGAGTCGAGTGCCTCTGCAGCCTCATCATGAAAGGCAGGAAACTCGCCCTAAGACATCTGGGCATCGAACCTTCCAAGATAAGCTTGCCTCTCCGCAAACAGCTCTCTGCGCAATCAACAACAATATCGGAATATCTAGCCATGGCCCTCACAGGCTTTGGAGGAGAGATTCGCTACGCGGAGAAACCCCCTTGGACTCGGCTGCTCACGGTCATCGATATCGACCTCCCACCAAAAGTACTTGACCGACCGCGGGCGGGACCAACCATCTTCACGGACGCATCATCGCAGACCTCCACTGCGGCGGCAGTATGGCAGTCAGGAGAACAGTGGCAATGTGTCAAGGCAACCGACCCCACGCTTTCGGTCCAACAGCTTGAAGCAGCAGCTGTAGTGCTAGCGTGCGGACTGTTCCCAGAAGAACACCTTAACATTGTGACTGATTCCATATTTGTGGCCAAGCTCTGCCTAGCCATGTCCGGACCAGGTGTGTCAGTGTCCACAGTGGCAACAATGCTGGAGGAAGCACTCTACTCACGGAAAGGCACCATATCAGTCATCCACGTCAACAGCCACGACCCGATCAAAGGATTCTACCAAATAGGCAACGACAAGGCTGACGCTGCCCCAAAGGGCGTATGGACACTGAAGGAAGCTCGTCAGTTGCACGAATCCCTTCACATCGGAGCTAAAGCGCTTGTGAAAAGGTGCGGGATTTCTACTGTGGACGCAAAGCACGTCGTCGCTACGTGCCCCCACTGCCAGAAGTCGCCACTGTGGTCGAGTGGCGTCAACCCCAGAGGCCTCAAAGCCTCAGAAATATGGCAAACAGACTTTACACAATGTCAGCTGTTGAAACCCCGAATGTGGCTCGCAGTTACCGTAGATACGTACAGCGGCATGATTGTGGCCACACAGCATCTCAAGACCGATTCCAAAGCGACCATCCAACATTGGCTAACAGCCATGGCATGGCTTGGAGTTCCAAAACAGATCAAAACAGATAACGGCCCAAACTTCATCTCAAAGGTAGTCCAAGCATTTGCCTCGAAATGGAACATCGCCTTGGTGCATGGCATCCCATACAACAGCACCGGGCAAGCCATCGTCGAAAGAGCAAACCAGACTCTGAAAACTAAGCTGGAAGTGCTAGCAAAGGCAGAAGGCTTCACCAATGCCATTCCCCCGGGTGACCAGGCGCGCATGCTGGCAACTGCGCTGCTAGCGTTAAATCAATTCCCTAGGGGGGACGAAACAAACAGTCCAGCTCAGAGACACTGGGCCACTCGGGCACTAGAGGAAGGCCCACGGGTGGTGATCAAAAATGAACTAGGGGAGTGGGAACAGGGTTGGAGATTAGTGCTCACGGGGTGGGGATATGCGGCCGTTAGAAAAGACGGGGATGTTAAATGGTGTCCACTCAAATCTATCAAACCAGACCTTCATAGGGAAACTCATGAGAATTGTGAGACTTTGTTCGCAGGACTGGATCATTGGACGTCCCCGAAACTCATATGCCCCACTACTGGGAAAGAGAGAGAGGCCAACGAGCAACCCGACATCACCTGAGAAGCTCGCGCCATCAAAATTAAAGCAGCACCGGTATCTCTGTGTAATCTTGTTTCTAGAGTTAGTAGGCGGAGGACAAGCAGACACAAAACATTACCCTCACCAGCCATTCAGGTGGGTTCTACGCCATCTCTCAGGTGAGGGGGTCATCAAAGAAATTGTTACAGCTGACATCCCATCTTTCGAGTTCAGGTTAAAAGACATTTTTCCCATGCATACAGGGCACCCCAGATTTCAGGAGACAACAGTATTTGGGATGTACTGGTGCCCTGCTTCCAACCCAGGAAAAAGTTATTGTAATTACCCAGGGCATGGATATTGTGGATATTGGGGGTGTGAAACTATTGTGATAAGCAATAGATGGACGCCTCAACAGCCTGATAAGTTCCTGCAAATTAAGTACACTCCACACGGCTGTATCGAACCAAAATATGACGGAGATGGGTATGCGCTTATGCCCGGAGGCTTGAAACAGCACACTTGCACAGGTTATATAATGACAATCCTGCAGCCGACCCATGAAGCCTGGGCCACAGGTAAAGTGTGGACAGCGTATGCTCATCTCCCTAGCCGCAGCATCTGGGCGAACATACAAATTATCAGACTCCCAGCCTCAATATCCCAATCAGTCGGACCCAATCCGGTTCTAGTAATGAGTAGACCCAGGGAAGAGATCGCGGCTAACGGTAGTTCTAGCAGCGAAACACAGAGGTCGAAACTAGCTTCCCCATCCGATCTCTTAACCAAACCAACCCTCTCCAGTCCATTCTTAAGCGTGTTAAATGCTACCTTCTTATCGTTAAACCAATCCAACCCGAACTTCACAGAATCATGCTGGTTATGCTATGATGCACAACCCCCTTTTTACGAAGGTGTTGCCTTCGATCTCCCATTCATCTTCTCTAAGTCAAACAATCCACGCCAATGCAGATGGGACACCCCCCGGAGAGGTATCACCCTAAGTCAGGTTACGGGCCAGGGCAAATGCTTTGGCAATGCAACCTTGGCAAAGCAGATGGGCAACGTCTGCAAGGAATTCGTCAAACTTAAGGGAGGGAAGTTCCAGTGGGTGATCCCAGCTGCATCGGGAATGTGGGTCTGTCACGGATCCGGGGTAAGCCCATGTGTACTCCTTGACAAATTCGACCATTCTACTGACTTTTGTGTCCAAGTTCTAATTGTCCCTAGAGTCCTGTATCGCCAGGAAGAAGAGGTGTACCGCTTGTTCGAGGAACCCAACCGGCTCTACAAACGAGAGGTGATAACAGGTGTCACCATCGCAATGCTCCTCGGTCTAGGAGCTACCGGCGCTGCCACAGGCATCTCGGCCCTTGCAACACAACATCAGGGACTGGCACAACTGCAGATGACAGTCGACGAAGACTTGCAAAGGATCGAGAAATCCATCTCCTCCCTGGAAAAATCCCTTTCCTCACTCTCAGAGGTTGTCCTCCAAAACAGGAGAGGACTGGACCTCTTATTCATGCAGCAAGGGGGCCTGTGTGCTGCCTTGAGAGAGGAATGCTGCTTTTATGCAGACCACACCGGAGTCGTCAGAGACTCCATGGCCGAATTGAGAAATCGGCTAAACCTAAGGAAAGCAGATAGAGAAGCTCAACAGGGCTGGTTCGAGTCGTGGTTCAACCGGTCTCCATGGCTCACCACCCTGATTTCTACCCTAATAGGCCCAGTCACTATAATCTTACTAACCCTAATCTTCGGGCCTTGCATATTAAACAAACTGGTGCTATTTGTTAAAAGGCGCCTGGAAACAGCTAACATTTTGTTTCTCGAGCGCCGACAATTACTTTAAGGCGTGCCACCTACTAACACACTTACGATTTTACACTAACTCTACTAACGCATGAAATATTGTAACCTTTACATTTTATAATTTTATAAGACTTTTACTAATCATGAAGGGGGGGGGAAATGTGGAGAGCCAGGGATCTGCGTGCGGAAGATCTCGGGCTGTACGGGTAGATAAGGAGGCCCCCCTCATCCTGCAGTCTGACCTTTGCTCTGTACCCACCCGGCCGGACGCGAGCAGAGGGAAATGACACAGACTGCCCAAGCCATAAATGCCCCCTAAGACCCCTCAATAAACGCCATTTTGCTGTCCACCACATTGGTGTATGTAGCATTGGACCGAGCGACCCTGGGCCTTGGGTCACCGTGCCGGACCCCTCCGAACCAGGTCGCCACGCCGTAACGGCAACACCCGCTAGGTCATTTTCTGACCCAGGGATCAGCGCATTACTAGGAGGAGATGTAGGGTTTGACACAGGCGCAGGCGCTGCGGAACACACCGGGGGGGAGCTGCTGCCTGAAGCAGGAGCTGATGCTGGCGGGGAGCTGCTGCTTAAAGCAGAAGCCGATGCTGGTGGCAGATTGACTGTGGACATGACAGGGGGTAACAGGGAACTAAACCAGTCCCCATAACTCTTGTTCTTTTCATGCGCCACACTAGCTTGCTGAGCAGCCTTTTCCTCTGCCTGATATTTCAACAACTCATCATGCACAACTCGCCACAACTTTCCCAACTTTTCTGCAGTTTTATCATCATCTATGACTGCCTGCCACAACTTATCCCCAAATTTACGCCACTCTCTTAACTCATGTACTGTGTGAGGATTTTCAAAAAGTCCCTGTTCATACCCAATAGCCAACAACCCAGGAAGCTCTTTCTGCAAATCTATACCCTTAACCTGACGCTTTTGTAAAAAGCCAGTAAATAAATCATATGCTGCTTGCCTTTCTTTATCCATGTTAAAAATAACAGCGCGCTTTTTGCAGCCCTTCAAGGTCTCGGCAGCACGTATCGGCCGGGCTCTCCGTTGAGGTCACCCAGGGCGCGGCACCTTCCCTTTTTCAGCAGTGCTTTCGCCATCCTTGCGGCGACAGGACCCGAACTCCTTACACCGATCCACCGTGGCTACCGGCTATCACGTCGGGGTCACCATTGGTTGGGTCGGCGGAAGAATTGCAGCACACAATAGGTGTGAACAACAAATCCCAAAGTTTATTGATAGCTCACACATATTTATATCGGTGTTAATGAAGCTTATACATATTACAAAGCTGAGCTCATTATTGCTTAAAACAAAAATGAATCAACCACACCTACTTCTATGCTCTAATGATTATTTTCTTTCTGTGTTTACATCCCTGTGGCTATTCTACCAAGGCTATCTTCATTTTTCTGGCAAAAGATTTTCTCCCCCATCTTCATGTTGCAGCAAGGTCACCATGACTCTTCTCTGTGATTGGACACTGACTACTTAATCCCCAGCTTGCTTCGCTTAACCTTATCCAACGGTATCGTATCAAAGTGGCCTTTCTCAGCTAGCCAATTATCCACAAAGCTCTCCACACCAGGGGGTTATCCTCAGGAAAGGTGAACAATGGTTTTGCAGGAAAGAGCCACCTCCTTGCGTCTTAAGAAGGAGCAATCTAATTTTGTCCCAAGAAGCTGCATGCTGCTCAGAAAATGATTAGCAGACATGTTTTCTGTGCCTTAAGGAAGCCTTTCTGTGGTGCACATGTATTTTCCACTGTATTTCCCACCTGCTGTCTGACATTTAGTTTGCAGGGGGACAAGAACACACTCTGGTATTGGGTGTTTGCATCAGATAGTGCAAGGGAGGGGTCTAGTCTTTGATTATCAGTCACAGGTGCTGCAGAAACATAGGTACATAAATACCTAAAAAAAAAAAACCCTAAAAAATTAAAAAAAAAAAGAATAAAAATAAAATTAAAATATAAAAGAATTAAAAAATATAAAAAGAATAAAAACTAAAAATAAATAAAAATAAAATAAAAATAAATACAAATAAAATAAAAATAAATAAATAAAAATAATAAAATAAAAATTTAAAAAATAAAAATAAAATAAAAATAATTAAAAATTTAAAATAAAAATAAAAGTAAATTAAAAATTAAAAAATAAATTTAAAAATTTTTAAGAATCAGACTTTATTCTGAGGATAAAAAACAAGCTTATCAAAGAGACTGACTAAAGAGATGCATTTTATGACTCCATCTGCCCTAATCTGAAGCCAAATCATTACTTCCTCCAGAAGCTCTTGCATTTAGACATTTGTCTCTAAGATCTGTTTCTCTGGATATCAGTTCCAGTATGCAGAACGTCCTGGGGCCACTTGGTGGAAGCACAAGATGGGTTTGTAATGTAGATTTTCACATCTTCAGTTAAGATGTATTTTTAAAATCTTAGTATGCTTATCTTTACTCTCTAGCTTGACAGAAAAAGTCAAAAGCTTTGACCCAGAAACATAAGTTCAACATTAAAAGGCTTAACAGAAATGTCAGTGCAGGAGATCAGAATAGCAGGACAATACTGGAAGGATGTGCTGCAGACACAGGTCTGAGAGTAGCCCTCAGGAGTAAATTTCTGCAGCATCAAATCATTGTTGTGTTTTCCTGTAGCATCCCAAGGGTCTGTCTGCAATATCAATCCATGAGCACAAGAGCTGTGGTAGAGCAAAGCAGTACAGTTCAAGGACCTGTCATCCCTAGTGATCATTTGTGCCACCTAGGGCTAGGCTGGTAATCTTATTTCAAAGTCTGATTGTGCAAACTAGGACAGGGGATACTGCAGTCATAGTCTTTGCCTGACTGTTGGGTTTGCTGGTGTGCAGCTTCCATGGGGGTTTCCCTGAGGAAGATCCAGCTGGGGTCAGGCAAAGCACAAACTAAAGCACTTCAAAAGTAGGCAGGGAGGAGGTTTGTGTCAGAAAAGTATTGATGCTACAAAATCAATTGCTAAGGAAGGCGAACCCTCATTCTGATAGTTGTTTTAGTTCTTTTCCTGGCACACTGTAAGAAAAGTATTTTATTTCATGTGTTTTAGGGCTGTGTAGGGGGCTATTCAGTTGATGTGGTAGCTGAAACTGCAGCTATTTCTCAAAAGCCTTTTCAATGTTGCTGCATGCAGCATGCTGCCTGCTTTGACTGAGCCTCTGGAGCTGTCTCAGCTTCTTTTATGCTGCTGCGGGTTCTTCCGCTCAGGCTTTCCTCAGATTCAGGAGAAACCTGTCCCTTGCTGCCACGTGTGTGAAAGGGTAAAACCCTTGGCAGCTCTTGACAGCCTCCCAGCCCTTGTCACACGGATTGAACAGCCTGTGAAGGCTTACAGGTACAATTCTGCACTGGAGGCTGAGGTGCAATGACAGGATGAGTGGAAGTGATAACCTAAAGACTGTGGTCATAAATTGCTCTGGAAACATGGTCATACCACTATGATCGAAAAAATTTCTTTGGAGAAAGCCCACAATATTTATTAAAACTTCTTTCAGGAACTGCACACTCGATGCAGTTGGCTAGAGCATGTTGCTGAATTTGGACATTATTTAGCATTATCAGTGGATATTTCATTACTTTGATGTTTAATTCACTCATCAGTGTTGTTTAGAAAATAGCATGGACTGAGCAGAAAAGTCAGATTTTTGTTTCCAAGCAGTGATCTGTGCAGTGATGAGCTGTGTCTCTTTAGTTATGCAGATGTTTGCTGGGTGAGACTGCCATGCCAACCTCCTGCTCTGCTTAGGGGTGCAGATCTGAAGTGCCATGTTATACTCAAATGAGCAAATGCTGCCATCATATCACAGGATTAGTCAAAGGAAATATTCACAGCTCCTTTATACTTTGTAGATTTGCAAGCTGCTTTTTATGCAGGGTTCCCTGTTACTGCCAGGGCAGGGAGATGGGTGCCCTTAGAAACTTTTCCTAATTGCCTGCTTGGTCTGACTTCTGACTGGATTTGTTAACTCTCAAGCAAGACGTTCACTGCTCTGTTATTTTGTCATGGTGTTTGTAAAAGCTGTAGCTCTGAACCTTGTACAGCTGACTGCAGTACAAGAAGACCAAAAGAAATTGCCCATGCCTCAAACAATTTATGGACTACATGTAAAACAGAATGTCCCTTGAGTCTCTAAATATGAAAATGAAATTGCAAGTTTAGAGGTTGGAGATTAAAAAGAATAGATTGTTTTATACAACAATTCCATGCGTAACATTTCCATAAAAAGAACTGATAGAATTTGAAAGTGTGTTTTATTCTAGCAATACAAGTTTTTGTCTAGGTGTTCTTTTATGAGCACCAATTACTTTCATATCCTGTGCTTGACATTGGAAAATCTTAAATCTAAAAAGTTAATAATTTTTCCACAAGGCTTAACTGAATTCTGGTTGTAGAAGCTGAAGGAAGTAGGAGGGATGAGAAGAGTCAAATATAGAGCATTTCACAAGGAATTATCTCATAGATTTATTCACTAGTTCCCTCTCTGGTCCTTCCTTCTCTCCCTCTACCCCATATCTCCAATGCTCCACTGAGCTCAGCTGGATCAAAAGGCAGATTTCACTGAAGAACAGGGAGATGATCAGAGGAAGTTCTTGTTGAATGGGCTTGAAAACATTCAAGAGTGCTACGCAGCTGAGACTGAAAACAATTGCTTTGGGCTATCTGTGCTTCACCTTGGCTTGGCTGCTGCCAAATCCCCCAGCTGGACTGGGTGCAGTGACCCTGCTGCTGTGGGCTGAAGCCATTGCACTAAAGAAGCCAGAGGGGCTCTGATGGGCTGTCTGCACTCCAGCAATTCCCTCGTATCTGCCTGTAGGAAAGGATGCCGCAGTTACTTTCTGGTATTTTTAGGGAAGAAGGATCAGTCAATATTTTAGCATTGCCCACTGTAGTGCTGTGCATTTGCATTTCACGAGTGGTTTGAAACTTGTTTAAATGAAACTACCCCACAAATTTTGCTTCCATAGCTGCAAGGTTTTTTTAAGAAACCGGACTTTATCTCTGGAGTGTGACAGGGCTGGTTCTTGTCTGATTGGGCAGGGAGTAAAAGAGGGAGATTGTTGTCATTTTAAAAAAAAATATACATATAGTTTGGAATTCCAAAGCAGGATGGTTTTAATGGCATTCCTTGCCAGGACTAAGACTCTAAGATCAAAATCATCTATCCACCCATGTCTTTTTAATAGCAAATTATAACCATTTTAATTCCTGTCTGAGCATTGATTAGATGTGGTATAAAGTGAAGTGACAGCCTCGTGCCTCCTAAACACTGGCAGAATGTGCAGTCACAGCATTCCCATAGGATTTGTCTCTAGAACCCTTCAAGATGAACTGGAACGAGTGGCTTTCCAGACACTCAACAATAGGCAAATGCTGACTTTGCAAGCAGACGCAGCTGTTTTTAAGCAGAAACACAGAACAAACTTCAAAAACATTTTAATAGCCACATTTCAGTATCCCAAGTGACTCCCAATTAGGCCTAGAAAGAGGTGACCAGATGTGGCATTTGCAAATGCTGCAAGCTGATGTTTGCTGGGCACTTGGAAAATCTGCTCTGATACAATCTGAGAACTTTTCTTTACTCACCTTTACCTGCCAAGGATTGTGGGTTGTTTTGCTTTTCACAGGCTCTGTTTTTCACTTACCTCTATGATAGTTGAGTCTTAAAAGTAGTGCAGAAAACTTAGTAATAAACATTACTGAGAAAATAATGGAAACTAGTTGCTTACTGTACAAATAGACTCGAGGACTGGGAGCCAGCTAAAAAGGTTTAGATTTTAGTATTTGAAATAGATTAGCAATTTAAATTAATGGGGATTCTGACTAGAATCTTCAGCTTTGGAAATCTTTGTTTGGATTCTCTCAGATTTTAATATTCTGTGATTAGAACATCTGGAAAACTGGTTCCTCAGGTGGGATGCAGAAATGTAAAGGAGGTTAATATATGCCAATAAAATACCCAGCTGAGTATTCCTGACATTTGAGACCACGAGCTTTTCCTGGCCCCTGAGATGGGGAGGGCTGGTGAGGGGATCAGAGGCAGAGGATGATTCTCCCTGGGGCTGCTCCTCCTTGCAGCACTGATTGTGCGCCCGGGAGCCCAGGTTAAGGGCTTAGCAGAGCTTTGCTGGTCTGAGCTCAGTGTTTGGGCCAGGCTCAGCCCAGGGCTCTGGGGCTGTGCTGTGGACTCTGAGGTGACTCCTGTACAGACAGTGTCCCTGGGAAAATGGGCACAGAAACAAGGGAGAGCAGGACTGAACCCCAGCCTCAGCCTTTATGCGTCTTTAGATTCTTCTTGTGTTTGATAGTTAGCTTGTAATCTTTTAAACACTGTGCTTTAAGTAAAAGTCAATTTTATTGAAGAGGGAAGAAATAAAGACTTTTTAAAAGTATTCTCTTGTGATCCCAAATCTTCTAGAAGATCAATTTCTGAAGGCAGAAGTTTGCCTGCAATTATTGTGCTACACGGAATTTTCACACAAAGACATTTATATGGACTTTTCCTTCAAATACAAAGAAATAAATTATGTAAGTAAATTACTTGGATCGCTAAAACAGGTCAGTTAAGATGATTCACAAAGATTAATCTATTGCTCCAAAACACCAAGCAGCCAATTAAAATTTGCATTCAGCTATAAGCTGTTGAGAAATTAAAATTTAGCAATCCTAATTCTGTGGCTAGTTCAGCCAGAAAATAATCAAACAATAAAGCGTTTGTCACAACCATCATTATGTTAAAACAAATAAACAAGAACTTTTCTTTAGCACTTTTTTCCCCAGCATCCCTCAAAGTGGGGGAAAAAATACAGGACTGTAAGCTTAAGCAGTAATTAGCTTAACAGATACCTCAAGGAAATACACTGGGCCAATTTTCAGCAGTTTCCTTCCAGTGGAAAGAATATTCCTTTAATGTTACAGCAAAATGGACCATGTCTATTTAGTGGAAAGACAACAGTGCTACATATTTTAGCTGAACAGAGATGAGTATGTTGTCTACTGATGTAAATAGCTTTTACTTGTCTGGTTTGATAAGGGTGAAAAAAAAAGAAATTATTATGTTATGTTGGATGTGAATGAAATTCAGAATTGGATTAGAAGTGGACTGAAAATACAGACTGGCTTCATGGAAAATACAGAGATTTTGGATATTCCCATTGGATGTGGAATGAAAATGAGTGACAATCCTCTTAGAAAAAATAAGTAAAAAGTAAGCTCTGCCTCAGTCTGAAAGGTTTCCAGATGATCACACTTCATACAAATGCCAGGTCACTCTTCATACAAATTTTAGAGTCTAGACATGAAGAAGTTCTTTAAAAATCACTAAGGTTGCATGTACCTAAAATCTGAAAGAAGAACTCCCTCAGCCAGGTTAGGTGATCAGTGACAGGACCAAGGGAATGGCCTGAAGTTGTGTCAGGGGAGGTTTGGCTTGGATCCTAGAAAAAGGTTCTTGACCAGAGGGTGGCTGGGCACTGGAACAGGCACAGAGAAGTGGGTGCAGCACCAAGCCTGGCAGAATTCAAGAAGCCATTTGGACAAAACTCTCATGTTATGGTTCTTGGGGATGGTGCTGAGCAGGGCCCTGAGCTGGACTGGACAATCCTTGCAACTCAGGATATTCCATGATTCTGTGGTTTGGAAAAGTCTGTATAAATGTGCAACTTGCTACACTGTTTGTTAAGCATGAACCCCCATCAAGTTCTGGGAACAAAAGCTCTTTTATGGGATCAGTGCTTTTTGCTTTGAACATAAAGGCTTCCGCTCTTTAAGGAACAGCAGGAGTCCATTATTTTGCAGCAGTATTTTTATCCTGCTTAACAGTGCATGTTTCAGATCATGCTTGAGATGTCAGTGCAGCTGCCTTTGGTGGCGTGTCTGTGTGTGAGGTGCAGTGACACGGCTGCGGCTGTGACTCGGTTCCCTGTGTCAGACACCCGGGGCACTCACGGGCTCTGCAGCTTGAGGGGTGTGGGAAGGAAAGCCAGTGCTTGTGTTACTGCTGAAGGGGCTGCCCCAAAGTGGTCAGGAGCTCCCTGCATTTTGCCAGGGCTTCACACTTCATGCCATGGAGGTCTCTGAAATTTTCCTGTATGGAGCAAGCTGCAGCACTTAACTAATTTCCCCGATACTCTCATTATTTTCTGATGCTGAAACACACTCTAGAGCAATGGTGCATTCCTGCCCTTGTGCATTAGTGGGGACTTCTCTTGCCACCTCAAGCTCTCAGATTTGAGCAGGTGGTAGTTTACACTCAAGATTACAATTACAACTTTTTGCAAATTAATGTTGTGTTTTGGGTTGGGGTTTCTTTTTGCCACTTCACAGCAACTAAGTGTTCTCATTTTATGAGGACTATCTTTATAACAAATGGCTTTTTCTTTCTTTCCTTATATGACAGCCTCTTAAATCTCAGTTGTGCTCCCCTCTGCCCACAAAAAAATTTAATACAAAATTTTCTGTTTAGATCCCCAACAGATACATAATCATGGGAGTTGCCACCATCTACAAGTTTATGTCTTCTGCAATGGTGCAGTTAATTGTTATAGACAGATTGGATATTTTCTACAGGTCAAGAGAAGGTATTTGAATCTATTCTCCTAGTGGGTGTCTCTAAAGGAGAACATTGTCTCCTTGAACTGAGACTTTGCAATGAAATTTTTTTTCCTAGCATTTAATTGTCAAATGAAGCTATGCTGGATTTTCCTACATCAATTATTTCCAGTCACATTTAAATGGGAAAAGAACTTTTTGTTCGGTCACTGGCTCAGTTGAGTTTCTGTTGTTACTTGTATATTTTGGGGGTGTGTGTGTGTAATATTCTCAAATTTGTGTACATCTGGAAACCTTTACCAAAGGTCATTCCTATGTTTCTCAAAATCCACTGTGTATTTTTTATTTCACAGGGATTTATCTCCTCCATTGAAAAAACATTTTAATTCTAGCTTGGAAAACTCACTGCACAAATCAAAATCAATTCCAGCTTCTGTAACAGTTGGCCAGTGTAGGCATAAAATGGCATATGAAGTGGGAGAATACTGACTAAAGAAAACTAATGATGTTATCCCCTTGTAAAATACTCTGATGTGTTTTTCAAAGTGGGGCGATATTGGCTGGGGTGAAAATAAATTTTCAAAATATTTTTTCTCTCACTTTTCCTTATTTCCTGCTTAAAAAGAAAAACATTAAGGAAGCTGAGAAGAAAAGGATGATTTTCAAGGAAAATACTGTCTTATTATTTCAAAACAGTATATATCTTCCAGAGCCTGAGAATTACATGTTTTAGAAACATATTACACTTCCCAGAATTTTTGACCAACACTGACAATATGTTTTTGTTGCCTTGTTTGGCAGATGAACTAAAAATGTCTTCCTCAAAGTGCTCTGATGCAAAGAGCAGTGTGAGGAACCAAGCCAGGAATCACTTGCTTCTCTTTTCCAAAATATGTAGGGGTTTGATTTTTTTTTCTTCTTTTTTTCCTTCTTTTTCTTCTGAACAGAGGGTTGAAGCGGGCTAGCCCCACTTCTGTTGTTAGCAAAGGTTTCTAGATTATTTCTCTGCATTTCCATCCTGCCGAGTATGACCTTACTGATCTTCTATGGAACTGTGAGTAGGGATTCTCTCCTGTCACTATTTCCCTTATTTTTAAGGTATTCTTATCAATTGAAACCATTGTACAGGATTCAATGTTGATTATGGAAAAATGCTGTATGAGCAGGGTGAATACATTTTTTGTTTTGGCCAAAGGTCTTTGTTTTCCTTCTCTAAAAAGGGCACTTTCAAATACAATACATCCTCCCATGCAGATACATTTTATTTGACAGTTCCTCCCTCACCTGTTCATAGCAGAATTCACCTTCTGCTTCTCACTTATTTGGGTTGCAGAGATGAAGGTAGGGGCTGTGTCATTCTATCGATGGCTGAGTGATGGATTAAGAGGGGTTATTCTTTCTGCTTTGACTGCTTTGGATATAAAGGAGATGATTCACTTTGAATTGGCTTCCCCTTGAGACAAAGTAGAGAAAGAGCAAGAGCTGTAACGTCTTCCTGCTGCCCCAGGAGCTGGTGAGGTATGCAAGAGTGAGAAGGTCTGTTTCAAGACCAGGTAATAAATTCAGTATTACAAGACTGGATGCATTAGGGGATCACTTGAACAATTCATTCCTTGCCCTTTTCCTGGGGTGATGCACAGACTTGTATTCTCCTTAGTCGTGGTGGATTTCAGCTCAGTTCATCTCCAAGTCAAATAATCAAAATGTGACAGCTTGCAAAAGTCTTTAGCATCCAAATAATTTTTGAGAATAAATCCTGTTGATGTCTCCTCAAGAAAAAAAGATTTGAAGCAGATTAAATGTCCTGGGAAATTTTTGAGAAATACTGTTTGATCTTCCAACCAATTCTCCAAAGACTTCTGAGTTAGACTGGGGCTATCAGAAAACTTGTGTGTTGTGCCAAAGACTGTTTTTCCTCCCTCAGAACTGTTGCTGTCATTTCACAGTGAGCAGGAAACTTGCAGATTGTAGGATTTAGATATCACTTATTTTCAGGTGAAAGAATTTTGTATATTCTTTTTGGTGTTTTTTGGATTCATGCTGCTACAGAAGCTCGCATATTTTTACCAAAGGAACTGTTGCGATCAAAGCTCTTATTTGGCCTTCAAATGGAGCAGGAAGATGTTATCCAGGCAGTTAAAAGTAAAAACTATTTCTAAGTGTACATATGTGTATAAATAATATTATTTTTTCTCTGAAAGTACACGGATTGACAGTCAATATTTATTATTCTGTTCTAGAACTTTGTGTACATACACATAATTCACATTATCATTAATTCCAATCGGGAGCCCTGCCCGGCCAGGAGGGCGTGCGGCCGCAGGGCTGGCAGCGCCCGTGCCGGGCAGCTGTGCCGCCCGGCACCGACACGGGCTCTGTCTTGCCAGGGCTGGCCGGAGTGCTCGTCACGGGGCAGAAGGAGGAGCTCCAGGTCATCAGCGAGGGTGAGTCAGGGCAGCCGCGGGGCAGCGAGCATCGCCGGGGGCAGCTGCACATCCCGGCCCCGGAGCTACAACCCGTGCCCGGGCTGCGGAGGGCTCTGCTCCCTGTGCGGGCGAGGGGCGGCGGGGGCACAGCCCAGAGAGCTGCCAGCGAAACGTGGGCGATCCGTGACCAACACCTTCCGGCCGAAGCCCTGGCAAGAGCCGGCTGGGATGGGCCTGGCAGGAGGCTTTCCTTGGATTCCCTCAATCTGGCCTCTGACCGTGGCTCTGTTCCTCTCTCTTCAGCTCTTCAAGCCCTGAGAGAAGATGACAGCCCATCCTGCATCAGCGTACTCATTCAGCTGACCTTCCAAAGAAGATCTGCAGGACTTCTTGCGTCTGCTGGATCAGATGTACCGGCATCCCTCGGCCATCTCCAGCTCCCGTTGCAGATGGGAGCAGCTGCAGAGCAGGATGCACCAGCTGCAGCTCCAGGCACAGCTCTAGCTGCTCAGAGCTGAGCCTGTGGGAAGCTCCAGGAGCTCCTGCCATCTCTCTCCCTGTTGGCAGCTCCCTCCCTCCAGCTCTCAGACCCTGCCCATCCGCTTTTTTTGTCTCCCAGCTCACCCCTTTGCTTTGCTTTCCCTTAATAAAGAGTTTGGATTTTTCCAAAACCTTTTCCAAAACCTTAAGTGTGTGTTGGTGTTCCCTGGGAAATGCAGGCATTTGGAGAAATGCCTTTGGAAGAGAGGGGCTTGCTTCTCAAGCAAAGTGCTTCCCCAGGCGCCCCCGGTGAGGTAGTGAGCCGTCTCCCTTTGGCTCCCTGCGCTCCTTTCCGTCTTTGAGGCCCCTGGCACTTGGCGGAGGGGCCTGGCAAGGGAGAAGACTGTGAGAGCAGCTTTGGCATCTGCCTGGGCCTGCGGAGACCCCGCCAAGCAGCAGCGGCAGGGCGTGTTCCCTGCCTTTGAGCCCAGCACAGAGCAGGATCATCTCTGTCCAGCCGAGAGCCCCAAATCTCTCTCAGAGAGCTGTGAATTCAAAGGCCTTTATGCACACATTAATGCCATCTTCCCTCTCTGGTGTGTTTTAACTCTTGGCAAGATGCGTTTGCCTCTTGCTTGCTGGAAGCTGCTCTGCTCCAGGGCCGGCACCGAGCTGGGCTGTGCGGGCCGGGCAGCGTGGAGAGTTGTGACCGTGGTCACAAGGGTTTTCAGGATGAAGAAGAGATGAGAATTTTGACTCCATGATCAGAAGGCTTGATTTTTTATTTTATGATATATGTTACTTTAAGACTATACTAAAATGAAATAGAAATGAAGAGTTTTCTTCAGAAACTAGCTAAGGTAAGAATAGAAAAGTATGAAGAACAAAGATCTGTGTCTCAGACAGAGAGCAAGAGCCAGCTCTGCCATGAGTGGTCAGGAAATCCAAACATCCACAGGAGACCAATCACGGGTCTACCTGTTGCTTTCCACAGCAGCAGATAACCATTGTTTACTTTTGTTTGCTGAAACTGCAGCTTCTCACAAGGAAAAATCCTAAGAAAGGATTTTTCAGGAAAGATGTCTGTGACACCTTTGGAACCCCAAAAGTGGAGAGATCAGCAATAGAAAACTCCTGGGAGAGTTTTTTCTGGCTGAATGTTGATATGTGGAGATTTCATGGACACCAGCGTCCTGCTGAGTTCTAGAGATGGACCTGGCCAGGAGGAGCCTCTACTCCAAGGCACTCCCACCTTGGTTTCCCCCAAACCAGGGTTTGTCATTCCCAAGCTGTGGCCGGATGGAGGAGGAGGAAAAGGCCCAGAGATCCCTTACAAGGAGGGGCTGCAAACCCAGCCCAGGGAGGTGTGGGGAGGAAAGAGCCCCCCTGAGCCAGGAAGGCGGCCGGAGATCCAGCCCGAGCTCAGAGCTGGTGGAGAAGCCTCATGGCAGGGAGAAGCCCCACAAGTGCTTGGAATGTGGGAAGGGTTTCAGCTACAGCATTACCCTGATGGAACACCTGAACATCCACACTGGGGAGAGGCCCTGGGCTTGTGGGGAATGTGGGAAGAGCTTCAGTGGGACCTCCGACCTGAGCAAGCACCACAAGATCCACACTGGGGAATGGCCCTAGGAGTGCTTGGAAGGTCAGAGGAGCTTCAGGTGGCATTCAGAGATCGTCACTCACCAGCACTTCCACACCAGGGGCCCTGCGAGTGTCCCGAGTGTGGGAAGAGCTTCGTGCGCTGCTGCAGCTCCATCCCCCGTGGGAGGATCCGTGCTGGATGATCCCCAGTGACCCCCGTTGGGCAGAGCCCTGGTGACCCCTGTTCTGGCTGATCCATGTTGGGTGGGGGGAAGGTGTTGGAGAGATTTCTTTCCCTTTTCCTTGTGCTGCTGTGATTTGGTTGGTAATAAATTCCCTCCGTGTGCCCAGGCCGGCTCTGTTGTGCCCGTGCCGGATTTGCTGAGGGATCTCTCCCGGTCCTTGTCCCCAGCCAGGAACCCTCGGTTCCATTTTCTGTCCCTGTGCGGCTGCGGGGGCAGGGACAGAGCGGCTCTGGGGGTGCCTGGCACCGGGCAGGCGTCACCGCTCGCCACGGGTACCGCTGAGATCCCGCGCCCCTGGGCACGCATTGCTGGGCTCACCTGAGCTCCCACCTGCCCAGCGCCCCAAGGTTCCCCCTCCCCAAAAAACCCCCAGCCCGGGGCTGCAGCGGCCCGGAAAGGCCTCAGCCAATGGCAGCGCAGGCAGGAGGCGGCGCAGCCAATGAGATCTCAGGGCGTTGTATTGCGTCATCGGTTTTCGGGCAGAGCCCGTGGCCGATCGCTGCCCAAAAGTGGCGGCAGCCAATGAGAGCGCGCGGCGCTGCCGAGCCCGCCCTGCTCCGGACTGGTGCTGCCAGCGCAGCGCGGCTGCTTTGGGGCTGCTGCTCCCTGCCCGGCCCCGGCCATGGGGCGAGGGGCGGCAGCTGGGGCCCTACTGGTGGCACTGGTGGTGCTGGGAGCCCCCCCGGCTGCGGGCGCGGAGCTCTCGGGTGAGCGGGGGGCGGGAGGCGCTGGGACAGGGGGGGAGAAGGGGGAAAAGGGGGCGAAGGGGGGAGCCCGGAATGGAGGGGGAGGAGGAGGGGACCACCCAAAGGGAGAGCGGGAGGGGCTGAGGGATGGGGGAAGGGGAGGGAGGGGTGGGAGCCGTTCGGGAAGGGGGAAAAGGAGAGGGGGGGACCCCAAAACTGAGCCCGAGGGCGCCGGGGATTGGGGAATTTGTGGGAAAATGGGGAAATAGGACCCCAAAAATTATTTGGGAGCGGCCGGAGGTGGGAGGAGAGAGGATATGAAAGGGGAAATGGAGGAAGGGCGGCAAAGAGGAAGCGGCAGCGCGGGCAGGAGGGTCCCGTGGCGGCCGTGGGGCACAGGGGGTGCGGAGTGGGGAGTCGGGGTGGGCCCCGGAGCTCTGGGGGTGCTGAGGGAGGGTGGTGGGTGGGCAACCCCTGACCGGTGTCATGGACACTCAGGGGTGTTCCAGAGGATGACAAAGTCCGAGTGTTACTTCATGAACGGCACGGAGAAGGTGAGGTACGTCCAGAGGGCCATCTACAACCGGGAGCAGTTCATAATGTTCGACAGCGACGTGGGGCACTTTGTGGGGTTCACCCCCTATGGGGAGAAGTTGGCCAAGCGCTGGAACAGCAACGCCGTATTCATGGAGGACAGACGGACTGCGGTGGATTGGTTCTGCCGGTGCTGGTACAAGAATTTTACCCCGTTCCTCACAGAGCGCCGAGGTGAGCGCGGAGCAGAACGTGCCCGCTCGAGCCCTGCCCTGCAAATGACCGGGAGCCCCTCAAAATATCCATGCGGAATCGCCCCAGAGCCCTCAGCCCTCCTTGTGCCCATCCCCGGGGCCTCTTGTCCCTCCCAGTCCATCCCAGTCCTTCCCAGTGCCCCCCGCGCGTCCATTTCAGCGACGCGTAAAGCTTACTGAAATGCCCAATCAGATCACGTCTCCTTAATGACTCATCTGTTGCCAGGCAGATCCGCAGCGCGGAGTGCCCTGCGCTGGATTCGGCCTCCCAGTGCCGCGCATTTCATTCCCAGTTCCTACCAGTGCCACCAAAATCCCTCCCAGTGCCATCCTAGTCCCTCCAAGGCCATCTCCAATTCCTCCCCAGTCCCTCCCAGTCCATTTCCACTCTTTTCCCAGTTCACTCTCTGACCTCCACCTCTCTCCCAGTTCCCCCCATTTCCTCCCATCTCTCTGTGCAAACCCCATAAATCCCAGTCCCTCCCAGTCCATTCCAGTTCCTGTCAGTCCCTCCCACTCCTTCCCAGTACCACTCAGCTTCTCCCAGTCAATTCCCAGTATGTTCCCAGTTCATTCCCAGTTCACTCTCAGATCTCCACCCTTTCTCCCAGTGCCCCACATCCCCTCACACCTCTCTCAGTTCCACCCAAGTCCCTCTCAGTCCATTCCCAGTCTATCTCACTCCCTCCCAGTTCATATAAAATCCCTCCCAGTCCATTCTCACTCCCTCCCAGTCCCTCCCAGTCCATCCCAATCCATTCCCAGTCTCTCTCAGTCCATTTCCCAGTCCATTTCCAGTTACTCCGAGTCCCTCCCAGGCCTTCCCAGTTCCACCCAGCCTCTCCAAGTCGATTACCAGTCTATTCCCACTTCAGTTTCAGTTCACTACCAGAACACCACCCTCACTCCCAGTGCCCCTCTATCCTTTCTAACCTCTCTCAGTGCCACTCAATTCCCTCCCAGTGTATTCCTAGTCCCTCCCAGTCCCTCCTAATCCATTCCCAGACCCTCCCCGTCCATTCTCAGTCCATTCCCATTCCCTCCCAGTCCCTCTCCAGCCCAGCCCAGCCCTCCCCTCTCTCTCCCAGTGTCCCCCAGCTGATCCCAGTGTGTCCCCGCTCTCTCTCTCTCTCTCTCTTCCCCAGTGCCCCCCAGCGTGTCCATCTCGCTGGTGCCCCCCTCGAGCTCCCAGCCCGGCCCCGGCCGCCTGCTCTGCTCCGTGATAGATTTCTACCCTGCTGCCATCCAGGTGAGGTGGTTCCAGGGCCAGCAGGAGCTCTCGGAGCACGTGGTGGCCACCGACGTGGTCCCCAACGGGGACTGGACCTACCAGCTGCTGGTGCTGCTGGAAACCCCGCCCCGGCGCGGGCTCACCTACAGCTGCCAGGTGGAGCACGTCAGCCTGGAGCAGCCCCTGAGCCGGCACTGGGGTACGGGGGAGCCACTGGGGGCGCTGGCAGAGCCACTGGGCTGTGCTGGGAGCCACTGGGAGGGAGCTGGAGAGAGCCGGGCTGGGACTGGGAGAGGGTCTGGGGGCTGGGCAAGGGCTGGGAAGGGGTTTGGGGGATGCTGGGGAGGGTGGGATGGGGTTGGGGGATCCTGGTGGGCACTGGGAGGGAGTTTGGGGGTGCTGGGTGTGACTGGGAGGGAGTTTGGGGGCGCTGGGTGTGACTGGGAGGGAGTTTGGGGGCGCTGGGTGTGACTGGGAGGGATCGCAGTGAGCCCGGAGGGGCTGGAAGGAGATCGGCGATGGCAAAGCGGGGCTCGCCATGAGCTCGGTTGTGCTGGGCACAGACTGGGAGGGCTCTGGCTGAGTCCTGCTGGGGCTGCCAAGGGACTGCGAGAGGCTTTGGGGCTCCTGGGGCACTGGGGGCAACTGGGAGGGGGCTGTGGGATCCTCAGAGGGGCGGGAGGGGCTTTGGTGGCTCCTGGCCAGGACAGAAAGGGATCGGGGGGAGGTTTCAGGGGCTCCTGGCTGGGCTGGGGGCCACAGGGAGGACGCTGGGAGGGGCTGGGGGTGTCCGTGAGAGGTTTTGGGGGCGCTGAGCCCTGCGGACCCCCCAGAGATGCCGCCGGACGTCGCCCGCAGCAAGATGCTGACGGGCATCGGGGGCTTCGTCTTGGGCTTCGTCTTCCTGGCGCTGGGGCTCGGCTTCTACGTGCGCAAGAAGGTCAGGGCGGGTGCCGGGGGTGGCGTCCCGGCCGTGGCGGAGCGTGTGCGCTCCCGCAGGGGCCCCCAGCCCGGTGTCACCCCCTTTTCTCTGCCCACAGAGCTCCTGAGCCGGCAGCGGCCGCAGCCCCTCCCCGTGGGCTCGGGCCCGGCCGGGACCCCCCGCTCCGTCCCCGCTCCGCTGATTTTGGGGGGGTCCCGTGTCCCCCCCAGCCCCGCTGGCGCTCTGCCCCCGCCCAGTGCCTGCTCCCAGTGCTCCCAATAAAGCTTCCCAGTTGCCCCCGGGGCCGTTTATTGGGGGGCGATGGGGAGGGGTTTGGGGGTCGGCGATGGGACGGATTTGGGCAAAGGGAGGGGGAGAAAGGGTGGGGGCTGGGCCCGGGGGGAGCGGGAGGAGGAGGAGGAGGAGGAAGAGCAGCAGCACCAGATCCCCACGGTTTCCCTGCTCTCCCGGAGCTGCAGCCCCCCCCGGCTCCATCAGCATCGCCACCTCCCCACATCCCACAGTGAGCATGAAGGGCGAGCTCAGCCCTTGTTAAGAATCTCTAAATAATATTAAAAAATAATTTAATATTATTTAAAATTTATATAACTTATTAAAATATCATTCAATGTTTTTAAAATTTAAATTTATGTATTTTTAAAATTTTAATCGTAGTTAATAATTGTTTTGACCCCTTGTAATAAAATTGTGTTCCTAAAGGGGAGCGGGTGTCACGGTTTGGCACTGGCACAATGCCTGTGCCCCTGAAAATACATTGTCCCAAGTGTCCCCTGTGAGATGTGACCAGAAATACAGCAAAGCAGGCTCCCGTTTAGGAATAAAAGAAAAAAAAAACGAGGAATAAAATAAAAAAATAGGAATGTTTTGGAAGGTTTTCATTCTGAGTTCTATGTGTTTCTTTTATATATTGTAAGTTAATAAAAACATTCCTCCTCCCTGTTGTGGTTTGAGAGGAAGTGAGTTTTTTTGAGATGCTGTAGTCAAACCAATAGGAGCTCAGATTTGAATTTTGGCAC